>NW_026261806.1:0-343963 GCF_024628925.1 Lodderomyces margitis
GTGGGTGCGAGAGAGGATCCAAGTTTGCACTTCCATTTGTTCTGCTCTGGCAAAGTAGAGACCGATAGAAGAATTCTCGTTGTTCCCACACAAAGTTCTGACAACAACTCTTACCGTAACGAAAGTAATGACACTATTTAAAACCTTTAAAAGAAGAGAGTACGGCAAATAGAGATGAACAGTAAGTAAGACTCTTGTCCTTCCCATTATTCAAGAATATTTGTCCAGCTTGCATAACAAATTCTCAAAAAATTGTTGCGTTAGTGTCTATATAGTTAGCCAATAAGAAGAATGAAACAAAACAATGTGTATCGATGACAGTGATGCCCTTGAAAACACAAATTAAACTTGGGCTGTGCTGTAGGTCTTTTTGGTTGACCTTTTAAATTTAGTCTGATGATGTCGCAAAAGAGTGTCATCTAGGAAACTCGAACGTTTTGAAAACGAGTGATGGTACAGCCTTAAAAACACGTGATCATTCCTAACTGTCTCTCCATACTTTTTAAGTAAATGTTAATAGTTAGCACCATGATGGAAGAGAATGCGTGTGGCAGAGAACCCCTTACGAAGCCTTCCAAGATATCCCCTATTTTCGAAGACCTATAGTAAGAGAGCTTTGGTAATGCGCTTTTGTCATCACTTTCGCAATTTCCTATTTTAGGAAAACAATACGAATACATATTGTGTCACGTAAATCATCAGAAACAAATTGAAACGCATCATTCTGGCCAAAGGGGCTTGGGAAATATGCCAAGAGATATACCACATACAGTCTATTTACTGTTTCTCTTTCCCTGTGACAGTTTTCAGATTGAGTGGCGTCGAAAGAGAGATATTATTAAGTAGGCTTATGTATATATATGCATATATATGATGCACGTGCACAGGTTTTGATTTTCTGTTTAACTATGAGGGATTTTCTTTTGAAAGAAATTTAGTAAAAGAAAAATAAAACATAAAAAAATAAATAAAAAAAGTTAAATAAAAAATAGAGTGTGTGTGAGAGAGAAGGGAAAAGGGAAAGGGAAAGGAAAGAAATTGGGTAACAAAAATTTTTTCTTTTTTTTACAACCAAAATACAATACAAATAAGTTGAGATTACATACAACAAACTTTCCTTAGAGAGATCAATTACCAACGTATACATTATATATATATATCAGTCATTAACTGGTGCTTCCCCCGAAGTTATTTATTTTAACCCATCAAAACTCCATTATGGTGGACTCTCCAAAGCCAGGCAAACTTTCGAAATTGGGCAAGTTGTTTGGCAAATCGCTGACAAACTTGTCTTCCACACTGCAGCAATCAGTTGCTACTAAGCCCAAACTATCTTCACCTACAAAAAATGCTCAACCCAAGGAAGCTTCAGAAACCGTGCTGGCCACAAATTCCCCAAAATTAAAGGAGCCAGTTTATACCAATACATCATCCATATTATCACCTGCGTCTTCTGATTTTGCATCTCCACAACCTACTTCAAATGATGAGGATTTTATACTATCGCAAGTGGAAAATGACGAGGTTTCACCATTGCGACAGATTAAACAGCCACAACCACAACAACCACACAAATCGTCACCTTTGGCCCAACATTCTCAACCATCGCCACTGCTCAATCAATCACCATCAAGCAATGCATCCCCAAAGTTGGCAAAAACTAGATCCCAGTCTCCCGTGAATGGATCAGTATCGACAACAACATCCCCCATGCTGGTAGCATCCTTGGACAATAAGCTAAAGAAGCACACTATTGCGTCTGTTCCTCCGCCAGCTTCAAGTGCACAATCCGGCGAGAGACATCCATCCCTGTCGTCCATTCCTTCTAGCAGGCCATCACCAAATGTGTCACGTTCATCGTCGAGAAAGATTGCTCTGCTGATCAAACAAGCAGCGTCGTCATCCAATGCACAGCTTACAAAGAACAAGAACGATTCGACAACTTCGTTAAATTCGTTAGCACACCAGCCACAGCAACCACCACAATTGCCAAGGTTTGTTATGCTAGAAAATGGTAACCACGAGCATCACTTACGATCGGCCAAACGTCATGAAAAGTTGTCAAATATGTTGAAGGATTTATTGGGAGCCAAGAAGTTGCGAGATGGAGCCAAGAGTGCTGTGCCCGATGTGGTGGGAGCCATGCAATCATCAACATCGCAATTGCAGCAACAGCAATCTGGCTCAACCGCGGCACCTCAAGGTAAACCACCTACTTTGTTTGCTGGATTAGTTACTCAAGTTAAGAACCATACAAGTCCTTACCATCAACCTGGTACTGCTGAGGTCAACAATAGTGAAAAAGGGCCAAATGTTGATACTGGTCCTGATTGTCGATCGTTTGTGGAGAAATATGGAAGGTGTCAAGAGGTTATTGGACGTGGTTCGTTTGGTGTTGTGCGTATTTCTCATAAAAAGCTTGATGCGGCAACCAACGCTACTGCGGGACAGGAGAAGCTCTATGCTGTTAAGGAGTTCAAAAAGAAGCCTAATGAAAATGAAAAGAAGTACAATAGGCGATTAACGTCCGAATTTTGCATTTCCTCATCGTTGAAACATTTGAATATTATAGACACTTTGGATCTACTCAAAGACGCCAAGGGTGACTACTGTGAAGTGATGGAATTCTGCTCTGGTGGTGATTTATACACTTTGATTATTGCCCTGGGTAAACTAGAGTATGCTGAAGCAGATTGTTTTTTCAAGCAGTTGATCAGAGGGGTTAATTATATGCATGACATGGGTGTTGCTCATCGTGATTTAAAGCCAGAGAATCTACTATTGACTCAAAACGGTGTTTTAAAAATCACTGATTTTGGAAACTCAGAGTGTTTTAAAATGGCATGGGAGAAAGAAGTACAGTTTTCTGAAGGCATATGTGGGTCGTCTCCATACATTGCTCCTGAAGAGTTTACCCAAGAACTGTTTGATCCTCGGTGTGTGGACATTTGGTCATGTGGTGTCATTTACATGGCTATGCGAACAGGTCGTCAATTGTGGAAATTGGCTGATCCTGCAAAGGATGAATTTTTTGAAGAATACCTTACCAAGAGGAAAGAAGCAAGTGGCTATGAACCGATTGAGAGTTTGAAACGTGCCCGTTGTAGGAATGTCATTTATTCAATCTTGGACCCCAAGCCGGAGAGACGAATAACGGGTAAACAGATTTTGAATAGTGAGTGGGGTAGAGAGATTAAAGTTTGTGATGCTGGAGAAGGTACCACCCATGAGGTCTGAGATTGCAGTTCAGTTAGAGGTTACTGTGTATAGCTTTAAATTATTTATATTTATAGTGTGTGTCGGGTTTTCATTTCTGACATTGCCAGTTTTAAAAGTAAATGCGACGCGTGTGTGTGTGTGTAGTATGACAGGGCAAGGCAGTAAAATTCCTTTTGTGTTTACATTTTTGTCCAGCAAGATTTTCTTTTCGTCTATTTTGCTCCGTTGTTATACAACTTTGTTCAACCAAGATCCTCTCAACTAAGATCAGCTCAGCTCAATAAAGCTCAGCTCAACCAAGATCAGCTCAACTAAGTACAGCTAAGTTCAGCCAACGAAGGATTATATTTTTTCTTTGCAGATCTTACATTACCTAGCATCGAGATCTGGCACCTATCCACATACCATGGTTGAGTTATCAGACTATCAACGTCAAGAAAAAGTAGGAGAAGGAACCTATGGTGTCGTTTACAAGGCCCTCGATACAAAACACAACAACCGAGTTGTAGCTCTTAAAAAAATCAGACTTGAATCTGAAGATGAAGGGGTTCCCTCCACCGCTATCCGCGAGATTTCCCTTTTAAAAGAAATGAGAAATGACAACATTGTTCGTCTTTACGATATAATTCATTCTGATTCTCATAAATTATACTTGGTGTTTGAGTTTTTGGACTTAGATTTGAAGAAATACATGGAAGCAATTCCACCACAATCCAACGCTGGATTAGAGCCACAAATGGTGAAACGATTCTTGAATCAGTTGATTCGCGGTATAAAGCATTGCCATGCTCATCGTGTCTTGCATCGAGATTTAAAACCACAAAATTTATTAATTGATAAAGAGGGGAATTTGAAATTGGCCGATTTTGGATTGGCTAGAGCCTTTGGGGTGCCCTTGCGAGCATACACACATGAAGTGGTAACACTATGGTATAGAGCACCAGAAATTTTACTAGGTGGCAAGCAATATTCAACTGGAGTCGACATGTGGTCTGTCGGTTGCATTTTTGCTGAAATGTGCAATAGAAAACCCTTGTTCCCTGGTGATTCAGAAATTGATGAAATTTTCCGTATTTTTAGAATCTTGGGTACGCCAAATGAAACGATCTGGCCTGATGTAAATTACTTGCCTGATTTTAAGCCGGGATTCCCTCAGTGGAAGAAACGTGATTTGAAGGAATTTGTGCCTAGTTTGGATGCTAATGGTATTGATTTGTTGGAACAGATGTTGGTTTACGATCCAAGTAAGAGAATTAGTGCTAAACGTGCATTGGTCCATCCATATTTCCGTGATGATAGTAATGATAGACAAGAGAATCATGACATCTTTGGACAAAACGGATTATCTAGTGCCCATGGTGGTGGTGGTGCGCATTTCGGGTTGGAAAAGAGGTTAGGTGATGGTGTTGTCAGTGGAGAAGATGTCAATTTTTCACGTTCAATAAACATGGGTTAGAGGGTATAGAGATTATCACTCAAATAAAAAATGCTATGTAATGTAGAAAATGCAAAAGTATGTAAGGGGTCTTAGCTAAGCTTGGAACGGCAGAAATTATGCAACTTGTTGTAGAAATAAAGCAAAAGAATAAGTAAAATGTATTGGATCTTGACCGGTTCGTCTATAGTGTCATCAGTTTTGTCCACCGGTGTTTGTGAAGGCGTTATCGATGTTTCTCCCTCTTGTGAAGAATAGTCCTGTTGTTCCTCGTAGTAAGGACTGGCGGGACTGTGTGGGTGTGCGTATTGGGTTGGCAAATGCTGCCATGACCCCTCTCTTGATATTCTATAAGGTTCCATATCGTCGTTGATGAGTACTTCCAGAGCATCATCATCAGAATCAAGATCAAAAGCAGTAGGTGTCACTACCAGAGTGTTGGCCTTGAGAGCAGGAGCATTGCTAATAGGCACGCCACATCGTTTCGGGTGCAATTTAGGAGACAACTCCACTGGGCTATTATGAAATGCACCTCTCTGTTGGTGTAGTGCAGAACGTAGCAGCAAGCCACTCAATGTCTTGACTGGTGGTAATTTATCCGACATTGGTATAACTTCACAAGAATCACTGAATGAAACAACACGCTTCACTTTCGTGGTTGACTTGCCACTCTCTTTGATCATTTTGACTTCGGTTTGCATGTGGTTGACTCGGCTGTTCATAAAATCAGACCCATGATGCAATATTTCTAATCTTTGTAGTGCCCTGCGACTATTCAGCTCGAGTTTATCTAATTTATCTGCAACACGAGAGAATGCCTTGTCCACTTGTAAATGAAGCTGGGCAACTTCGTTAATAACTTGGCGCAACGTTTGCTGAGTTTTGAAATCAATGACTATATCTTTGCTTTCGTTCAAGTGGCTTTCTAATAAACATAGCCCAACAACGTCATCATAAGGTGATGTGGATAAGATAGGTGGATGTAGTGGCAGCAGGGGCTCTCTATATTGAAGTTCCATCAACGATGAAGTTTCATCTGAATCAGCCTCTCCATCTAGATCATCATTGGAAATAGTTCCACCAGTTATATCCGGTAAAGACTCAGGCAGGCGGCTTATTATTTCTTCATGTGACAGACATGCTTTTAAATAGCCCATTCCCGATTCGGATTTGTCTTGCGGTAGTTGGCATAAAATTTCCCACGTTTCTGATTTAGATAATGTAGTTTTATCTTTACACTTTTCGGTGATCCTTGTTCTAACCAAGGGGCTGGAAAGAAGGGACTTAGCTTCGTCCGGTTGTGGCGGATCTCTGTCACTGGATTGCATCTCGATCAAGTTTTGTGCCAACTTCAACAAGTCCTGAGCGGAGATGTTTGGTGTATCGTGAATGGTGGAATTCCACGCTTGTTCAAATGCTGGTGTCAAGATATCAATGTCACGTCTATAGGGTAACATTTCTGGGTTTGGTGGTGAATGGTCCATTGGTGAAATGAATTGTGGCTAATTAATAAAAAGAAGTGCAACTTTTGTTGAATCTTATTTTTCCCTCAAATATGTGTGGCTTTGGGTATGGACAAGGAGACTTTATTATACCTCCTACTTTCTGAAACAAAGCACTCTCTTGTAAAGATATAGTAGAGTCAGTTATTTTTTTTGGTTTTAATAATACTCCCACTCCCCCTTTTATTAAAGTTTCAGATCAAATTCCTTTTTTAATGATAAAAGAAAAAGGGATTATTTTGGGTCTTTTATTTTTCAAAGAAACGTTTTGTAACTAATTTTTGTATGTATACCTTTCGGTTTACACACGCACAATTTTAACTTAAATAGGAAATGTGATTGCGAAAAAAAGTAGAAAACGTACAGGTGAAAAGGATGAGAGGAAAGAAGAAGAAAAGCACCACATTGATACGTATCACACATTGTTTGTTGATGTGATAAAGAGGAACATTCCAAAACATCAAGCAGGAAAACACTTCTAATAAAGTAGCAAACAGGGACCACCTAGCAACTGAAAAAAAAAAAGAGAAGGGGTTTTGATTTAATAAAAGCGGCAGCATCATGTGGTTTAGAGCACCTCCCCTATAAACAGCATGATCAAATTGATATCACCCGCACTCTCGCTAACTTATATCCCGAATAAAACGTGTTGGTGTTTTCAGATCAACCTCGGCAAAGAACTAACTTTGTCGTAGTTTTGAATGTCTCAAGAAAAATACACACGACATTTATAAAAAATGAAATAAAAAAAAAAAAAGAAACAAAGTAAAAAATGACTACGATAACATTGTTCATAATACATTTTAAACTGATCATGTCGTACGACTCATATAGAGGCTCAGCTGGAAGGGTAAGAGGTGGTGCTGATAGAGGAAGTGGGTATACTGATGACCACTATGGCCTGAGTAATTATTATCGTGGAGGCTACAGAGGTAGAGGAGGAAGAGGAGGAAGAGGACTGCTGTATCGTGGTGGACGTGGAAACTATGGCGGAGGATACAACTCACAGTATTACGGTAGCAACTTTAGAGGTGGAAGTAGTGGTGGATACTATGGCAAGCATGGCAGCTTCAGTGGTCGGGATGATAGGAGTCGAGGAAGTTCCTACTCTGAGCATCAAGAGAGGGGAGAAGAGCATCTGTCCCCACAGCCTATAGAACAGAGACAAGAGAGCATAGAGCGTGAGGATGAAGATGAAAGCGGGTACCAAGGAACAGGTCCATCATACGGACGTAGTGGTAGTGGTGGTGGCTACAGAGGAGGACCGTTTAGAGGTAGTAGTTACAAGAGTCGGCATGGAAGCACGCACCATCTGGGTGAGTTTTACAAATCTGGAGGTGTGGTTGATAAAACTTCCCGACATTACAAAGAATTCTTACATGATACCAAATTAAAACCATTTCAAAATCCATGGATAAACATTATGGGAATTACAGATGAAGCACAACAGACAACTTTAGAGGATAATTACAATGAGCAAGCGAAAGCTGACGAGGCTATTCGAGAGCTACAAAGGAAAAAGATAAAATTGGAGATGGCAATCTCGAGTTTGGAAAAGCATGCTGCTCGAGAGGAGTTGCAAGTGCAGTTGACTACTGAGAAATTGGATGAATTTGTATATATTTAATGGCAAGGAGGTATTACTTGAGTTATGAACTTTTGCAATGCAATATGTAGTCTTCATTTTACTCTTTTGAAACTAGACAACATTGTCTGTCATTGAGTATCTTATTCCTTTCGGATTTAATGCACAACAAAAACGTCTCGGACGTAACTCAACAAAAAAAATTAAAGAAAAGAATTCGCAAAGGAGATGTTTGGTTTACAGCTCCCTCTCCAAACCATCATGCCATCGATTGAAGAACTATTTCAAGCATTCCCTCAGAACCCAGCTATTTACTATACTTTGGTATTTGCTTTACTAGTTGGTGTTTTCAAGTTAACCACTTTTCTTCTTAAATTTGGGTCCTTGATCGTTGACACTTTTGTGGTACCCCCAGTGGATTTCGTCAAATATGGTGCCAATAGCGGCAAATGGGCTGTTGTTACCGGTGCTTCCGATGGGATTGGTAAGGAATTTGCTTTCCAATTAGCTAGACGTGGATTTGCTATTGTCTTGGTTTCCAGAACGAAGTCAAAGTTGGAGGCTGTGGCTGAAGAAATTTCGGCCAAGTACAAGACTAATACCAAGATTGTTCCATTTGATGCAGCACTGGACGATGAAGCCAACTACTTGGAATTGGAAAAGACAATTTATGATTTGCCAATCACCATTTTGATCAACAATGTTGGACAGTCCCACTCCATTCCTGTTCCATTTTTAGAAACTGACTCCACCGAATTGAGAAATATCATTACTATAAATAATACTGCTACCTTGAGAATTACGCAGGTTATTGCTCCAATTATTGCTGCCACTGTTGAGAAGTCGCGTGGAAAAGCTAGAGGTCTTATTTTGACCATGGGATCTTTTGGTGGATTGTTGCCCACTCCTTACTTGGCTGTTTACTCTGGCTCGAAGGCATTTTTACAGCAATGGTCCAATGCATTAGCAGGTGAATTAAACCCTGAAGGTATTGATGTTGAGTTGGTTATCTCATATTTAGTGACATCAGCCATGTCCAAGATCAGACGCTCATCAATAACGATTCCAAATGCCAAAGATTTTGTTGCTTCAGCATTAAGGGGAGTTGGCCGTAGAGGTGGTGCGCAAGAAAGGTTTGCTACTAGCACTCCATACTGGACGCATGCTTTAATGCATTTCGGTATTGACAATACAGTTGGTGTTTACTCTAAACTTGCCAACAAGCTCAATCTCAATATGCACAAATCGATTAGACAAAGAGCATTGAAGAAGAAGGCAAGGACTGCTGCTGGTGTTAGTGCTGAGAAGAAAGACTAGATGTTACTTGTGTATATGTGTATGTGTATAAGATCCAATGTATCCAATGTCACGTGTAGCGATAAGAACATTCTAGAAATAAGATGAAGCTTCTCGATTATCATAAGTGAAAAAAATGTGTGTACTATGCAGGAAGCAGCGACAACAAATCTGATTCCACAATTTAGATGTCTTTTATTTTTTTCTTTTTCTTCTTTTGGAAGCTGAAAATTAATTGCTATCATCTTATAAATTTATTCTTGAAAAGACAACAATCTTTATCCATCGTTAGTACAAAAGTCAATTGACAGCTCCAACTAAAAAATAGACTTAGATTAATATAGCAAACATGGTCAAAGATACAAAACTTTATAACTTGCTAGGTGTTGAGCCAACTGCGAATGAAACAGAGATTAAAAAGGGTTACAGGAAACAGGCATTAAAATATCACCCTGATAAACCAACAGGTGATACTGAAAAGTTCAAAGAAATATCCGAAGCTTTTGATATTTTATCCAATGCAGATAAGAGAGAAGTGTATGACCAATATGGTCTAGAGGCAGCTAGAGGTAATGCACCAGCAGCAGATGCTGGTAATCCATTTGGAGGAGCCGGAGGTGCTGGTGCTGGTGGCTTCAACTTCGGAGGAGCAGGTGGAGGCGGTGGCTTTAGATCAGCTGGTGGTGGCTTTTCACAAGCAGATGCATTCAACATCTTCTCACAAATGGGAGGCTTCGGTATGGGAGATGACGGTTTCACTTTCAGTCTGAGTGGATTCGGAGGTGGTGCTGGTGGATCTCCATTTGGTGGCGGTGGGTTCAGATCAGCCGGTGGTGGTGGTGGAATGCCAGGTGGATTTGGCGGACGTCAACAACCAAGGCCAGAACCAGACACTGTATCAATACAACTTCCAGTATCATTGGAGGACTTGTATAAAGGTGCCACCAAGAAGATGAAAATCACCAGAAAAGATTCCAGTGGAACCAGAGAACAGAAAGTGTTAGAGGTTAATATAAAACCGGGTTGGAAATCCGGTACCAAAATCAACTTTGCCAATGAAGGTGATTACCAGCCTGAATGCGGTGCAAGGCAAACAATACAATTTGTTATACAAGAAAAACCAAACCCAACATTCAAGAGAGATGGCAATAACATTAAAATGAATGTGCACTTATCATTTAAAGAGTCACTTTGTGGATTTGAAAAAGATGTAACCACATTGGATGGAAGAAGAATTTCATTAAGCAGATCAAGTCCTGTGCAACCAAACTCAACTACCAACTACCCAGGTTTGGGAATGCCAATAAGTAAAAGCCCCGGTCAAAGAGGCGATTTGGAAATCACATACAAAGTCGACTATCCATCATCATTGACACCAGTTCAAAAACAAGCCATCTTGGATAACTTTTAATGAGCTTTGCTCGCTATGTGTATGACGTATAGAGATAAATGCATGTACTGTAAAAGAGAATGATATTTTATTGTAGGAAAATTTCCAGTGCGAAAAGTTCGTTGCATTTTCATCAACACCACTCGCCCACCCACACAACAACAATATGTCCGTGATACTAGCGTCTGCTGGGTATGATCATACTATCAGATTCTGGGATGCCCTCACTGGTGTATGCTCAAGAACTATTCAACACACTGACTCCCAGGTCAATCGATTGGAGATAACCTCCGATAAGCGATATCTTGCAGCGGCAGGCAACTTGTACGTCAGGTTATACGACATACGGCAAGGTGGAGCTACGGGAAATGCATCGGTCCAGAACAATAATGCTGGCTCTTCCAACAACAACCCCAACAACAATCCCGTAACGACGTTTGAAGGGCACAGTACTAATGTCACCTCACTAGCATTCCAAGCGGATAACAAATGGATGGTGACTTCGAGTGAAGACGGCACTGTCAAAGTGTGGGATGTGAGATCACCATCAGTTCAACGAAATTATAAACACAACTGCCCCGTGAATGAAGTTGTCATACACCCGAACCAAGGAGAACTAATCAGTTGTGATCAGGATGGTAATATAAGAGTATGGGACCTCGGCGAAAATCAGTGCACGCATCACTTGATTCCTGAGGACGATGTGCCGATTAATTCACTAAGTGTAGCCAGTGATGGATCTATGCTTGTTGCGGGAAACAACAAGGGGAATTGCTATGTCTGGAAAATGCTGAATCAAACGGATTTAACGTCGTTAACACCAGTGACTAAATTTAGATCACATCTGAAGTATATAACTCGAGTGTTGTTAAGTACGGATATGAAACATTTGGCCACTTGTTCTGCTGATCATACAGCGAGAATATGGTCTACAGAACAGAATTTCGCTTTGGAGACGACATTGCAGGGACATCAGAGATGGGTATGGGATTGTGCATTTAGTGCTGATAGTGCGTATCTAGTTACTGCGTGCTCTGATCATTACGTGAGGTTGTGGGATTTGTCCAACAGTGAGACTGTAAGACAGTACAATGGACATCACAAGGGAGCTGTATGTGTAGCATTAAATGATGTATAGAGAACAATAAAAAGAAGATGCATTAAATACTATTCACAAGTAATCATCGGCATCAAACGTATGGAACAAAGTGACTTGTTCTTGTCTTGCATTAAAGATGAGGAATCGAGTCTTTGTAATGAAAATATTGGCATTGGCATAACTAAACAATCTCTCCAAACACGAATGAATGTTTCTCCGCGACTTGATGGGATGATAAACTTGTTGAAGTTGCAACAACTTTTCTTCAACGTATTCAATCTCAACTTTGCACTTGACGTGTTTATAAAAGAAATATGCACATCGGGCAAACAACTCCATTGATTCTTCAAATGTGCCAAAAAATGTATCTGTTTGCTCCTCTACTAGTACCGCCATCAATTTCTCAATTCGTTGTGCCAACTCCAAGAACAAACAGTCGTTAAAGAATAACTGACTACTCAAATCAGCAGGAAATTTGACTGCAAAAAGGACTCTGGCATAGTACTTCAAACTCTCCAATCCAGTATCAAAATCAATACACTCACAACCATCAGCACAGATTTTTGAAACAATGACATTGAAGGGGAACGTATATAATGCAAAGACTTTAGTTGCCATCACTTCATCAATCAATCGTTTGATAAATGTCACACGAGTTAGAACAAGGTGAAAACTTTCAAGTGACTCTACTAGTAACCTCACCAATGCAGGCGCACCGTTTTTTTCAATCAAACCGGCAAATTCTTTCAACAACAAGGTAAAGTACCCTTCATCGTTGATATTGTAATTGGTTCTAGGAATGACAATAATTGCAATGAAGAAATTACGTATTTGAATCTGTCTAGTGTAAACATCCAAGTCAAATGGGTGAAAGCACTTTGAGCACGACTGCTCCTTCAAAATAGTGTTTGGTGTGGTAAGCACTGCAGTCAAGCTTGATGACTTTATTGGCTTTAAGCATTCATTGCATTGCATAGTGAAAAACACATCTTGTCTCATTAAACACAACTGACACCTACACTTGAAATGATACTTTGTCAATAACTTGTATGCTCGAATTTCAACTGGGGTGCTCACATCCACGTAATTGATTGTCATTTCTTCATTGACTTGGATCGGTAAACTATTAACAACTGAGTACTTGCCGTACCCTGTCTCAATCTGTAAACAATTTGGCAAACAGCTATGATTAAAAATAGCAAATTGGGGGTCCAAAAATGTTCCAATGCATTCATGACGATGATCCATCAATACTGAATGATTAACCATGACTACGTTGATCAAACTCTCCAAGAACTTCCAATTTCCCTTTGCCATTTTAATTTGACCCTTTTTGAAAAACTCCATAGCTAACGAGTATTCCTTGAAGTACGTATGAAACAAGTCAACCATTTGAGATTTGATGGAGTCTCTAATATTTCTCACTTCACTAGCAAGACGAATTTGTCTTTGATGAGTACATAAGTTGTTGACTTTACTAGCAAACTCACTGTCCTCTAAGTAGTTGAATATGACCAAGAACGTTAACAAAATGGTCCTATTGACCTCCTTATTTGTCTTTGTGGTGATGAGCATAGGTTGAAAGATTTCCTGATATTTTGTGATGTGCAATGGTGGTGCATCACCGCCATCTTCGTCAAAAAGTACAGCAGCAGTCGAAACATCCATAATTTGTGATCCAATGGTAAAATCAGCATTCGCAACCACGCTTCTCTCTCCAGGAATCAAATCCTTACCCATAACTCTAATCTTGTCACTGGATATCGTATCGTAAAATTCCCGTTTACAACTTTCATCACTAGGGAACATGTAGATATCTTGAATTAGTTTGATAGCTAATCTGAATTTCCAATATTCCAGACTACCCTTGTTCTTGGATGTTTCCATCTGTAATTTGGCAATGTTGAACTTGTCTAGCGTGGTGAGTTGGGACATAGGGGCAGTATGACTGTTTTGCAACCAAAAAAAAGATAATAGAAGTGGTGGTAGTATTCTGAGCTTTTACTTCTAATGGTAAAGAATCCAGTTTGGTTTTGAAATGAAGATAGTTACATGCGTTGCAATGTTGGAAGGAAAATGTAGAAACTCGAATGTATAAGTTATGCTGCTGAATGGGGACATGTTTGTGATGCTTTGGTTGTAATTTAGAGAATAGGAATATTTTTTGGTGCTCCAAACTCTCAGCCAAGTGTATGAAGATGGAAACACGCATTATATTATTCTATCTTCAAACACATAATACCTCGTCTTATATTGGCTCCCCTGTTTGAATGTTCCGGTTTGAGAGAAATTATGTCAACATTGCCGCCCCTCATTACTAACTTAACCCAATGAATGGCATTGTATTATGCTATATAGTCCAATTAAACCACCCCCTCCCCCCCGATTAAAATATGTGAAGCAAGTGTGTGAATATCGTCAATGAAAATGCAAAATGTAATTCAACCCAATAAATCGATTGAAGTTTCTGTGCTCAAGTTGTATTCTTCTTGTTCTTGATCCTGAGCACCACCACTATCACCCCCTGACTGACCTTGATAAACCTCTTGCTCCTTTTGTATCTCAACATCTTTATCAGCTTGTTGTATCCTCCCCTGTTGTTCTTTTGTATATGCAGTTAACTCTTCTTGGAAAAACCCTCCCAATTCCATAATCCACGCCAAGTATTCATCCACCCAGCACCTCACTATCCACCACGCTCCAAACCCTTCACCACCGTTTAAACTTATCTCTCGCAAGATAGACGTTAACAAGTTTGAAGATAGTAGTAAAAACATTCGAGAGTTGACTCCTGGAAAGCGTGACGGCAAGTCACCAATATAGTCGGCATACGTTTGCATGGAAGAAGAAGAGCCTTCGACCGATGGCGCTTCAACCACTTTTACAACTTCCTCGGTCAAGATAAAACTCAATGTATTCAAATTTGTTTCATCAGTACACGGAACATCTCGTGATACCAATTCAGCCAAATTCAATTTTTGCCAATCATTCAACATTGCTTGTTTTTCATTATCATCATTCATTATCCTCGATGCAGTGGATCCCGTCTCAATGATTTTAATCAATCGATTAAGTAAATTGACAAAATGCTTAGCCATCTTCAACTTCAATGCAACAAAGTTTTTCGAATTGCGTGAATTGATAATGGAATTGCCCAAAGTTCGAATATAATTCGAGGCAATGGTCTTAAGCTGATTGATATTATCCTGAGGCATCATGTACTGCATATGCAACTTGCTCAACATTCGAATCATTTTCTTATACATGATCAAATCACATTGACGCACCCATTCCAAAGTGGAGTCTGATGTATATAACTTAGAAACTGGGGTCGACAATATGCTATTGAAATTGTTGAAGCTTGAAAACAATCGTTTGAGTTGCATAAATCGGAGTGATTCAAACACTGTAGTCACGTGAACTTTGTATAGTGAATACAATGTATCAGCAATATCACGATCAGTGTCCTTGGGCAAGTGCGGATATATAGGTGGAAGTTCAATGGGAGTGTATGGGTAAGACTTGGCCGCTACCGATTCCATCGCCAAAAGCTTGAATAAGTCAGGTATGTACTTCATATGTGATACCAGAGGTAGCTGATCGGAACTAGAAGTTGACATAAGTATCGATGGAGAATTGATAGGGCTATATGAAGGAGTATTAGCACCAAATGTCGATAGTGGAGATTCTTCATAAGACACTGACGAGTGAGTTGAGTGTGGCGACTGTGCAACAGAACCTGCACTGGCGCCAAGGCGAGCAGGCGATTGCAAGTGTTGTTGCCATTGTGATTGTGAGGTAAATTCCGATGCAAATGATTGCTGTCTCTGGTGAGACCTCTGTTTCTGTTGTTGTTGCATTAATTGCAGCTGCATACTTTGCTCGCCCTTTAATCGAATTCCACAGTAATGATACTTCAGCTGTCCTCGCATTCCCAACCTTCTTGTTGTTATTGTCGGGAATAAGATCCTTACCAATTTTCCAAAACTAGCAGGCGATAAAGGAGCTAGACTATTGTCAGCGCAAACCTGGACATATCTAGCGTATATTCGGTTGCGGGGTATGACTGCTGTTGGTGAAACCTCGCATGACGTTAGAAGCCATACCATCCCAAACACCAGTCGTTGCGTCTCTTTTGAGTTTTGGGCCCTTTCGATACCTGAAGCAGAATGAGCAGCTATTTGTGGAACTGAAGAAGTGTCTTGTGAGGTTGATGACCGTGAACTTGGCGGTAAGCTTGAGTTGTCGAACTCCAGCTGTTTAATCCTTCTGGCTAATTCAGGCAACGGTATATTGACTTTTGTAAGTGCAAGATTTTTCAAATCTTCTTCATATGCGGCTGAATATAGAACAGAGGAGATGGATGAACTATTTCTTTTGTGTCTTCTAACGTGCGATGAAGGCGGGGCTTTGGGCATCTCCTCTTTTATTGTATCATGCTGTGGTTGTATTTTACCTTGTGGCTGTAGCACATAAGGAGATGAAGTAGTAGTCGGTTGACTATATTGGCTCTGCTGATACGACTCGCCTGATGCCATAATTGTCGATGACAGACTCGGAATAGGTTCGTATTGTGATTGAAATTCGACGCCCGGCACCAGTTGCATAGACAGTTGTGGCTGCACACCTTGCTGCACCTGCTGTTGGTATTGTTTTTGTTGTGGATAAGTCTGGCCCATTGTAACTGCGTGATTAGTGTGATCCATAGGTTGCTTGGTATATGCAATGTTACTGAACTGACCAGTAGCTCTATAATTAGGATGTTGTTGTGACTGGGGTAAGCTCAAATTAACGCTTTCTTGTGTGAGGTATGCAGGATGTGCAGGCACATTGTAATAGTGTTGTTGTTGTTGTGATGAAGGTGTTATTTGAGATTGTGCATACGCGGTGTTGATTGGTTGTGCATATTGTTGTTCAGCAACTTGCTCTTGGGTATACTCAGGCTGGCCTTGTGATGCTGAAAATGTTGTCGCTTGCTGAAATGGGTGGTTTTGAGGTTGTGGTTGGTGATGTATTTGCTGTTCCTCATCCGATACTGAAAAGTCATGAGATAGTCCTTGCAGTTGTGGTATATGCTGGTACAGATGATGATGATGCTGCTGTTGTTGCTGTTGTTGCTGTTGTTGCCGCTGTAGTGGTAACTGGGTTGACCTTTGATGTGATGAATAGCGCTCAGGGTTCATAAAATCATCAGTTTTGCCAAAATGCAATGGGTATCTATGTTATATATAAAAAAATTATGCAATGTAAAGGAAAATTTAACCCTATAATAGAATGGAAAGGGGGTCTATGTAACGGGTATCTGAAAAGAATTAATTAAAGAAATGAAAAATTGAAAAAAAAAAAATGGATGCAAAGGGTGCAAGGGTTTGTATGTATGTGGAAAGGGGTAGCAAAGCTGTTAATGGGAGTTTGTGGTTGTTAAGCGGTATCTTTGCTCTAGTTGTGAGTTGCAGCCAGTTTTTGGTTGTTAGTCGGGTTGTCTTTATGATAAAGAAAGATGTATATTATTTAAAAAGGAAAATCTTTAACAAGAAACTGGTGAGATCTAGTAGGGATATATAATTTTGTTGAACAAATTTGATCTCTCTGTATAAATATATCTCTTGATTTAAAAGTTAGCAGATCAGAAAGAAAAACAAAAAGAAAATTTCAAATTGGTTTTTTATTTTATTTTTTTTCAATTCATTGTATTACGTAATTGATTTATAACGGACCAATATTAGTGTTGGAGACTTTGATGTTACTCATCACATTGGCAACATTTCTATTACAAGAGGATTCCTATGAACCACTCGCGAGATAAATTAAGTTACAAGTGTATTTTACTAAACAGTAGACTTTGAAAAATACACTTGATTCAAGAAGTAGGAGTACAAACTTCAAACAACTCAATGAACAGTGTACTTATTTTGCAATGAAATCTAAATGTAATTGATAAGGAGAGGTATGCCAGGTTTCTCTGAAGAACTTTATTGGGCCCTTCTTGAAATTACACTTCGTCCTGTTCCGGTAAATGAAATGGTTAACTGCTTCATAGCACACGGCAGTCGTTTTTTCGAATAGCCATATATGCAGCTACTGTAAACCCCTTTAAGATTTATGGAAAACCACAATGGGTCGTCCTACTTTTCTGCGTTGATCTACAGTGCAACCCCATTCTATCTTCGTAAGTCGACATTGTTTGAAATAAAGATCTTCAAAATTTGAGCCTCACGAAAATAAGAAAAACTCATCTCATCGAATAGTAAGGAGAAAAAAAAAAAATTAAACTCAACTAATCATTTACTCCATTTCACACTCACAGCATAGATCTATCAACCATGGCCATCCTAAACTCAAACCCAGAAGTCCTTTTACGTAAACGTAAGAACGCTGATCGTAAAAGGTTAGAAAAACAAGAACAGATTAAGGAAAAAATCGCCGCTTCAAAGAAGGCCAAGTTACAGCAACAAAAGAATAAATTCATCAGGGCAGAGACATTACTAAGTAATCACAAGTCGAATGAAATTGAACGTAAAAGGATCAGAAAAGTTTCCAAAAAGATCAACAACAGCAATTTGCCAACTTCAATAAGCAACAATGGTGAAGCGAACAAAGTTCAAGACCAAGGTGAATATAAGTTATTATTTGTCATTAGAATACCTAATCATACAAAAGGGTTAAAGATCCCTAAGAAGGCGTTTCAAATTTTGCAAGTTTTGAAATTAACTGAATCAAATACTGGAGTATTTGTCAAAGCTAATGAATCAACGATAAAATTATTAGGATTGATTGCTCCATATGTCATAATTGGACAACCATCAATTTCATCCATACGTAAGTTATTTCAGAAAAGAGCTCGTATAACGGTTGATGAAAAAGATGAGGAGAGTGGAGAGGTACATTCGAAAGTGGTCAAATTAGACAATAATCAAGCAGTTGAAGATAAATTTGAGGATTTGGGACTTATTTGTATCGAAGATTTGATTCATGAGTTGATCAACTTGACTGATAACTTTATCCCCATTACTTCATGGTTGTTACCATTTAAGTTGAATGCGCCGGTTAATGGATGGGGTCCACAAGCTAAATTGGCTAGATTGCAATATGCCAATGATCATAAAGTTGAGGTGTCTTTGGCACAAGATTACAAGTTGAAGGAGGTGGAAGATTTCGATTCCGTTATCGATCAGCAAAATTAAGGTATACTTCTGTTTTGTAAAGCAGGGGTGCTATTCTTTTGAAAAGTTTGGTGATTTCGAGATAAAATGTGATAGGTGAGTTCAGGTATTATGGAGTTTATAATAGAAGGAATGCTTTGCTGTTTTTGTCACCTATGTGTTTCTGCTTGGTTGGTAGGATTTTAGGACTCTTAATGTATAGGACGTTGATATTCTATGTGGGTGAACCTACACTGTAAGCTTCAATCTTCCACCAAGGGATCTTCGTTGGCCAATTTCAGGAAAGATGGCAATGCAACAATTTGTCATTTTGGGAAATAATTCTGTAGCAATCGCTTTTGCATGTTGTACGCTTCTTTCTTGACCAGTGCTTAATACAGTAAATATTAAAGCACCCCAACTTTCTCATTTTCTTTCCTCTTCCCGCCTCTTCCCCTCTGTGAAACAACCTCCTTGATAATGCTAAGTTTTGACTACACGCCCTTGAAAAGAATTCTAGAGCATCCCAAAAAGGCTTAAATGCAACAATTGCAAAAGCAAAATCCACTATGCAGTGGGGGTTATTAGGTGTACATTTTCTTATTACACTTTCCATTTGAGTTTTTGTCTCACATTTTGGTCCTTCAGGGCAAGCCTATTGTAACCCTCACGGATTTCGTTTTGTTTTCTCGAATGTTTTTCTTAGTTTCATTTTGCGTGTGATAAGAGTTTTTTAACTCTTGATACGTCGAAAAGAACAAAGGTAATTTGAGGGATAAGAGTTCAAGCATGTAGCTATTCTTGGGTAGTGATGTCAAGTCGGTTGCAGGAATAGTTAGACGTGTAATGTCTTGAGGAGGAGTACTTCTACAACGAAACTGGGGTATACCAAATCTTGATAATGTAGCGATGCTGATTTTCACTAGCCACTTTTTCATGAGGCGGAATACCAATTTGCAATTTTATCGGCCTCTTTTGTATCAAAGCTTCCCTGGTGGAACTTTGAACAAGCTCTACTTCTTCATAGGAATAAGGGGGTTAGCAAATACAAATTGTGAGAAATTGGGGCCACTCAGTAGGACTATTTGCAACAAATTTCCTTTTATTGTTCTATCGCTAATTCTTGCTCAGTAAAAAAGTAATTTTCAGACCCAATTTCAGAGACAACAGACCAACCAACCGACGTCATCTTTCTTTCACATGATTTTGTTGGCGACACTTCCGTTCAAAATATAATTCCGTATAAACCTTCCAACTTTCTGTCAATTATAGACTTATGATATAAAGTTAGTCCATTTGGAATTCTTCGCAGTAGTTGGCTTTAGAAACGTTACTTTCGCCCCGTAGGGTTGTTTTTGACAGAAAACAAGGATTTATAAAGAGCTCAAAGGGTGTATACATTCCCTTGCTATGAAATAGTTGATGCGCATCTTTCACATCTTGCATATTTCTCCGTTGCATGAAGCCCGTGGTTGGTTGCTATAGAGCAATCAGTTGAAATGGAAACAATATGAGACGCAATCACTCGCTCTTTCCACGTTTTAAATGCTTGGTAAATAAGTGCTGTCTCGTATCTGCTGTACCCTTCTCTCCCGCAATTTCACCATTCAATTAACAGCAAAACGGAATACAAAAGAAGATTATAATTTTCTTTTTATTCCGGATCTGGCGCTAAACCACAATTCCGGAATCTCATTCATGGGTGTAAGTGAATCTTGCTTGCTATTGCTGTTGTTTTTCACTTACGAGTGCAAGGATAAACAACTTCCAAGGAATTTTGCTTTTTAGCATATTACTTCTTTAACGCTGCAAAATAAATGAGGGGTAATTTCACGTCAATTCGGAATGGTTTTGCAAAACAAAAAGCAACCGAGGCGAATGAGTCGTTGCACAAATGAGCACAATGCGCATATTCACTAAATTGCCGCACAGAAAAAAAGAGAAATTCCTAATTGTGGCTAAAAAAAGACTAACCAAGCATACATACGGTGCGTGTAGCGATGCTCGAAGGTTACTTACTTGCGACGCACAAAGCTGTTAAGTTCCAACAATGGCATTCCTGTTCTAAACAGAGGCGCATGGCTTGTCGGATAACATTTTCTTCAAAAGACTGCTGCATGAACTATTGTTTAAAACAATCGCTGTCATTATTAGAAGGCTATTTGCATTTTCGCCTCAGCAGATCTTCACCTTATCGATGAGTCGGACTTAACCACGATATCCGACTTTGTTGGAATTTCAAAATTCCTTCAACTTATTCTTATTCCTCCCTCCTGGGATCGCTTCAACTTGCTACACAGAGTTTCTTTTTCTTTAGATTTTTACTGGTCGATCACATCACTATTTTAGAAACATTAACTCGGGTAAAGACTAACCGAGGTCTAAATTCAAAAAGTTTACACAACTTTAAAGTGCGATAGCTTAAAGCGTTTACTTTGAGTGAAATTCGCAGGCGGACGCTAAATAATAGGGGGCAGTACTAGTTAGGAAGATAAGCTTATTATTTCGTTTGTTGTAGCCGTTTTTAACACAATTTGGTATGAGTTTAATTCAAAATGCTTTCATATCTTTGATAAAGAATATGAATCAGATTTCTGCAAAACTGATTAAATTAATAACAATAGGACTAAACCTTGGAAAAGCGGAAGTGAATGTGTGCAAACGTGTAGGGAAATCGTATACACATATCCTTTTCTTTGACCAACTCTCTACCACACTTTCATTTCTAAGCTCCACAGTCCATCCTCCAAAGTTGCAGTTATACTGGAATTGCTTAACATCTCATAGGTTTATTTCTCTCCCTCCTATTAAACCCAAATAGCAAAAAACACAGACTTTAACCTCTTGAGCAAAATCCAAGCTGTCGGACTCTACATAATCGACAATAATATTCTGCATTGAGGTTATGCAAGAAAAGATGGTGGAGATAAAGTAAAGTATTACCCAACATTTGCAAATTGGTTTTATTGTCTTTTACAATCCCTTGTGTCATATGGTTTTGATGTAAAACCACTTTTCATTTCCATTGTTATTTTCAATCCGCTATGGTTAGATTCATAGTTTCTCGTGTAGATGAAATTCCTCGACGGGATGATGTTTCGTAAAATAAGGAAAATCTGATTGACTCATTTCAAGGAAAGAAGAAAAATGACAAGCTAATTGTAAAGGGAAAGTTCACTAGGCTTCTATAGTAGAACGTTCTTTCACAACACTAGCATTTGTCCTTCCTTTTTAGCTTTTTCGTTTCTTTTGTCTCCCTTCGGAGGTATGTTGCATCTATGTCTGTTCCAAAGTTACCGATCCCGTATTATCCTTGGCGGTTAAATGCGAGATCAATGCATAATTATTCTTGTCTATTGTTCTACTTTTCGCACCAGCCTCAGTGTGTGATAAAATAAATAATAGAAGAATAAGCTATTGTAATTGTCTCTAGATGGTCGTGTCCAGCACTTCAAAAATATCTTTTTGGTTTCAGCACACAAAACGGCTTAACCATGAGAGCGCAATAACAAAAAAAAGTGCACTATTGTGTAACTTTGCGTTGATGCAGTAATGCTACTCAACTAAAAAAGAAGCAAAAATAGAACAACAACATAGAAATAGGCTAAGGTTTTGTTTGTTGCCCTTTATTCAATGTGTAAAAAGCATGGCCTCTCAGAGGGAATTTCCAACCCTGTGCCACAATGCTTTTTTTAAAAACAATGCAGTAGTCGTGGGCACGGGCATTTTTGTCTATTGTTAACTAGATAATAGTTGGCGTAGCTTACTCGATGCTACACAGAAGCCTCGCCAGCAGCAATACGGTTGTATCATTATATTTGGCTGTAATTGTTTTTGATAGTCTAGTCTTTATTACGATTCTTGTGTTGTATAATATTATCTTGGCTTGTTGGGTAGTCTTCTTTTAGCAGTATTATGCATTAAAATGGAAGTGCTTAAAATTGGATCTAATTTCTACTTCATAGTTATGGTAAGACTAAAACCAGGGAGAATTTAGTCCTAAGGTTTTAAATTTAAGCCAACATCTTCTTGTTATGTTTTATGTTTAATTTTTTTTATTTTTTTCTTTTTTTATTTTTTTTTGCAAAACATTTAACCTTTTGCGCATATGCAAAGCCAAACCTAGAATGAAATGGAAGAATGGAAGAAAAAATATATGAACACCTAAATTCCGTTTATGGTTTGGTGCTTCCAAGAAGCAAGAAAACCAATTCTGAAAAGATTTTGGGATAAAGAAACCACCAGTTTTCAATGCAATACTGTTGTACTGCCCGTTTTATAAGGATGGTGTTAAATAAAAAGTAGTTTCGTAAAATAAGATTTTTTGACTTTTTTTTCGCGCTCTTAAACCCTTTTGAATAAAAAAACTTTAAATAATAATTCACTATATCTCGTTCTCTCATAAATAATATTTTCTGACTTGCATTGTAATTACGATTTTGTATATTAACGTAGCACATGAAATGTGTAGCCCCAAAAACAAAGACAAGGAAAAATGCAAAAATAGATAAAAAAGTGAGACACAATCAGAACCAGTACGGAGAGTTGGGATAAAAGCAATTGAGTGATTTTTACTATTATTATTATTATTATTATAACAACATCTAAATATTTTTGTGTACACTCTTGACTATTCGTAATGGTAGAAAAAAGGAATAAACGTATTTATCACTTTCCACAAGTAAAAGATCCCTTGCCTTTTGTTTGATTTTTTTAAAATTTTTTATTCCTCTTTTTAGTTGGAGTAATTTTTTTTTTCTTTTGTTGCACATTTAGCTATTATCATCTGATCCTTGACTAGATCGTAACAAAGTGATGTAGAATTCAATGGAAGACACGTCAATACAAAAAGTACACTGTTTTGGAAGGCTCCCTTTTCTTTTTTTCTGTTTTGCTTGCTTTTCCTCGATCTATCGGATACATGTCCCACAAAAAAGGGCAACAACAGTTCTGCTTGTAGATAAACAGTTATGAAGCATTGTATTTGAAGTAGCTTTTTTGCTTTTGGAAATATTACACCTGCAAATGGCAGCTCTGAAGTGCCTAGACTGTTCTTTCAGACTTTTGCTGCTGCTGCAGTCTATGCGCTGTATTATCACTGAAGTTTGGTTTCGCTCTGTACATCGCTTTGTTCTCATCCCGTCTACTGTTGTCTCTTAATTTTAAAGTCTAGGCCAATCCCAATTTACTAAAATATGCACAGCTCTTGATTAGGGACCCACAAAATTTAGAAAAAGAAAATAATAAAGAAAGTAGCGTAGCGGAGCAAATATTAACTATACGGACTGATGTCTTGGATGATACGTTTGAAATACAATGCTATTTACGTCCGCTCTATGCGAATTTGGAATTGCTTTTTTTTGGTTTGGCGGGTAGAAGGGCAGGTCTTCCAGAACAAGTGGCATTAACAGCAAATATAACTTTAGATTGTAGGCCAAGTCACGCTTTTGTTGGAACAAAATAACTATAGGAGAAAAAATATTCCAAATGATTCCGTACATGTTCTCTTCCTTCCTTCTTTCTTTGTCCACTCGTCTTCGAGTGTTTTTTTGTTCATCATATTCCAACAAAATCATCTCTCAAATATGTAGGACTCTGATAGTTTCACTGACATATTATTACAAACCTTTAACAAGCAGATTTTTTTGCCAATTATAATAATTTTTGCTTTTCTTTTCTGGCTCTGTTTTGTGTCAATTAAGTTTTAATTCATTGTGCATTATACACAATAGCCAAAAAAGCTAAAAGTTAAAAATGGACAATGCTCCAAGACAAATATGGAAACATAGGGATATTAACACTATGCATAAATATATTATTTATCTCTTTACAAGAGACGTTAACTATATACACAACTACTACTACTACTATACACAATAGAAGTCGAAGAAAAAGCCCAGTAAGAGACAACGAAGACAAAATAATAATAATAATCCCCTCTTCCTCCCCCAAATAGCTATAGAACGAGCACAAAACTAGCCCTGTCTATTTTTCTATGTTTATATAAATACCAACGATTCTGGTACCTTTTTGTTTACAAGTTTATTGAATGTTTTCTTTCAGGAACACACTCACTCATACCTAGTCATTAAACAAACTACATTTCATATACAACACACCTTACTTACAAAGTGGGATCTACAATAGTGCTTGAGTTTCTATTTTCGCAGTTTTTCTTGTTGATTCCCTAGATTTCATACCCTCCATTTCTTCCCCTTTTTTGGCTTCGCACTTCTAGGCCTAGCTGAACAACAGATCTCTACAGATCTGAAACTACAAACGTCTTTCTCAGTTTATCAAACTTCCCCTAAAGAGAAACTGGTGTATTCGCCAAGGCACTTGATTTAGGTGGTTTAACTATTGCAACTAATTTACTATTGGGACGGGAATTATCTCTCCTTGGTAAAGCTTAGACCTGGTCCATATAGTATCACCACTTACATCTTTTATTCTTCCCCTGCCTGTTTGGTTTCTTGCACTAAGGTTTTTCAGAAATGGCAGGTTTATTGGATCTATTGAATGCTGATGAAATACTCACCAGACAACAACAACAACAACAACAACAACAACAACAACAACAACAACAACAACAACAACAACAACAACAACAACAAAAGCAGAGACAACAACAAGCACAGGCACTGGAGAAAGTTCCAGCTAGTCATCAACATATCAACCAAAACCCCGTCACACATAATCGCAATTCTGGCTTACACCAAGGACAAGATCACAGATCTCCTAGATCTATAATTACTCCACCGCCTAGATACTCATGGAGAAGAAATTCATTTGCCCACAACATTGATACTTCTGCTGCTAGTGATGTCGATCCAATATCAAGTGTCAAATCAGAAGCTCCAGCTAGTTCTTACAATACATCGTTGAACTCATCTCCTATCGATTTAGACAAGGTCAAACACAACAACCAATTTTTAATCAAACCGGAATTAGCAAGTACTACCAATACTTCTTTGTCCTCGGTATCTCCACAAGACCCTTTGGCTCATTCAAAGTTGACCAGTACAGACACTGCCTTGCTAGGTTCTTGTAAACGAAATTATTCCAACACCAATGCACCCACCATTGCACCTAATGCTACTTCCAACAACTCGTCATTTACTTCACATAAACCGCTATTCCAATTACGTGACAAGGTCCCCCACTCTAAAATAAACAAGCACATTCTTGCAACCAAACGATTTGTCAAGTTCGCCATACGACGCAAATACGCCACGAAAAAGAAAATCAGTGATACGCGTCAACTGAAGTTACACATCAAATCACTAAAAGCCGGTATCAAGATTAAATTGACCAAGTGTGATAATTTGTTCAATTTGTATCATTGCTTAATTCCGTTCACTGATGATCGCAAAATTTATTGTTTATTTGATGATGATATGACTACAAAGGAATATGGTGACATCGTAGCTAATTGTAATGGAAGCGATGACGAAAAACAACAAAACAACATCAACAAGTATCTTGAGTCAAAGGGGTTGCAGTTGATTGATAATAACGTTGTTGACTTGAATGATTATTCCAACAAGATAATAAAATCATTCACCAGTGAAGTGAGTCAATCAGTGCCTACATTCAATTCATTGGATACAGCAGTCAATACTCTTTTTAGCACTAAGAGCTTTACCTTGGTTCGTATTACTAGATCAACGACTGATGACGTACATGGATCATCCATTCTAAAGTTGGAGACAGCCAAACCAGGTGATTTCACCTTGATTGATGATGAGGAAAATTCCGATGAAATGTTGCATTCGCTTGGTGGTGAAGGTGAAGTACCCAACAACTTGTTTTTCAAAAAGATTATTGCTCGACCTAGGTACAAGAGCAATATGAAGATTTACTTTATGCCATCAAACCAAGCCAATTATGCATTATACACTGATTGTCGATCTTTTGAGCGGGATTTATTCAACGGTGTTGTGCAAGTCGAATTTAACGATTTAGAAGAATGTCTCAATGATAAGGACAAGAAATGGGATAATGTCGATGTTGATGATGTTAGTGTCAAGCGTTTCGCTGGGTATGATAGGAATATCTATTGTACATTTCCCGTTGAGGAAGCTTTGAAGCGGTTTAAGAAAAGTTTGGTTGAGAGTTTGGACAACCTTGATGATGAAGATAAAGTTGAGGTGAAAAACCAGCTAGTGGATCGTGTTGCTATGCCGCAAGATACAAATGGTGTTGATACTACTACTACTGCTACTACTACACCACCATTTCAAACACTTCCACCACCTCAATTTGAATCTCCGTTGGATATGCAACCTGCTCAAGAACCAGTTATGCCACAGCAACAACAAGTGTTTGGCAAATTGCAGTCACTGCAGTATCCAATATCGGCGCCATACCAACAACAGCAACCACAACAACATCTCCAACCGACATTCACTGTTAGGTCGCTTTCTTTTGATGATGGATTTGCGAGCATGAGAAGCCAACAACAACAGCCTTGGCACCAACCAAGCACGAAGCCACCATCATCTGCTGTATTCTTCAAAGGCATGTCTCCACAGCAGAGACCAGTCTATGCACCATCATTCGGACCAGTGCCGGGTACACGTGGAGCTTCCTTTGATATTTCGCATCACTTGCAGCAACAACCACAACCGCCACAACAGCAGCAACCATTGGTACTGATGATGGCATCGCTGATAGGTGGAGCTGTCAATGATTACGTCCAATTGCCCCCATTGGTTACATTATCGCAAACACCTAGGTCATCAATGAGTAGAGAGGACCTAGGCACTTCACCATTACATTTACAACAATTGCAACAGCAACAGCAACAGCAACAGCAACAGCAACAGCAACAGCAACAACAACAACAACAACAACAACTGCAGTGGCAGCACGGCTTGCAGACGTTGCCACCAATCAACACAATATCTACAAAGAAGAGCTTCGAGTTCCAAGAGTTGCCGTTGCTCAGAAATCAACACTTCCAATTCCAGCCAAGACTGTAACTTTTACAAGGTGATATCAGGTTTATTTCGTTGTTTCCGTGTGTGATTTTTTACCATTTCAGTTCTTGATTTTTGTACCAATAGAATGAGAGTGAGAATGAGAAAGTTTAGGAAATTAGAAGTTGGGTTAACATCATTTATTTCTCAATTTGTGTTACCTACGGGTACTGAGACTCTGATCAAAGTTTTTATAAAGTACTGGGTACTGAAAACATTTGTGTGTGTATTTGTATAAATTGTGTGCATTAAATTCTGTTTTTAAATTTTAATTTACGAGCTTGTCTAGACCTTTTAACAAAAATCACAATAACAAGAGTAACTTTCTTCTCCAATTAGACCAAAAATAAAACACAAGTCTTGGTAATAAACAATAGCACTACCTCTTTTAAGAGTTTGCGCATCATACACCTCGAAAAGTAGATATCAAGCCAAATCCCAAAAACCCCGACACATTCCGCAAATGGATCAATCTATCGCCCAATTTGTGAATGATTTTTCACCATATACAAATTATCATTTCCTTGTCTTGCACCCTACTCTCCTCGCACTCATTTGATAGGCAAAGTATTTACCCGACATAAGCCACAAAAAATCAGGCAAATCGTCGCAAAAAATAGCGAACAGAAAGTGAGTAGGTCTTGTAACGCATTAGAATGCCAGATAGCTCCCATTACTTTCCGTAAAGTTCAATCAAACGTATGGACTTTACAACGATGAAAGATTCTAGAACACGTATTACCGCATATCATCCAATAGTCATGTAGTGGGAACAATGACTTACCAAAAAAAGAAGTTGGCGCCAATCCGACCTAACAAAGGACCAAAAAAAAAAATAAAAATAAAATATCACATAAAGATGAGAAACAATAGAGGCAAACACAAAACATGGACCATAGACCCTTATTGTCTTTTTTTTTGATTTTTCTTTACACTTTTGACCTGGGTTAGGAGCTCATTGGACAAACGTGTCTCTTTGGTATTTTGTGTATCAGTGTGATTTGTTGGGTTATTAAGCAAAGTCTATCCCATGGACTTTGTGGTATTTAAAAGCCCATTATCTATGTCTGAATTTGTGGCAAGAATTATGAGCTTAGATGGGGAGGGGAGAGAGTATGGTGTGTGGAGTCGATTTTTTCATACTTTACATCCTTCCAAGAAGCTTGAATTGAATACGTTCGAGTCTAGATTCTGGCCTCTTCTGTGCATCCATCCACAAAGTATCCACCCTCAGGGGGGGGCACATTCTCTCTGTGTATTCAGAACTAAACGTTTGCTATCTCTTGGCACTAACTTCTACGAGAAGCTTCAGCCTCGTTTTCAGATCCAAAATGTGATCTAAAGGATCTAAAAGGCTAAAATAGTCATCAAAAAGTTTCATTTAGTTAAATATACACAAAATAACAAACATCCTTTGCGTTACCACTTCGCTCCCCCACATGCACTTTAAACCTTTAATGCAACCTGTTCTTCAGTAATGTACTTTTCAAATGGCTGTAAAGCCCTGGCAACATCCTCCTGGACGAATTTTTCAGTTTGTTGTGGAGCTCTACCAACAAAAGTGCTTGGATTCAATAACTCATCCAATTCGTTCCAAATAGGCTTGAAATATTCGGTGTTTCTAACACGCTCGATTAAATCATTGTCGCCACCTTCTTGTTTAACGACAGCTGAAGCTTGATGAGACAAGACTCTAATCTCCTCATGACAATCTTGTCTTGAGCCACCTTTCTCAACCATGGCCATAATAATATTCTCAGTAGCCATAAATGGTAATTCGGAATTGATTCTACGTTCAATTACTTTAGGGTAAACAACCAAACCTGATGTAATGTTCAACATTGTTGATAACAAAATATCAACAGTTAAAAATGCAGAAGGTAAACTGATTCTTCTAATTGCTGAATCATCCAAAGTCCTTTCAAACCATTGTACTGAAGCAGTCTGAACTGCATCATTAAACAAACCTCCCAAATGTCTAGCCAACGAACAAACACGTTCACATCTCATTGGATTACGCTTGTATGCCATGGCACTAGACCCGATTTGTGACTTTTCAAATGGTTCTTCAATTTCTTTCAAATTGGCCAACAACCTAATGTCAGTGGCAAATTTGTGTGCAGTAGCACCAAAGCTAGCCAATGGTCCCAACACATCAATGTCAATCTTACGTGAATAAGTTTGTCCCGTAACTGGATAAACAGTGTCAAATCCTAATAATTCAACAACACGTTTGTCCAACTCTTCGACTTTATCATGGTTACCGTGAAACAATGACAAGAATGAGGCTTGGGTACCGGTGGTACCTTTGACACCTCTCAACCCAATATCATTTCTGGCTCTAACAAAGTTTCTCAAGTCCCATAATAACTCTTGCAACCACAAAGTGGCTCTTTTACCAACGGTGGTTAATTGAGCTGGTTGGAAATGTGTCCATCCCAAAACTGGCAAATCCTTATACTCCAAAGCAAATTTGCTCAATCTGTCAATAACGTTAACCAATTTAGGAATCAAAATGTCATATGCATCCCTTAAAAAGATCAAGTCGGCATTATCAGTAACAAAACATGAAGTAGCTCCTAAATGGATAATACCGGCGGCAGCAGGACAAGTTTCACCAAAGACGTGAACGTGGGCCATAACATCATGACGCACTTTACTCTCTTCAACGGCAGCATCTTGAATCTCCTTATCGGTAATGGTCAAGTGTTTCGACATTTGCTCAATTGCCTCATCGGTGATCATGTCCAATCCAACTTCTTGTTCAGCTTTGGCCAAATTCAACCATAATTTACGCCACGTGGAAAACCTATTTCTAAGGGAAAAGATGGCGGACATCTCCTCCGATGCGTATCTCGAAGATAATGGAGTTGCATATTTGTCGTATTCGGAAACCATGATAAAAGTTTGTTTTGTAGTTTTGTATGTGGTTTATAGGTGATTGAGTAAAAAGAAGTGAATGTGGGTGTTGCCCTTTTTATGATGTTTTTTTTTTGAAATTTTTCAATTGGTATCATCTTTTAGACATCTTCCGTTTTTTTTCTTTCTCTGCATAAATGAAAAGTTTAATTAGGTAATATAATTAAATTCTGACTCCGATGAAAGTCCGGGGATGATTACAAGTTTCTTTCACTCTAGAGTAAAAGCTTTTATGAGCAATCTACCAGCAGACCAAGCTTTCTTCAACGGATGAGACTCTATTACCACATCAATCAACTGTTCCACAACCACAATAAAGCCAATTCAATCTAATTTAATCATGCCAGCTAGGACTGATATCAATGGTAATTACCTGAGAAACTTTAATTCCCTTCTTCTACCACTTGGCATTTGGTGATGGTCTAGGTCTAGGTCTAAATTTTCAACTAGACAGCAAAAGTTGGGTAAAGCAAAAAGTAACACCATTATTTCTGGAAAAAAGCCGCCTCTACATCCCGTTCGGTCTCAACGGAACTTATTCATGACAGAGTTGCAAAGTGAAGAGATGATTCTCCAATGTGCCATCAGCCATTGGTCCTATCCCAGAATACATAAACATCACTATCCATTTATCAACAAAATTTGAGCCCCATTATGAAGCACCAGAAGACTCAAAGCATAATAAAGGCTTGTTACGGAATGGCCGCATGATTCAAATGGTCGTGTTTATGATGTTAAAAAATTCACATTTAATTTGGCCCGCGAAAAGCATTCTTCCAACGGAACAAAGTTATTTTCTTCCAACGGAACAATCCATTATAACTTTCAAGATTGTTTTTCTATTTTCCAAAAGTTAAAAGATTCATTCCCGCTGGTATATATACAGTTCCACGATGAATGACGTTGTTCCACCTAGTGTGGGGATAGGCTCTGCTGTGCCTACCCAATCAGAAACAGCAGTTGATCTGAATCGTCAACAGAAAAAGAAGCGAAAAGTGACAGATTCAGCCCACGAGAATAGGAAATTAGCCCAAGCATCTAGAACTCTACAAGCGTGTCAATTATGCCGCAAACAAAAAACGCGTTGTTTTAGATCACCTGAATGTCCTACTTCCTGTTTGCGCTGTCGTTTTCTTAGTAAGACTTGTTCGTTCCAATTGGAAGAAGCGGGGGGAGCACCTGCAGCAGCACTACCACTGAATAATGATGGAAATATTCAAAATGATCCAAAAGTTGGCTTGATCTTGGATAGAGTTAATGAATTGTTGAATATAGTGAAAAATGGTCGGGTTGGGACTGAAGCTAGTGGTGGGGAACATCTAATAAATAGTGATGCTCGGTTGTTGTTGGAGACCGCCAGTTCAATGCAAAACCATCATCTGATCAACTCGAATTCAATGTTGAATGTAGAAATTTTGGAACAAACTACTCCCGAATTTCAAAGAGCTTCACAAAGTTTAGTGACATCGCCATTTGCCATGATCAGGAATCGAATGATGCAGGCAAATTGTCCAGCTCCTATTCAAAACTTGTATCAATCAAACAACGATGCGGTACTCGATAGACCAAGAAATATAATTGAGTTGGGAATCATGAGTGAAAAAGAAGTAGTTGACGTTGTTGGCAATTTCAGACGAAACTATGGCCGTTGGGTATCATTCCCCAATACTTTATCAACTGAGAATTTAGTCAAAGACCTTCAACTTAAATCGCCACTACTTTTAACCACCTGCTGTTGTATAAGCTACCGGTACTCTGCAGACACAAGCCAGGAGAATCGGCAGCGAATTGTCCAATTGGTCAAAGTTCTTATTAAAGAACTCAATCATAATTTCATCAGGTTCACATCCTTTACCAATAATGATTTTGCCTTGGTGGAGTTTTTCCAAAGTCTAGTTGTATTGAGCTTATACGCTATGTCGATTTCGTCAGTGGTTGCCGGTATAGATCATGGAGACCCCGAATTGGTGGGGTTTAATTTGGACCCTTGGCAATTGTCTAGCATTGGAATCACCACATTTCTCACCAAGTCGACTTTCCAATTATTCAAAACAAAGCAAAACATTACTGATGATGGGTATGAGACGTTAGCATTGCTACGCATATACAATCACTTGTGCTTAGTACATCTCATTAATTGCATCTTCTCAGGGAGGATATGCATTTTGGATGAGGCTAGAGTGCGTTATTGCACATCGGCATTGACATTGTTTAATGCGACAAACTTTGATGGGCGTATGGTGGCAGAAATCAATATTCTCCATGTAACTTACAAGTACCTCCAGCAGAATGACGAGGTCAATGCCCCTCAAAGCTTGTACGATTTCCATTTCAATGAAGTTGTCAGGGAAGTGCAAACATGGTTTCAAAACTGGGAGTATTTGATCCAACAACCGGCATTGCAATTTGCTGAATTTAACTATCATTTTTGCTCCCTATTGATCTATGTTGCTTATAGCTTCCAAAAGTTAGGAGATGGTGGTGGCTTGGATATATTTCTACAACAGGATGTATTGGATCTGATCTTAAAACAGTGTCTGTCACAAAACCTACTCATGATGTATCAGCATGCAAGAGATATACTCAACCACGTTAGGCAAATCACCAGTGAATCATATTTCGCCTATTTGTCGGACCAAATTCATTTTTGCTTCTACTTTAGCGGTGTGCTCCTATCTAGAATCTTGCATGTTGCAATCACCAATAATCTAACCCATATGGAAGAGTTTAAAGATATCAAGACCAAGAGGGGGATTTCGCGACAACTACAGCCTATTGTCAATTTGACTAAAAAGATTGACGGATTTTTGTCAACTTCTGATCCAGTTATACTTGCCAAGTACAATGTAGGCTTGAAACATTGCATTGATGAGGTGTTGAATGCTTGAAAAAAAAATATGTATATTCTATTTAAGATGCCCTTTATAATTACCCTCCATATAATCTATATGCACAAATGCTCTTTCCACCATGGGCAAACTTTCAATACTATACTGTAATGCTTCGGCAATATCATGACAATCCTTAAAGCTTAGGTCAAACTTGTCATTAGCAAAAACGACATCAACCTCAACATTCAAGTTGTCACCAACATGGTAAATTTTCAATGCCGTAATGCGTCTAATAGGCTCGGCGAATCGGCAACAAAGGTACAAGACAACCTTGTACTCCAAAGGGTCGGCCACAGCACCCGTGAGATTATTTATATGTTCAAAAGCAGTTTTGCCCCAATTGAAAATAATGTAAACTGATAAAAGGAATGCGCCCAATGGATCAAACCACCAAATGCTGAAAATGTGGCCAAGCCAAGGCATCAATAATGACACGGTATTGAACACGATATCGGTCATTGCATCTTGCGCAAGAGCTTGGACTGAAGAAGATCGGCTTTTGGAACACCATAACCAACAACCTAGCTTAGCGACAATCGTAATAACCATGATTAAAAATGCATCAAATCCAATTGTTGCCGGAACTCTTTGTTCAGGCGTACTGAAAAACAACCTTTTGAACGATTCTTGCCCCACTTGGAAAAACGAGATTATAATAATGATTGAAAATATGAGCACTCCCAAAGGTTCCAATCTTGACCTGCCGACAGGGTACGAATGACGAACCTTCCAATTATTCTGAGCTGCTAGTCGATTGACAATGTAAATAATAAATGTGGACAAGAAATCCAAAATCGAATCAACGAGAGATGCCACCACCGAAAGGGAATTTGTAAGTAAAGTAACGGCAATTTTCCCCACCAATAACAAAATGTTTATAAGGAAGTTGACCAAGATGGCAGTCAACACTTGCGAGCTATTTTCCTCTTCGTTATAACCGAGGAATTTAGACCCATCGTCAACAACATTTCCCGGGACGTCATAAAACCTAGAAAATTTGGACACTGAACCTTCACCACGTTCCAAATCGGGGTTTTGCAAAGAATCATAACTCTTCTTCCCATTCATGGATGGCTCCTTATCGCTTGGATTCCCATTGTTTACTGCACTGCTAGGACTTGCTGGTTCTTCAGCTTCTTCAATATTGTCCAACAACACGCCACGAACCGACTCACCGCTGCCATAATTGCTCAACATGTTGTAGTGAATTCTCCCAGCATCGAGAAAATTATCAATCTCCTGAAACTTACTAATTAGGTAATTCTGCTCTTCATAGTAAGTTCTAACCCTTTTGTTCTTGATCTTTGCCGCATCATCATTGTATTGCGCATACCAATTACATAATGGCTTTGCGTCACCAATTAATCTCAGTGGTCGTAAACTACCAACAATTCCAACAATACTCCTTCCCCTTTGTTCATTGATAAAGCTTTCATGTAAGGATGAGGTGCTCTCATCGTGTAGGTGGTAAAAGAGGGGCTGTGATGCCTGTGTGTTGTTCATATTGGCTGGGATGTGTCCATCAGCAGCCGAATTCGGATTGGTTACTGAATGATGACTCGATAACAATCTATGGAAAAGCGGTCTCTCTGGCATCATCTTCATATACTCATTAGCAGAGAAAGACAGACGCCTTCGTGGTGATGCAAACTCTTCAAACTCGGTGTAGTCAGAGTGAGCTAAATGATTAAGGGAATTTCCTGATTTTGAACGAGATGGGAAATTGGGAGACATCAGTCTCTCTCTAAACCTATTGGATGATGCAGCAGCCGAAGCTAGTGCCGGAGTTGAGTACTGAGCATGGCGCAAGTGATTGGGTAAATTGGGGTGACTAATGGGCGAATGTTTGTTATTCTGAATGCCATCTCGATTCCATATGAGTGGTTGCATTTCATCTTCTGAATAGTCCTTTGAACCCATACTTGTGTGTCATATAAAAAGTGTTTGTAATCAGTTGTGGGTGAATTAGCAAAAGGCTTATTGCTAAATTTTAGATGCGCAATGAGATAGATAGATAATAGATAGAAAGAAAAATGAGTGTGGTAGGTGGTGTAAAAAAAAAAAAGACTTTCGGAGAATGGACTGGTTATTTGAGATGGACTGGAGAGTAGTGTGGGTGGTGTGATAAAGGACTCTCCCTTTGTACCCTTGTTAAGTTTCTTTTTTGTAAGGCTCAGGTTATTATTAGTTGCTTTTAGTATTATTATTATAACTCTACCTCATATATATATGTGTGGCTAGTTCATTGTCCCTTTTCTTTTTTAAAAAGAAGTTGTTTGATATGTCGCAGAATGCATAAAGTGTCAATACTGCTTCGTAGTTTGAATACTACGCCCTTCTACAAAGGCTGAAGCTTAAGCTGACCAACGTTAGAGTCTGTTAGCTGCTGGCCGACTGATTTCAATGCAGTCTATCTAAGGACCCTTCTGGCAGATCCAATGGTCGTATTGTAGAGTAAACTTGAATCCATGAAAGTGCAAGAGTCTAACCTAAAAGCAAACTAGCGCAAATTGCACTACTTATAATTAAATTTCAAATACTTTGACTAAAAAATACAGCTTCTTTGAACCCATGTTTCCCAACATTCTTGTAACGTGACCAAATTATATTGATAATTGACAACGGATAATGACCATTTCACCTCTTCCAACCACGACCTTTCCTCCTTGTTTAGTAACTCAATTTGCAATCCTGTTGCTCCACTCCAGGACTTATTGGTAAACGTGTTGTCATCGTTAAATTTGTTTGCCAATATTAAACCAACAATCAAATAATTGAATATAACATTTTCAGGTAATGCTGGCAACTCCTTTGGAGAAAATCTTTGATTCAAATACTCCAACGATATCATTATGGTCGATTTTGGCAATCTTGTTGCGCTCAATACCGACGAAACCAAACATTCAAAGTCTTTTGATGGACTCTTATTCTGTTTCAACATTCCAAATGTGCACCATCCTAAGAAAGCAGACATTTGGGGGATATCATACTCCATTACAGTGTTGATACCACCATTTACTTCTGGTGCTGTCGGTATTGGTTTATAATTCGTTTGTTGATAGTTGGATAGCTGGTAGTTTGTTGGTTGATAGTGGCTGACTTGTGGCTGTGGTGGTACTGCTGCAGCTAATGGAGGTGGAGGTGGTGGTAGATGCATCATCATCTGGTTATGATAATACTGAGAGAGCTCATATTGAGCAGTCTCTTGTGAATAATATTGAGGTGGGTACGTGTAATAGTTTGATTGTGGGACACAGGGATATGGAACTGTGTACATTGCGTTCATCTTGAGCTTAAGAATCTTAATGAAAAGTTCTTAAATGGATACACCTTAGTTGTGTGTGTGTGGAAAAATAAAACAAATCAATTACTGTGATTTGAGATTTGCATGAATCCTTGAATGACAAAAGTATACCCTTTATTTCTATCAGTGTATAAAGTTTTAACGTTTGGGTGATGTCAAAAATGGAATGGATATAGTTGTGGTGAGGTCGATTGACTCGTTTTTTTCCTTTTCCACTGTTGTAAATATTGTGTTGTTGTTGTTTGTAGTTGTTTATTCAGAACTCAAAGGGGTGCACACAGGGAGGAAGTGTGACTTTTGAACTGTTCTAACAAACTATTATTATTAAAAACACAGTTCGTAAGTGGAGGTTGACCTGTGTGTATGTGTGACAATCTAGATAAATTCCCTTTTTCAAAATATAACTGAATATATACTTGAAAATGAGACTGATTGTACTGTGTTGAATATGAACTTGGGCGTTGAAGAAGAAGAGCAACAACAGAACGGGAAGGTTTCTTGCAAAAACTTTTTTTTTCTTCTTCTTCTTTGGAAATTTTTAATTTCTTTTCTTTCTTTCTTTTTTTCTTTTTTTTTATTTATTTTTTTTGTTCACAATACACACCCCCCCCCCACCAATATACACTCATATATATATATATATATACTAAAAAATATAAATGACAACACAATTCATTCATAACCCATATAATACCCCAGTACACGACTTTTTTATATTTCATATACTTTACACAAAAGAAACAGGAAAAGATCACAACAAAAATTATTAGTCATAACACACTACCTTTATAGGAGAACAAAGTAATGTTTCTTCTTCTGTTGAGGTTCCATAGGTTACAGCTAAAAGAGAGTTCTACACTGTGATGCTACTGTATTATAGCCTAAGTGCACAAACACTTGTATCACACGCGTACACTGCTGCTGTGCTGGCTTCCAGCACGTGCCTAGAATAATAGTTTTCTCTACGCCTTGTTTTATTCATTTTTGTTTTTACTTATCCTGCATAAGTTACAAGAGCAATTGAAAAGAAATAAAATTCTAGATTGAAAGATATAGGGAGAAATAGAAAGGAAAAAAATTTTTCACCAGTGCCATTAGCTCACATGGCAAACTATCATTGTTTGATCAGCGCTCCAAATTGCTACGTGAAAAATAATTTGCTTTCGTGTTAGATAATCATTCACTTGTGGGAACTTTGATAGAGTGTGTTTTTTCTGTCATAGGGTTCCAGTAAGCTGCGGCGGGGCCCTAAGAACAGGAAATCAACTTTGTATAAGCTGCGCCTTAGAATACTCTGCTGCAAAACAAAATCGCTACCATCAGATTGTCGACAATATAAAACAATTTATAAATACACATAAACAACTACACACCCACTATCTACCACGCCTCTGTTCATAGAACTGTAAACAGATCGTAGTAATCCAGCCCAAACCTCCAACGAGAGCTGCCATAATACCATATGCTTTGGCAAACCCTAAATTGTCAAACATTTTGGGGAAATAAAATGGCCCGATAAAGGCAAACAATTGTCTGAGGAATGTCACAAACAAACTAATTTGAACCGCTTTAGTATGATCCAGATCAATACAGTAAGCAATAATTGGTGATGTACCAACTTGCAATCCAAAAGAAGCAATGGCACAACCAATCAATGGTGTCACATTGTAGTGATCAATATTTTGTATTTGAACACCAAAGATAATTAAACCAAGAATACATGTGATGTATCCTGGATGAGTTACCCATAATCGAAAACTGGGTCCTTTATTATTTTTGTGGCCCCACTGCACCAACTTGTCAGACAAGTAGCCTCCAACTTCACCAATCAAGGTACCAATAATGAATGAAATAAACTGCAAACCCAATGCTTGTGGATCCATACCAAATTTATGGACCATGACTTGAGGAATTTCAACATTCATGGCAATGTTACCATGCATAAACATAATGGTGTAACCAAAAGCCGGGATAAATACTCTTGGTTTGAAAAGAAACGTCAATGGCTCAAGCACCTTGAGAACAGTAATTTTATTTTCTGGGAATATGGCCTTAAATCTCAACTGCTTGAATCTATTAGTCTCATTCCTTGACAAGTCATTTGGGTTGTAAGACGTTTCTTTACCGAGTAAGAAGTAGCAAACTGCTTGCACAAACATAATACTAGCGAAAACAACGTGGACGTATTTGGGATGTTGGTATTCAGCAACAAACCCCATGAACAAGGCGCCAAACATGGTTCCCAAGTTGACCGAGATGGCCCATATACCACTTCTCGAACCTCTTTGGTGACTAAATGTAGTCTCCTTAACAATGGCACCACCAACAGCCAAACCAGGCGAAACAAATACAGCCAGTAAGCATCTCATTGCCATCAAGGTTCCGTAATCGGTGCTGAAAACAGCGCCAATGGAAAATGCCATGGTTCCCAACACTGATATAATCAACAACAACCGCTTGCCGTACCTTTGCATAACAGGTACCCAAATCATGGGAAACGTACCAATGAGCACAATCTGTGCTGATGTCAAGTATGAAACTGTGGGGACTGGTTTGTTTAAGATCTCTGAGTACTTACCAAACGAAGGTACTATACCTGATGCCATAAATGTTCCCATAAACCCATGGAATGCGACCATTCCCAATTGCAAGTATTTAAACCCATCTGACCAATTCAATGGGTCATCATCACTCATTGATGGCAATGGGTCCAAGGCATAAGTCCCGTGCTTTGCTATAAGGTATTGTTTATGTTCTTCAGAAATAGAAGCTAGAGGCGATTCGTGTGTGGATATTTTTTCCACATGGTCTTCCAAAGGACCCTTCTCTTGATCGGTGGAGTTTGCAACTGAAGTCATATGATAATCTTTGCTGTGTGTAGATAGATTGCAAGACTGGTTTGCAAAAGAGAAATGCCATCATTATTTATACACCTTGTGGTCTCCCATTAGTTTTAGTGGAGACACCGACGGATTAAGCAGACAAAGAAGAGAGGGGTGAAGTAGACTAACCACAAACTTGCAAAAAAAGACGTTTGAGAAAAAAAACATTCAAAAATAGGCTTGGAAACACTAAGCATATTAGATAAAAGTGTCTAATTTGGCATTGAAGACAACATAGAGTATGTTGTTTAGTGCTTGCGGAGGTAAAGTTTAAAATTTTCTGTCCTCAAGATCAAAAAGATCTGCATGATCTTAATGATGTCAAATAAAGTAATACATAGGATAAATAAATATCCAGACTGATTTGAAAATTAGTTAACTTTTGAGGCACGCAAAAGTATCAATGCGTAATAGGCTAAATGCTTTTAAGTTAATGTTGATTTTACCATTCCTAGCATATCCGATAACAAGCACTGAAAAGGATTTGAGGGACGACACAATCTGAAAAAAGTAGATGCTGAGCCCCATTCAACATTAAACACTTTCTTTGTGCCTCAATTCAATGGTTCGGAATTTGGGGTCAATTTGGAGATCAATTTGTGTCTCAAATTTCTTTTCTATTTTGTATGCAATTTTAGTCCCCCCACAAACTACTTTACGACCGGAAATATAAGAAATTACTAATCAAACTTTATCAAGATCTAGTAGTCCAGTGACAAACTTTGGAAGTACATATACATCACCTTCAAATCTCTGCCCTATGTTTCTATAAACAAAGTCCACTTTTTCACACCCATCATCACTGAGATTATAAAATATCTCAAATTCAATGCTCTCAACACGTATTTTATTTCATGTTATTTTATTTTTCTATATTTCCAATATTCTTGAGTTGAATATGACTTGTTCTATTATACTTTGTCAACCAACTTCTTGGCAAGAGAAGGTGGAGTAGCTTTTGCTATTTATATTGCCTTCTAAGAAGCTTCGTCCCCAACTGTAAATCCTCTTCAACCTCAAATGTCTTGTGCCTCTTGGTGTGTATCGGAATTAGAATTAAATAGATAGAGTCTCGCTCACCCGCTCCGGGTAAAAATAGTTGCAAAAACAAAGAGAAGCCAAACAGAGAGAATGAAGAGAACAAATTTTCTTGGTATTGCCTGACAAAAAATTGTGCAATTGCAATATTCTATCTTTGGTGGACTCAATTATCGATAGTTGTTTATGCCAGATTTACTTTTACAAACATGGGTGTCTTTTGTCAAAAGTATTCTGTTTGGCGCTACCTTGTTTCCAATTCTTGGTTATTGTAAGCGCTACCGAAATTACACGAAAAAGTCAAATACTGCATACAAACAGATTTGTTTACACTTCCACAACGTTTTGTTTACATTTGTGGTTTTCCATCTCAGTTTTCTTTTACAGCCAGTTCATACAAACAACCACACTGCCCCCTACAATGTCGGTCCCATTATACTTGAAAGTCAAAGGACCAACATCTACTAGTGACCAATACCACCAGCCATGTTTTGCTGTCACTTCAGAAAAATCAATCGAGTTTAACGACACCAATTACGATTTTGAACAGATTTACCAAGCATCAGAAACTCAATACCCAGAATTAATCAATTCATCACACAACTCATGTATTGTGTTGATGGGTCCAACCGGAGGAGGCAAGACAACAATGTTGAAGCATTTGATCCTGGCAAAATTGAAGACTTTTGATGATAATGAGCCAGTTTTCGTTTCCTCATTTGAAATCACCAATAACAAATTCTTGATTGATTTGTTGGATTCTAATGACACTTCGAGAAAAGTGCCCTTTAGCTTGTTGAACAATTTTGAAAATAAATTAAAGAGAAAGAAGGCCAGTGCTGAACTTATCAAGGAGGTTTTGAAACAAAGATCAAGCAAGGCTACTGAATTCAACGCCAATTCGTCAAGATCCTGTCTTGTTATCACCTTCTTTTACCACAATTTTAGAACCACCTTTGTTGACTTGATGGGCAGTGAAAAGAATTCCAAGTTTAGCTCAAACATCTTTGCAAACACAAACATATCCTCTATTACTCAACAAATGGTAAACAAACAAAAGGACGTTAGATCACACAATTTGGTAACAAACTATATCTTCAAAAACAAAGATTTGAAGGTTGTCCTTAACTTGGACCCTAATGGTGATGTGTCTTTAATCAAGTCAACATTGACTAATATTGCTGATATTGTCAAGACATTCAAGTTGGAAACGGTTGAAAACACAGTAAGAACGAGAAGAACGCCAAGTTATACCATGCCAACAATGTCATCAATCCGCGGTAGTCCTCAAAAATTGGCTAAAAGGGTTGGTGTCACGGTAAAACCTACCCCTCTGGTTAAACCAATCCCACGTGTCACCGCCTCCATGGATAGAAAATACTCGGTCCGCAAACCACCTGTCCCCACGAGAAGCCCAAGTAAAGATGCTAAATTAATTGAAGCGTTGAAGATGGAACAATCCTTATCCAAGCAAAAGTATGCGGAGTCAATTTCTGAAATCAAGACTGAAATTGGTTATTTCAAGCAAGAGACAAATCAAATGTTGGAGACATTTCAAAATTTGCGATCCAAATTGGATTTACTTTCCCAAGCTAATGAGGAAAAGCAGCAGCAGATTGTTGCTGCAAAAGGAGAGAATGACAAAATTGTTGAAGAATTAGATCATTTCAAACAGAAGGTTGTTGATTATCAACAAAACAAGAGTGGAAACGAAGAGGAGATTGCTAGACTTGAAGCTGAACTCAACCGTTTGGAACAGGAATTGCTGGTAAGTAGAAATGCTGTGTCAGAACTCGAATCATTCAAAACAAATCTTGAAAATAAGATTGAATTGCTGAAGCAGGAAGAGCAGAAATTGATGGATCGTATTAGAGTGTTGAATCTCGAGCTTGATGAAAACAAGAAATTGATGGCATCGAAAACTTACGATATCAACCAACTTCAGGAGACTATTGAGTCACAAAATGCTTCACTGGTTGAGAAAGAGAATGAAATAAGTGAGTTGTTGAATGCAAAGGATGAACTTGCAAAGAGAAATGAAGCTCTCACAAGTGAATTGGAAAACTTGAAATTATCTTTTGAAAAGTCTACTGTCGGTAATAATGAAGCCCAAGACGCGGTAACCAAGTTGTCAGCCTTGGTTGCTGAAAAGGAATCTGAGATAGAGAGGTTACATGATGTGGAGGAAAAATTGAATCATTTAAAGGAATCACATCAAAATGAAAGTGAATGGGCTACATCAGAGATGTCAAAGTTGAAGGCAGATATGGCGGCAAAACAAATCAAGATCGATCACTTGAACAGTTTGGAGGCTTCTCTTAATCAACAAGTGGAACAATTGCAAAATGAAAAGCAAGTATTGGAAAGCAAAGTTAACGAACTTGCCCAGTCAAACAAAGAATTACAATTACAAATTGATTCTGGTGCCAACGTCAATAATGGAAGAATTGCTGAATTGGAAGCTCGATTGTTGGAGAAGAATAACCATGCAAATGGCTTGTCACAAGAGTTGCAAACGGAAACTTCGTTAAAGAGCCAATTGAAATCGGATCTTGAAGCGGCTATTCTCAAGTATCAAACGCTTCAATCGGAGTTTGCCACCTTGGAATCGAATTTATCAAACCATCTGAATGAAAATGAAGACTTGACTAACAAATTAACGTCCAAGACCCAACAATTGAAAACCAAAATTGAAACAATCACTCAGTTGGAAAAATCCGTCCATGATTCCAATGAGCAGTATAAGCTTTTGCAAGATAGATTCACCAAAAAGCAAGATCATTACAAGACCAAGATTTCCGATTTGAAAAAAGCATATGAGGTGACGATTGCTGAAAAAGATGCTGAAATCAAAAGATTGAAATCGTCTCCAACTAAACTCGGCTTGAGTGATGATTACAACGGACATTTGTTTAGTGAACGGTCGTCACCTTTTGGATTCAATCCTAATGACATATATCAAGACTCGGTGGTGGAGTCAACGGTGAATTTCAACCATGGAGGTAAGAACACCCATTTATCGCATGAATTGAACAAGCCCTCTTCCTCCTCCAGTGACCACAAATCATCCCACAACAAAAAGTCGCCAAACAAAAAGTTCCACGATAATAAGAAATCACCCGAGAAGGAGTTTAAGCAAAAATCAAGAAGTTCCACGCCAAACAAACATACGCCTACGAAAAACGTCTTACAATCATCATTCCAAGCCAATAGTGCACCACTTTCGTCAGGTGGTAAGATCAAGAAAAAGAGCGGATCTAATAAATCATCGCCTTTGAAATCAATTAAAACTTAATATACAGACACACAAACTTTGTAACATTTCTATTTTTTATTTTAAAAATACTATCTTTTATTGAATTATATATTACTGCCACTTTATAATCCCTTGTATTTCTTAATCAAGTGACTTTCTTTTTCTTTTTTTTTTGATTTCCACACTATACAGTTCTTCTATCGGTAGAGTACCTTGCAATAGCACCCACACCAGTAACTTCAACCGTCTTTTCAAACCAATTCAACAACAACCCCCCTTGTTTTTGCCCATAAGGTTCCGACATACTCTTGTACAAATACTTGATCAATGTATCCTGTTGCTCTTGATTCAAGTTTTTCACAAATTGGCCCAATTCCGATATATTGTTGTTATTTTTAATCGAGCACAAGATTTCAAATACAGTCTTGGCATGTAATTCTTTAGTTTGAGGCAGATCGGCAATGTAAGGTGCATTGTCCAATGCTAATTCGAGGGCTTGTTGGAATTGACCCGATGATAATTGCGACCTTACTTGTTGGGCGACTGATGATACTTGTGATTGCGATACTTGGGGCAAGTCGGGCACGAGTTCGGCTGCTGATAAGTGATATTCTGGCTCTAATGCATCAATATCTATTTTCCTCCAGTCTTCTGTTGCCATTGCGATTGTGTGATTTAACTTGTGTATGTGTGTGTTGTGTGATGAACGTTTGGAGAGGACGGGACAGTGGAGTTGATTTTCTGGCGACCAAAGATTTTGGTTTTCTTTTTTCTTCGGTGATAACTTTATTATTGTATGCAGTCGCGTAAAATAGTGTTTTAATTCAAGAGACCAAAGTTGGATTCAACTCAGCCATATTTCTACAGAATATAAATACTTTAGGTGTACAAAAAGTTGATACATTATAGATGTGACTCTGTTTTTAAAAGGAAAGTTGGTCTATTTTGTCCACAAATAGCTTTCAATGCGCCGATCCCAAATAGCTCTCTGAAAGTAGTATATATCGCTTCCTGTGGACACTGCTTGCCGTGAGACAAGCTATCTCAATCTTGTAAACACCGCCCCAATGTATTGGCTGCTCTATCGTAGCCTTGCTCTTTTTAAATGTATCCAGATCTATTGCCTACTTACAACTCGCTCTTTCAAATTAAATCTCAAAGCTTTTTAAATTTACAATACCCTAAGCCGTGGTTTTAGCCTTTTTCTTCTTCCTTGTCTCCTCACCTTCCTCCTCTTTACCTGTCTCGGCCTTTTCAATTTCCTCCGTTTCATCTTGTTTCAATTTCTTATCGTAATCCTCAACAAACAGTACCACATCGTCCTTCAACTTCGTATTATCAACAATAATCACCACTAATCCATCACTTCCCACTTCATATTTGATATGACCTTCATTCGGTACCGCCACGGTTTCATCAAATTCATCAAAAAACGCATTCATCAAGGTAAAAGTTGAGATTTTATCCACGAGTATTTCTTCCATTTCTGATTCTTTTGATTTCGGTTCATCGGTGACAAGGACAATCCTGAGTGGATAGTCTAGCTCGTCATCTAGTTGTGGGACATCGGAGGTTTCTGGATCTGACAGCATGACAAATATGAAGATATCTAGAAGCAAAGGATCAAGAGTTGTCGCAATAGTTTTTCTTTTTTTTGCTTTTTTACCCTTTTACAAATCTACGTCATCGCGGCTGCCAGCCATACTACAGCAACTGTCTATCGAAAAGAAACAGCTATTCCAAGTAAACTATAAAAGTATATATTCATCAAACATCGGTGGTGTTATCACAAAGACCTAAAGCCTCTAAGGGTATTTATTCCCATTGTTTGAAGGTGTTGATCAAACCGTTGGTGGATGGATCATGAGAACCAACAGACTTCTTGTCTTCCAATTCTGAACCAATAACCTTGGCCAAAACTTTACCCAACTCAACACCCCATTGGTCGAATGAGTTGATGTTCCAGATGGCACCTTCGGTAAAAGTAACGTGTTCGTAGTAAGCAATCAAGGCTCCCAAAGCAGCTGGGGTGATCTTTTGAGCCAAGATGGAGGTGGTTGGTCTGTTACCACTGAATTCCTTATGAGGTATTAATCCTCCAGTAGTACCTTCAGCTTTAACTTGTTCCTCGCTCTTTCCCTTCAACAAAGCTTCTGATTGGGCAAAGAAGTTCGAAGCCAACATTTTTTGGTGCTTGTTGTTTTCAATAGGGTTGTGAGATTGAGCAGCCAAAATAAAGTCAGCTGGAATCAATTTGGTACCTTGGTGGACCAATTGGAAGAAAGAGTGTTGAGCATTGGTTGCTGGTTCACCAAACAAGATGGTACCAGTTTGGTAGTTGGTGAAAACATTGGCTCTGGTGACTGACTTACCATTTGATTCCATAGACAATTGCTGCAAGTAGGCAGGGAATCTGTGCAAGTATTGGTCATAAGGAACAACCAAGTGGGTTTGAGCACCGAAGAAGTTGTTGTACCAAACAGAGATTAAACCACCAAGAACTGGGATGTTGTTCTCCAATGGAGTCTTTAAGAAGTGTTCATCAACAGCTTCGGCACCCGCCAAAAACTTTTCAAAGTTATCGAAACCAATGTAGATGGCAACGGATAACCCAATGGCTGACCATACAGAGTAACGGCCACCAACCCAACTTTCAAATCCAAACATGTTTTTAGGATCAATTCCAAAGTTTATAACCTCCTTTTCGTTGGTGGACAAAGCAGCAAAATGTTGGGCAATGTACTTGGTGTCTTTGGCATGGTCCAAGAACCATTTCTTAGCTGAGGTGGCATTGGTAATAGTCTCTGCGGTGGTGAATGTTTTTGAAGCAATCAAAAACAAAGTTGTTTCTGGGTGGACCTTGTTCAATACTTCGGCAATATCAGTTCCATCGATATTGGATACGAAATGAGCATTCAAACCTGGCTTTCTGTAGTGTTTCAAAGCTTCAGTGACCATGACCGGACCGAGATCGGATCCACCAATACCAATGTTGACGACATCAGTGATTGCTTTACCAGTGTAACCTTTCCACTCTCCATCTCTAACTTGATTAGAGAACTCCTTCATGTGGTTCAAAACATCCCAAACTTCTTGGGTAGTGTCCTTACCATCAACTGGCATTTTGTGCTTTTTGACATTTCTCAATGCAACGTGGTAAACTGCTCTGTCTTCAGTAGTATTGATGTGATCACCAGCAAACATTTCATCTCTCAATTTTTCAACACCAGCTTCCTTGGCCAATTGGACCAACTTGTCAAGAATTTCCTGGTTGACCAAGTTCTTGGAAAAGTCGAAAAGGATCTTGGAATCATCGTAGTTGGTAAAGACACGAGAAAATTCATCAAATCTTTTAGGATCTTGAGCAAATGCAGCTCTGACGTCGAATTTTTCACCCTCTTTTTTGTAGAGTTGTTCCAATTCCTTCCAAGCTGGTAATTCGGTGGCTAATTTGAATGAAGACATGGTTTGTTTGTTATTTGGTCAATTGAGTTTTAATTGGACTGTTAAAAAATGGGTTGTATTTAAAAAAAAATAGTAGTTTTGTTAAATTAGGGGAAGGAGAAGGAAGAAGAGGATTTAATAGCAAATATATAATATATAATATATATGGTAAGGTTTGAATCCATTTGTTTTTGTGTAAAAAGAATATTACGGAAAACGTTCATCAAAAAGGTTACTTATTGTATGTATTTCGGATGACAGGTTTGCTGAGGGAACCAAGGATAGGACGGAGTTGATTAAAAGGAGTTATTATGCAATTATGCACCAAACCCCACTACGTGCATACTCACACTATACCTATATAAAACGTATGTATACCAAATAGCGTTTCAATACAATTGCAAAACAGACCAGTGTTTTTGGGATAAATATCTGACTTATAAATCAATCGCCTTATGTCCGGTGATTAGTAACAACGACACTTTAATTTACAAAATGTGTTTGTCGTTGTAAACGCTTTTTTCCTTTTTTTTATCCATATTGTTGAATGCATTTAGCAATATCTTGCAAAGCGAAAGAAGAGCTTCATGGCGTCAATCATGTCTGTCATCTACAAACGACCAAATAGAGCTTGCATAGGCGAGCAGCAGCCACATAATATAAGCTCCTCCCAAACTGTGCTCACTTTTTTTTTTTTTTTTCCTTTGCCGCATCAATCGATCGCAAATCTCTAAATTATATATATCTCCGGACAAAAATTTAGAGCTTTCTCAATGACTTTGAAACAATAGATTCACAAGAAAAATTTGGCTAGAATGGGATTGGTTTCGATATGGGCAAGTGAAGAAACGGGTGGCGAGAAACCAAATGACAAGAAACCAGGGGTATCAAAGGGTGGAGAACATACGTTGGAGAGTAAATGGAGTAAACCCATTACGCTGACATCAAAATTGGAAAGCCAATGGGGAAGTAGCAGTAGCGATTCCAAGGAAGGTGACACATATTCGAGAAACGATAGAGAAGATAAAGGCTCCAACAATCATGAGAATAGCAGGCCTCGTTTCAACAAGAGGGGTGGTCACAAAACACATGGAGCAAAATCTCATCAGGATAAGGAGCTTCATAGACGACATTCTAAAAGCCGAGACACGGTTTATAGTGGAGATCAAAGGCACAGATATCATGATACACACGAAGCACCCGTGGAAGCGTATGAGAAAGACTCAGATGAAGAGACTGTTGTTGCGGATAAATTATACCCCAAGGGCCCCATGACAAAATCTGCGCGGTCTTTAGCTGCCAGAATTACAATTGAACCTAAAAGAGAGGATAATGATGATGATGATAATCCTACTGTATGGGGAGAGGCTAGCGAGGACGATGGAGAGAAGGGGGAAAGGCTGAAGCCCAAACCAGCACAGGGTAGGTCATTGGCGGCTCGATTGGATGGCTTGAATTTCAAAGAAACCGAAGATAAACCATCAGACTCAGAGAGGATAAAAGAACGGAGGAAGAGGCTTGACAAAGAACCACGCAAACAATCAATTGGTCGACAAACCAGACGAAATAAGGATACAAAGCCTAGTGCAGTGAAGGTGGATCCGATAGATAAGCAAGCTGCTATAGAGAAGGAAGAGAAGGAAAAACAAGACTTTCTTAAAATGCTTGAAGAGTTTGAGAGTAAGAAACTAGACTGGGCTAGTTTTGAAGAGTAGAGTACATTGTATAGATAGAAACGTTACAACTTTTGTGCGGCTTTTTTTTTGTTTTGCACACCACATTTTGCCATACTTTTTCTACACTTCCCCAAACAACTCTTCAATTTAAAAGCTACTTGTAGCTGAATAAGTTTAACAACCAAATTCACATCTCGATTCCTAGTCATCAATGAAATCTCGGATGGTAAATAGTACTCGATTTTTAATGCCACTCAAAGGGATTAATTTACTCCAAAGACAAGCTTTTTACCAAGTTAGACACTTTGGCCAGGCAGGTCGTCATTCTCGTCAATTTGACAAGGCCAACTACGACACCTTAGTGAGAAACGCAGTACATGTGAGTCGCAATGGAATTAACGGGACAACGACTGGGGGGAAGAGGTTACCCCTTCGCACCATTCTTATATTAATTGCCTCTTCTTCCACCTTATCAATGCTACTATATGCCTCAATACAATACTTTAGAATCAGAGACGAATTGCATCAATCGACAGGATCAAATATTCAGAAATCAATTTTCCTACCATTGTGGTTCAACCCTAACGTTTTATGGAAAAAGACTTTGAATTACCCTGAGGGGTTGGTTTATGTGGATAAGGGTTACCACAACTATATAACTACAGAAATGGCGCAGAACAACCTTAATGGAACAACTAAATCAGACATCGACGAGTATTGCAATGACTTGCAGCAGCAAAATATAAAGTATGCAGTTCTTGAAAAGCTTTCCTCAAACAACAAGATCCGCGCAATTTTCGGATTACCTTTGAATCTCACCATGAATAACTCCAAATTCAATATCTGGGTCGAACTAATACATCCCAGCGCGTCAGGTATACAAATTGATTTTACCCAGAAATCGAATGGGACTGAAGGGGGCCATAATATCAGCTTTAAATGGGCGATTAAACCCATAAACTGGAATTCAATCAAAGATGATACATTGTCACCAATTGGTTTGGGTATGGCCCGGATTGGATCCAATGCAGATACAAAAATACATGAGAAATCGAGTGGCAAGATCCATGAGGTGCATCAAGTGAAGGACAAAGTGCCCTTGAATCCCAACAGGGACTACGCGGTAAATTTTCAAAGCGAATATTCTATTACTGATAAGGCAGGAGACAAACAAGGAAAGATAAAGTATATTGGCACTATTGATTTTGATCATTTGTTGGTCAACCGTGGTGTCAAGATAACCAATGTCGAATTGGTATACGATGACACTCTGTATAAAATCATATAGTTCAATGCATTTGCTATTTCATGTGTCAGATATACTCAGTAGCTCGTTTGTGCCTTTGTCGTACTCTCCTTGATGCTCATAGCCATCATTTTTGATGTCTGTTTGGTCCATATTTCCAGCCAAACCATCATCACCATAATCTTCTTCCTCTTCTTCCTCTTCTTCTTCCTCTTCTTCTTCTACTTCTTCTTCTTCTCCGGCACCTTCTCCAACATCAGCATATAGCGTATAAACCGCACCTCTAAAGAATGTGTAAATAAGCAGTAGTTTTGTTTCCATCTGTCTCAACGTTTCAACCAGCCGTATACTTTCACCCCCGTCGGCATCATCTTTATTAGTGAGACCCTTTAAGCCTTGGTTTATTTTGATCAAGGTGGCATTGATGTTTTGATATTCAGTAAGTACTGATGATTCTAGCTCAGTGAGGTTTGGTTTTGTCGTATAGTCAATGTCCATCTTGACTTTGTTGTGGTGGTTTAGGCTTTGATGGGTTTTTCCCTGTTGTTTATAGTTTAATTATTTCAAGTCGCGTTTTGTGTGTTGCCTTATTCCCAAGGATTGTTAATTTTTCTCTCTATTCTTTAGCCCGGGGCGAAGTCGCTGGCCGATATTTTGTTCGACCTTTGGAACGAGTCACAGCGACAACTCATCAGACCAAAAAATACAATAATCCTGTATATAAGCCCAAATTTCACCTCTCATTTCCTAAAATCTTTGTTTGCTTTGCTACTTTTGTACAAATGGGAAAGACAACATCGACTAGGTCAAGCTAGAGGGGACTACACCATTGACTAACAATGTCTGCTACTGCCACAGAATCCCATCAGAATGGGGCAATTGGAGCACATAATCAACACTCAACTCAAGATTCAACGCCACAACAAGCAAAACCCGAGGCGCCTACAAACAAGACTCCTAATGATAAACATCACAAGTTTAAAAAAAAATTGGTTAGAGCCCAACCCAATGCAAATGCTTTGAAGTTTAAAGCATGGCTCGGTGGGCATATTGCTTCTGTTGTATTCGGCACCATTACGTTTATTTTCCAGGCTTTTTGGTTACCTAACGTCTACTACATCAATTCAATCTGCTACAGATTAGCCTTGTTTGGATCGATGGTGGCATTGACTTCTACGTTTAGTCACAAGTTTGGGTTACACTTTTTACCACCAGTGGCTACATTGTTGAGTCATGAGAATTTCCAATACTTGATCTTGGCAGTAGTTTGGTGTTTTACATTCAGGTCAGTGTTTAAGATTCTCCCATACTTTTTGTTGAGTGTCTTGCACTTGAGTAAATTGAAGAATGTTACTGCTGTCATTAAGCATGCATCTACATTATCAGCATTGATTGCGTATGACGAATTATTTTTAATTGTCTACTTGGTCCTTAGAACCTTGTTTTTCAGAAATGCCAGTGGTTATCAATTGACTTTGTTTTTGATCTTTTATTGGTTGAGAATATTGTACAACAAGGAAACCGGTAACTTGTTCTCTGCCATTGTTGATAGATTGGATGGTGAAATGGTCAAGGTGAAGAACCCAACCGTACAAAGAAGATGGGAAAAGGTGAGAGAGTTTGTAAAAGTGAAGCAAGAACATGAGCATCAAGATGATTAAGGGTAACAATAGTATTAGATGTATAAGTATATATGCTTGTCCAATTTGTAAAATAAAAGTTTGGATGTGACACTTTTGCAATCGGAAGCAACGCTGGCGCAAATATTTATTTTTTTCGGCAATTCAGAAAATTCGTCGTTTATACTCTTTGAACTCTTCATCTTCAAAGTTTAGTTGAGAGACCACTCCTGAACTAACCGAATAAACAAACTCACCGTTACAATGTCAAAAGTCCCAGCTATTTACCAATTAGGCCATTTGCCTATCAAGGACCACGTCTTTTCACCCGATCGTACTATTTTGGCAATCACTAAAGAAAACTTGGTCGAAATTTACAAGATTGACCCCAACAACTTATCAGTCAAACCAAAGTTAGTTGCTCAATTGCGTGACCATGATAAAACTGTCACCTCAGTTGACATTTCACCTGATGGATCTAGGATTTTGACCTGTTCGCAAGACAGAAACGCATCAGTGTGGGAATACGAGAATGGCGAATTCAAGCCAACATTGGTATTGTTGCGTATCAATAGAGCCGCTACTGTTTGTAGATGGTCCCCTGATGGACAAAAATTCGCTGTTGGGTCTGGTGATAGGGTGATTGCAGTTTGCTATTACGAGCAAGAGAATGATTGGTGGGTATCGAAGCACTTGAAAAAACCAATTAAATCCACCATCACCACTATTGATTGGCATCCCAATGGAGTGTTGTTGGCCAGTGGATCGACCGATGGTCATATCAGAGTATTTAGTGGATACATCAAAGGCATCGACGCTAAGCCTGAACCTAGTGTGTGGGGAACCAAATTACCCTTCCAAACGTTGTGTGGCGACTTTACCAATGAAACAAATGCCTGGGTGCATGGGGTTAAGTTTAGCCCTGATGGAAATGCATTGGCTTGGGTCTCTCATGACTCTTCAATTGGTGTTGTTTACCCACAAGGCGAAGGACTTGAGCCAAAATCTATTTTGAATATCAAGACAAACTATTTGCCATTCAAGTCCATTGTATGGATTTCGGATAGCTCAGTCGTCGCTGGTGGGTTCAACTGCAACTTGGTTGTATTCAAAGGCAATGAACAAAATTGGCAAGAAGCTTATCAAATTGAAGAGCAAAAAGATTTGACTAAGGAACCACCAAAGGTCAATGCTGACGATGATGATGAAGAAATTTCTTCACACCAAGCTTTGAATATGTTTAAGCAAATGGACTTGAAAGGAAGATCTAGTAAGCCAAGTGCCGGACATGGCAAAGCTGCCAAAGCGTTAACCACGGTTCACCAAAATACCATTGTCAGTATTAAAAACTTTGCCGATGGAAAAGTATCAACGTCAGGTATTGACGGTAAAGTAGTCATCTTTAATGTATAGAACAGAAAGAAACAATCTACATCAAAAAAACTGAAAAAAAAAAGTTGTGTATTTTAGCTCTATGAACTCTAATGTATCGGGTTAGTACAAAGTCGGTAGCAAAGCAAAGGGTTGTCATTCATAATCAGAGTAATTCTAGAGCTTTGGTAAAGTTGGTATCTTCAGGTTATTTGGTTCAGAAGCAGAACTGATAACATTTATTTTTCATCATAATGAACGACAATCCTAATATATTTTCTTCTTTTAGGAAACAAACATACCCTTTCGTATCGAATAGTTAGTATAAATGGCCACTCCCTGGATATTTTTAAAATCTAAATAGATTGGCAAAAAGTCAGATGGTGATGCATGTAAAGTATCCATTGGATCACGAGTCACCGGACAGAAAAAATGTAGGAACATATTCATCATTCAAAGGAATCTTAAATTAGATTTTAAAAGTCAAAGCTAGACTTGACGACGGAAATTAAAACATACTGGAAAATTCGAGTTAGCATATTATTGAATCTATCAAACAAAATAACCTCCTCACAAATCAATGCAATTATTATCACAATCATAAACGAAGAATTCCTTAACAATATGTCCTGCATGTACATCCTCAGTTAAAATAAAAGTTATATCATTGAGTTTAATCATGTTGGAAGTGCAATTGAAAAGTTTGGTTGATCATCAAGCAGGCGCCTCATAGATAAGGGGCAGTATAACATACCAATTAAGTCATGATGTTAGCGACAATACAACACGGTTGTCCCACCATCTATGACACTATTGAGTTGGAGAACCAGAAGAAAGAAAAAGAAGAGGAAGAAGAAGAAAGATGGGTTGTTTGAGAGGGAAAATTTTTTCTTTCATTTAATTTGGTTAATTTTTTTTTTTTGTTTTCTCGTGATGCGTTTTGAGTACAGGCCGGGTAATGAATACAGGTTCCACAAAGGATGTTTTAAATGCTGTGATCTTATACATGATGTAGGGTATTAAGCATCAAGATACGTGTTGATGATGTTGCAGTGAGAGGTTATATTGCCTCAAGTTAGTGAAATATCAAGCTAGATGTGGCTTAATTTGTCACAAACTTGCACTTTTATACATTGATTAACATGGTAATCAGCGTTTGCATTGTTATTGATCAAAATAACGGGGCATTGGTTTCTTTGTCTTTCTTCTCCTTATGTCCAAGCACTAAGCTTTCCGTAAGTTGACTTTCTTTTTTCATGCAAACTACCTCTAAAATTTTGATAAACATCAATCGGTTGCAAATTTTAACGAAAAAAGAAGCAAAATTGTTTAAAAATAGGGAAAGGTAAAGCTTTTTTACGATAAATAACTGTTAAACTTTAAGAAACCTTCTTTCAAATGCATTATCTGTGGTTTTTTTAACATCCCAGTGTGCTCAAATGCACACCTTTAATAAAAAGTGCTCGATAAAAATTTAAAAAGTTTTAACCCATGAGTCAAAGTAGAAACACTTTTTTTATAAAAATTGGGTCTCTGGCTCAATCGTTGGCAACTTGTCCGAGTGGTTAAGGAGAAAGATTAGAAATCTTTTGGGCTTTGCCCGCGCAGGTTCGAGTCCTGCAGTTGTCGTTATTTTTTTATTTTTTCTTTTTTACAATTTTTCCAAAAAATTGCACTTTATTCTACAATCCTTGGCTACTTTGTGCTTTACACATTCAACGTCCATTAATCTATTAATATTTAAACTGGTCTTCACCGTGTATCAATTCTTTATTTTCCAAGTACTCCATGTATTCTTTCCACAATTTATCTCCCTTTTTCAAACATTCAACATCACCCACCATAATCAACCCGTATTTGGCTCTAGTAAGTGCAACATTCAATCTCCTTTCATCCTTCAAGAACCCGATTGTGCCTTGTTTATTTGACCGAACACATGACATAATCATAAAATCTTTCTCTCTTCCTTGAAATGCGTCAATCGAAGCAATCATAATACCCGAGACTATGTGAATGTTCACTGGCTTAGAGTCGTTGGTAATATCATCAATATCAATTTCGACTTGCAACTCTTCATTGGTAGGATTGATTATATCATCTCTGACTAATATTGATGAGATCAAATCACGTTGACCTGAATAAGGTGTTATCACACCAATATTATCTCTATGTATACCTTTTTCAATAATCAAGGTTTTCAATACTTGTTTAATATAGGATACTTCATCTCTATTGGTGTAGGTATAACCTCTATCTTCACGAAGTAAATTTCGAACTGATTGTTCTCTTGCATTCCCTTTGGTGTTCCAGAAATACACCGGAGTTTCAGGAATACCATCCATTTGTCTTGCACTAGCATCAATACCATCCTTTAATGCACCATTGTAGAATCTATTTCTGGGAAATTCACTGATTGCTGGGTGCATACGATATTGTGTATTCAACATATGCGGTGATTTATATGTCCCATTCAATAATACTCTTTCAAATAATGATGTTGATAAACTTGGAATCAAGGAGAAACAACTCAATTGCTTTTGATCACCCACAAAAACAAACTTCTCAGCTCCTGGAACAGCTAATGGGATTAAAGTACTTGGCTCTGATGATTGAGTTGCTTCGTCCATAATCACAACGGGGCATTTCGAAAGTGATTTCAATTGGTTTCCACCAGCAACAACTGTGGTGGTTAAAATAACTTTTGACTGGGCAACTTGTTGCTTGGTGATTTGAAATTTCTCTTGCATAAATTGTTTGTAAGCGTTGGCACTAATCACCCCTGTACCACGCTTCAAGTCATTCTGCACTTGTTGATGCTTCATTGACATTGCATCGTATATCTTGTGATGCAAACAAATACTAGCCAATGGGTGTGACTTATTATACTCTCTTTCCTTCTCATTTGCAGTGATTCTCAAAATCAGTTTGCCATGTTTGGGCAACAACTTTTCGGCAATGTTGTCAATGGCAATATTTGAAGCCGCAACTACCAAAATCGGGTACGTGTTCAAAGACTCGAGCAATTGGATCAAAGTTTCATAAATGGCAGAGGTTTTACCTGTTCCTGGGGGACCTTGGACAACACTAATTCTGTTATTCAATACTGATTGGATAGCCGCTTTTTGTGAATCATTCAAGTTTGATGAGAAATTGACTCTATTATTGAAGAATATTTGCTTAATAGGTTCCTTACCCAACAACATCTTGATGAAACTTGGGTTTGTGAGGCCATCCATGGCATTGAAAATTCGGCTAACGGGAACTGATGCTGGTAAAAGTTTCAAATGTTGTGCGTGGACTGTCTTGGGTAAGGGTTGATTGTTCCATTTGTAAAGAACAATGACCATTTCCACATGACTAACCTTGGCTGTTTTCCGGTTCTTGCCCGATTTGACTCCATCAACAGTGGCCACTTTACCATACCAAGGAATTTCATCATTCAAGATTAAAAACATTGCTTGATCTTTCTGAAAAGGGTCTTTCTTCAATTTTTTGAATCTATCTGACAAAAATCTATCCATAACTTCCGGTTTCATGGGGATACTGACTTTGAATTGGTTGTTTTTCTTATCTTGATCCTGGTACCATTCGATAATGAGATCTTGTGGTTCAATTATGTTCAGCACATTGGTGAGCTGGTCTTCCAAGAAGACATTGAAACTCATTTCACGGAAATACTCATCAATATTGTCATAAGAAAGCTTGAGCTTTGGTGAAGGATGGTATTTTGTTATATAGGAAGGTAATACCAATTCAGACATCGGTGCAGGCGAATTTTGACGACTTGGAGTTTTTTCCTTCGATTGTATTTTGTTTGGCTTGACAACTTTGCTACCATTATCACGCTCTTGTTTCTGGGACACTTTTTGTTTTGAAGAAGGCTCCTGTTTGTTACCCCTTGGTGAAGGTTTCTTTGACTTACTTCCATTCGAATCATTCTCGGCTGGTCTTTGAGCCTTGACGGAGGAAGCAGCTTTTGAATCATTCTTATTGTCTTTCTTTGAGTTTTTGGAATTCCCTGCTTTACTTGAGGCTGATTTCAACGAGTTGTTTGAATCAGTCTTAGGCTTTGTATTGTTTCTTGCATTGTTTCTTGCATTGTTTCTTGCATTGTGATCTTGCTTAGAAACCTCCTTCCCTGTAGAGGCTTTATGCCCGTTTTTTGCATTAGGTCTACCTATAGAGTCTTTCGAACCAGCTCCTCTTCCATTTTGAGGCTTTACCAGACTGTTTCCAATGGAACCTGCCCCAATTGCTTTCACAGTGGATCCAGACTTTACATCACTGGCAAACTGTTTTGATTCTTGGTAATGCTGTCTTCGCGATTCGGCTTCAGGATCCTCCTTTTTAACTCTTCTACTACCTCCATCTGATCTGCCTCCTCTCCCGCCTCTTTTACCTCCTCTTTTACCTCCTCTTCTACCCCCTCTCCCTCCTCTCCCTCCTAAGGACTTGTTCTTAATGATAACCTCTTTCAATCCCAAAAGCTCTGTCAAAAACTTATCATCGTTTTCGCTCACAAAGTTAACATCTTGAGACTGGTGTTTCAGTAAGCACTCCTTGCAACTTATAATTTGTCCTTTAGGGGTATTTGCAACGTATAGGTCGTCATCTCTTCCACACAGAGCGCATGCAATGTTTCTAAACTTGATGTACTGGGACAATTTACCAAATAGAGCACCATTTGATAGAGTATACTTGGCTGTTGGTTCTTCTCCACTGTCTTTAGTTGTATTATCCAAGCACAGCTGACACAATAAAGCCATATCATTGAGTCCATAGCGTAGGATAGCGAGCTGGTGAATGTTGGAGTCGGAACATTCCTCACATTCCAATATTTCATCAAGTGGCAATAGCCTCACTGACTTGTGTCTTGTGGTTGACAAATGTTTCTGTACATCATTTGGACTTTCAAATGTCTCCGAGCATGTCTCGCAAGAGTATTTATGGATCGGGCTTTCTTGCATTTAAGAAGGTGGACTGTTAAGCGTGGATATTTAAAGCCCATCTTTCATTACACATTTTTTTTTTTCACCTTATCAAGTGAGCCGCTGCTTAGATGCAACACTGGGTCGACAGAGGCTAACTAATTACATTTAGCGAATAACTACACATTAGGAAATAATCATCATACCACCTAAACATCAACGCTTCCTAAAACAATCCAATCCTGGACTTCACCTTCACACAAAACTAATTTCAAAACTCCGCTATTCCATCCATAGTCATGATTGTGCAAATTTCCCGCATCGACATCTTCAATGCCTAGATAGTCACTAATTCTTGTTTTAATAGTTAACCACAACGCATTGTCTATGGGCCAAATGTTACTATAGACTAAGGATATGTGAGGATCGTACTCTTTTTCTGCCCATTCTGCAGCCTTGTAGGTTGCTCTTCTCTGGATCTCAGCAGTGGAAAATTCCTTTGTCGTACTTTTTGATGAGTCTCCACTGTGCTTCTTCAGGGGTCTTCGCCTCACCGTGTTTCCATGTCCGTCAGTGGTGTACAAATGTGGGTTTTGTTTTTGATTCTCCGCTTCGATATCAGCAGGGGATATAACAAAGATTTCTCTAATTATTTGAGCAAAGGAAACCAAGTTTGGGTCCTTAACCACTTCAAAATACAACTTTTGAAAATATTTCCTCTGGCTGTTTATATTTCCTATGGTCACAAGGTTGGTGTGGTTTTTAGGCAAAGATTGCAATGCCACAGCACTTGCCGACAAGATTTTATCAACATCATCCTTGGTTTTGGCTGGATCGTCTAGGTTGATACTGATATTAGTAGTTATAGTAATATGGGGCTCGAACTTTGGTGGCAGTCCTGGGAACAACGTATTGATGGAACTGCTCAATGTAGTCAACTTATCGTGAATCTGAGAGCTTGGTCTCGGACAGAACCATAAAGCAACACCTAATCCTTATTGTGGTTAGTAAGTGCTCTCAAAAGAGACATTGATTGTGGTACATACCCATTGTTGCTTGCTTGTTTAGATCTCAATTAAGAAGCTGAAGAAACATTGACGCAACACAAAAATTTAACAGAGTAAAGAGGGAGCTAAAAATAAATTTGTCCTTTACATCGACCGATAGGGCGTAAAGCGCTTCAAAATTCTACACTTCTCAAAGAAAGTTTACACATGGAGTTCTATTTAATTTCTAATCTATTCTCTAATACTTGCTACTCAACACGTCTGCGCCTTCAATCGCAGGGGAGTCGACAAACCAGCTGATTTCAGTTCCCGAAGTAATATCAGTAACCAACTTGGATGGCAACTCACTCTTAGGGTCATTGAAAATCTCTTTCAAAATTGGTGCTTTTCCTGCCCCTTGAGCCACAAAGGCGATCGCAGTTGCATTTTCCAAAACGGGCAATGTGATGGTAATCCTTCTTGGGGGTGGTTTTGGAGAATCATTTATGTATGAAACCAATTGGGCTCTTTCTTTGAGGAGCTTGTGTCCTGGGAATAACGAACATGTATGACCATCTGGACCACATCCTAGCAATATAACGTCGAGCTTGTGGGGCAAAAGAGCAGCATATCGTTTAGCAATTTCCTTATCCTTTTCGACATCAGCACCTTCTACTTGTCCATCTTTACCCGTCAATAGCGACTCATCAATGGTGTGCACTTTCGGCTTTGCAGAATTTGCAGGAAGGCTTTTAAGTACCTTCTCGTGGAAAAGACCATAGTTGGAATCCTCATGGTTCAATGGCACAAGTCTTTCATCACTAAAGTACACCTCCCATTTCTCCCACTGAACTTCAGCTCCAATGTCTTTATTATCAATCAATGCCTCTTTCAAAACTTTACCGAGAGAGCCTCCTGAAAGAGCGATCTTGAAAGATCCGTTTGTTTTGACAGCTTCGTTTTGGTGTTTGATAATGTATCTTCCAACAGCATTTGCAAGGTCAACTTGCTCGGAATAGGAATAAACTTCGACAGGCATTAATGGCTGGTAGAGATTGGTCAATTGCAAAAATAGAAAAAGAAAGCAATTTTAAATATGTCATTTATTGGATAATTTTCAAAACCCTTTTTATTTTTCTTTTTTTTTTTTTCGGGTCAGGTGCAACTAACTGCGTTAAACCGGCGCAATCTCCGGGCTACACATGAGGAATGCAAAAAGAACGGAAAATAATACAGTATAAAGTACAAACAAAGTAGTTTACTCTAGGAAATGGGAATACTCAGTGCTATCCTTTATCTTGTTGTTCATAAACTTTTCCAATTTGTTGGCATTCTTGAAATAGGTGGTGGACTCGCTATTATAAGATCGACAGTTTTTGAAAATCAACCTGGAATCGTACAAAAATTGGTCAAACGATTCGTACTTGTCGTTTTCCAACTTCAGTTCCATAGTAGACAAATCCATGGGCTCTTTAATGACATCGTAGTAGTCAGGAACTTCTTCCTTGTTGACAGGTACTGCAAACGGCCATGCCGAAGGGTGATTTTGCATCTCTGAGAAAAGAGTGACCATAAAATTGTAATGAGGCCCTCTTTTCGGTTTTTGTGCCAATTTATCCATCTCTTCCAGCCACCCTGCTTCGGATAACCCAGGAATATCCTTATAGTCTAGTGTCACGTTTTTATTCGTTTTGAAGATTTGGAGCCCTGGCCGCACAACATTTGATTTGGACCGCAGTCTGATCTTCCTTTCAATAGCAGCCTTCTGTAGAAGAAGTATCTTTCCCAGATCGAGATACCTTAGAATAGAGGGGAGCATCGAACACTGCATTAAAGTACCTCCCTCGTAATCCTTTATATACCCCATCCACACAGATTTATCAAGCGTAATTTCTTTCGTAAAACCTTGCTTCTTGAAGTATCCAATGGCATAGTTATCTGCGTAGGTTAAAAAATACTTTATTGGCGAAGTTGCTCTAACATAATCTTTCAAATGATTCATCAAATGAGCACCATATCCACGTACCTGTTCCGTCGAAGAAATTGCACAAAACACAATCTCAGCAAACTCCCTGTTGTTGAACGGCCTATACGTTATCCCACCAACAACAGTTAGCGGTTTTCGTACAACAGCCATCGACAAATGCGAGCGATCATATACCAACCGCGATATATATTCACGTGGCATTTTGGGCAACTGTTTTTGGAAAATATTTTTGAGACCAGTCAAAACTATTAGACTTTCCTTGGTGTTGTCGTTGTTGACCACCCTAAATTCAATTTTACCTTCTTTTTCCTCTATAACTGAAGGTCGCTCTTTAAACGTGTATATTTCTCCATCAAAATTGAAGTTGGTAATTCGTTTCCGCTCTTCCTCTGCTTCTTCATCCTCTTCATCCTCGTCATCATCATCACCCTCGGCATCATCTTCATTTGATCCCTCCTCACCTTCGTTTGCATCCTCCACTTTGAATTCTGGTGATGCATTTTCCGTCTTGACTTGAGCCCCATCCTCCACACCTTCTTCTTTAATCACTGTAGTGGTTTCATTTGACTCTAACTTGGTCTTTTTATTCAATGGAACGTCATCCTCATCTTCATCTTCATCATCCTCTACTCTTATTGCTCGCTTTCTATCCACCATACTTTGAGTGTTAACCAGTGGACAGTGGTGGGGGAAAGATTCGTCGTCGTCGCTGTTATTATTATTGTTGTTGTTATTGTCCGTTGCCAAAAAATCGAATCGAAACAAATTTTGTATTATATGCACTCCAGTCTTAAGTAATTGCACAGAGATTTATTTGAGATGACATAGGCAAGTAAAAAAGAAGAAAAAAAAAAAGGAAAGGCATTAGTAACCCATATTCTTCAAGCACTACATCATGTCAAACTACACTCAATTAACACCAAACGATGCTGCTGCATCTACAGGTCCTGTTGCAACAGTTCTTTGTTGTAACTGTGGTGTTCCCATGGATGGTTCCCAAGGACTTGTAATGTGTTATGATTGTATAAAGTTAAATGTTGATATCACCGAAGGTATTCCAAGGGAGGCAAATGTTTCATTTTGCAGGAATTGTGAAAGATTTTTACAGCCCCCAGGACAATGGATCAGAGCCCAACTTGAATCTAGAGAGCTTCTTGCCCTTTGTCTTAGACGTCTAAAAGGATTAAACAAAGTCAGGTTGGTTGATGCATCATTCATATGGACCGAGCCCCATTCACGTAGAATCAGAGTAAAACTTACTGTCCAGGGTGAGGCCATGGCCAACACTATAGTCCAACAAACATTTGAGGTGGAGTATGTCGTTATTGCTATGCAATGTCCTGATTGTGCCAAGTCGTACACCACAAATACCTGGAGGGCAACTGTTCAAATAAGGCAGAAAGTTCCACACAAAAGGACTTTTTTGTATTTGGAACAGTTAATTTTGAAGCATAATGCTCACATGGACACAGTATCGATTCAAGAAACCAAGGACGGATTGGATTTCTTTTATGCCCAAAAGAATCACGCAGCCAAAATGGTTGATTTCTTGACTTCAGTTGCCCCAGTGAAGATAAAGAAGTCAGAAGAGCTTGTTAGTACAGATATCCATTCAGGGTCCTCTAGTTATAAGTTTTCCTATTCGATTGAAATAGCACCCATTTGCCGTGATGATTTAGTGGTACTACCAAAGAAATTGGCCAATTCGATGGGGAATATTTCAAGGTTGGTATTGTGCAACAAGGTTAACAATGCCATGCAATTTATTGATTTCAATTCGTTACAAACTGCTGATTTATCTTCCCAGGTGTATTGGAGATCGCCTTTCCCCTCATTGTTAGATGCGACTCAGTTGATTGAATTTATCGTCTTGGATGTTGAACCTACTGGTGACATGAAGGGCAAATATGTTTTGGCCGACGTTGAAGTTAGTCGTGCAAGCGATTTGGGGTCCAACGATCAAACCTTTTATGTGAGAACCCACTTGGGTGCTATCTTGCATCCTGGCGATTCATGTCTTGGATACTATTTGACTAATTCGAATTTGAATTCAGAGCTTTGGGACACTTTAGACACTGATAATACGCCGGAGGTTGTTATCGTCAAGAAACATTACCCAAGAAAATCGAAGAAGGCAAAGAACAGAAAGTGGAAGTTGAAGAGAATGGCCAAGGAGCACAATGACATAGTTGCAAACGACGATTCGAGACAGGCAAGACAAGAGCAAGAAAAGGCAGAGAGGGACTACGAGTTGTTCTTGCAAGAGTTGGAGGAAGATGAAGAGTTGAGACAAACGATTAATATGTACAGAGCAGGTGAAGAACAGCCACAAAAGGAAGACGATGATATTGATGAGGATGAGGAGGATGCTCCAAGAATTGCCATTGACGAGTTGCTTGACGAGCTTGATGACATGACCTTGCAAGATACCCCAATGAATGAGTAGTTTTCAGTGTATAGGAAATAGATGAACCTATGTGACGGTGGTAGCTTCATTGTACATAGTATATGTTCTTTTCTTGTAAAGACCGTGAAGTTCACAGTTTTGTGTACACAGATAAGATTGTTTATGGCTTACTGATTATTTTTTTTTACTCCCAGTGAGGCAAACTGACTTTATTCTGACATCAATTGCTCAAGACATGACTATCAAGACCCATGCAAAATATTCCCCAACTCAGTCTTTTGTAGACTCCTCGTTTTTCACAAAATTGGCCGAGCTAAAACTAGATAAGTTTAAATTGGATGCGTCAAGTCAGAAAATATGGGGTTTCCAACTACAATCCCAAAACTTGAACAAATTTAATGATACCCCAATTGTTCACCTTGATGATCAGAGCTTTTCCAGTGAAACACCAAGTAAAGCAGACAGTTGGACATTCAAAGGAGAATTGATCAATGTCAACACTATCGAGGAGTTCAAGGATAAAAACAAACAGGTGCTTTTGAAGAGCTGGGGACAACAAATACAGGAGAAAATAACCAGCAAAAAGACATTTGATGTGGAAACATTCAACTACTTTTATGTGTGGAGTTACTCTGATTTGAAAAAGTACAAGTTCTACTACTGGGTTGCGTTTCCCATTTTGAACAGTGAATGGAATTTAGAAGGAGAGGATAAAGTGGACAGAGAGACATTAAATTTGCTTCAACAGAATGTCTCATCTGCCAAAGGCCAATTTTTTCAAATCGACAAGGGTGAGTTGTTTGATAATGCTGATACCCAGAAATCACACACGTTTGTTTACTACGATTCGTGTACTACCCTCGAACACAGGCCCTCAGTTCAGGTGAAGAATTACTTGTACTATCTTGGTCACCTTGGGTTTCAAAAGATTGATTTGATCATTTTCAAAAAGGAGCATTCATTCAAACAGACTCTATCCTTTGTGTCTATCCTGAATCCACTAAAGGTAACAGGATGGGAAAGAACAAGTCAAGGGAAATTGAGTCCAAAGGTAGCCGATTTGGGCCTGTTGATTAACCCACTAGAGCTTGCTAACCAAGCTGTTGAGTTAAATTTGAAATTAATGAAATGGCGAATCGCTCCTAAGCTTGACCTTGATATCATAAAGAAACAAAAAGTATTACTTCTTGGAGCAGGAACTTTAGGAAGTTACGTAGGAAGAACATTGTTAGGCTGGGGGTTCAAAGATTTGACATTCGTTGATAATGGGAGGGTCTCATACTCGAATCCTGTCAGACAACTGCTTTTCAACTTTGAGGATTGTTTTAGCGATGAAGGGCAAGGGGAACTCAAGGCACAGAAAGCCGCCGACAATTTGAAAAAAGTGTACCCCGGTGTTTTTACAGAAGGGGTAAGTTTGGAAGTGCCAATGATTGGCCATCCTGTGACTGACGAGGAAAGACAAAAGGCATCGTACGAGCTTCTAGATGCTTTGATAGAGCGGAGCGATGTTGTCTTCTTATTGATGGACTCAAGAGAATCAAGGTGGCTTCCAACTGTTATGGGGTCTGCCAAAGACAAAATTGTTATCAATGCAGCTTTGGGATTTGACAGTTACTTGGTCATGAGACATGGAAGCATTTTGCAACCAAAGGGAGACCGATTAGGTTGTTACTTTTGTAATGACGTAGTGGCACCAGATGACAGTCTCAGTGATCGAACACTAGATCAAATGTGCACAGTGACACGCCCAGGAGGCGCTTTGATGGCATCCTCATTGGCTGTGGAGCTACTAGTGTCAATCTTGCAGCAGCCAGAAAAACAAAAGGCAAAACATAGCGACACAACAACTTTTGGGACTACTCCACATCAAATTAGAGGATTCTTGCAAAACTTTTCACAATCTACTTTGTATGCGCCCAGTTATGTGCATTGCTCGGCTTGCTCTGAGAATGTTATAACGGAATACAATCAAAATAAATGGGACTTTGTAAAGCGGTGTTTAAACGAACCGAGCTATTTGGAGGATCTTTGTGGGTTGAAAAAGGTCCAAGAGGAGGCAGAGTTGGCAATTGCCTCTATGAACATTCTGGATATTGAGGATGCGGAAGACTTGGAATGGTTAAAGTAAGTGGTTAATTTTGTGTAATAAACGTATTGTGTTATAACGCGGAAAGCCAAACACAAGAGAAGAATTTTTACAATTTGTAAACAAAGCGAATTTAGGCCTCTTTAAATGCAATTAGCATGAACCAGTTTACTCCACCACAAATAAATCGGCTACAGGAAGACCTGCATTTTTTGGACTCGAATCACAAGACGAGAATGGATTCTTCGTCTCCACTACCAGGCATGTACCTTTATTCACAAGAAGCCACAATGAGTAAGCACCAACTGGAAAGATCATTCACTCCACAACCAAGTTATGATGCCGTAGAATTGAAAAGCTTCGACTTAGAAGGGGCTGATATAGGTGGTGTGCAATCTTCTTGTATTACTGTGAATAACCCAGTTGTACAGAAGATACCTGCACCATTGTTACTGGAGATTGATGATATAAATATTCAACAAGCATTGATTATTAAAGATCTATTGTTTACACTTCTAGGGTTTGAGGGCCACTATATTCAACACAGCAAGAGCTACAATCGAACTTCAGTAGGGTCAAGAATTTCCGGGCCTGACTTCAAGATTGCTAAAAATTTGGATGTCAGCTTGAAAACGGTCACCAAGAGGATAATACGAATTGGGAAGCATTATAGTGGACTAAACGCATTTATTGAGGTTTATGATGATGCTGTTTATGGCAAATTGGTTCAAGCATTTTGTCACAGCATAACCATGTTCTTCAAGCAGTACGCTAAACTACTTCTTAGCTTAGAGCACGAGTACCAGTACAACACAAGATTCAACATAAACACACTCGAACAAGTTCTTCACCAAGAGACTGCCAACAAGATGTCCCACATGTACTCAATTGCCAAGGAAATCCACGAATTGACTGACGAGAGACAAGATCTACCTAGGGAACAGTCGAAAAGTGCAAACTTGCATCGCCTAGAGACCGATATGTACACCGAGAAAATGAAAGTTTGCAAAGGAGGACATGTATTGAAGATAATTCAAGAGAGGATTGCAGCTTTTAAAGGTGACCCTGCTTCATACAGCTTTCTAGCAGCACTCTATGACGAGGTAAGTTTTGAGTATGTGCTGATGTTGAATCAATGGCTCACTGATGGGTCAATAGAGGATCCCTTTGACGAGTTTATGATTAGAGTAGCAAAGATACCAAAAGGGTTGCAGTCTTTTTTCCAAACAAAGAGTGATTTTTATTGGAATGAATTGTTTCTAATTAAAGAGGATGGTTTGCTTGAGCAATTCTTTGATACCAAGATACAGAATAAGATTATAAATACCGGAAAGTTTCTAAGCATGTTTAAAATGTGTACCGATTTGCATGATTTTCTGTGCTTGGGTGAGAGGCTAGAAGGTGTCAAGAGCCTCAATGCACCAGACTTGGAGCTCAAGATTGACATGTTTTCTACCCGAGCCAATAAAATGCTCTTGAAGCTTTTGTTTGAAGGGTACAAATTTCCAAAATTGGTTGAAGCATTTCAAACACTTTTCTTACTTGATGATTCATTCAAGATTGATTCCTTCATCGACTCGGCATTTCAAGACTTGAGGCGAAATAAATATAGAATATCTACCCAGAGAGTGCTGAGACAATACTATGAAAATTTTCTTCCCATGCTGGGGTTAGAAATAGGGCACAACACATCATGTGCCAAGATAGCGGAACAAAACCAACGATTTACAATCACAGTTGAAAACTTTTTCAAGTCCACTGAGGAGCTTATGGCGAAAAGGGATTCAGATATTTCAAGATACGATTTTCGGGAGTTATTTCAAGAGCACAATAGTAGCGGAGAACTAAGAAACGAGGTAGCTGATACTTTACCGAAGGGACTGAACGATCGAGTCGATGATATAACATTTTTGAGTGTCGATTTGACAGTGCCTCTTGAATTTCCTTTGAATTTTGTCTTGAATAGGCAGACATCATACCAATATGAAACTCTGTTCAAGTTCTTGTTCATGCTTAAATTTGTCACCAAACAAATCGAAAACAATTGGCAAGATATAAACACTTCTCGTATATGGACAGAGAAGTCGTTTCCCCAAAGAGTGCAGAAGTGGATATTGAGATGCAGAATGCTACACTCGCGTATCCTAACATTTGTCACCCACGTACAATCGTATGTCATGTATGATGTGATTGAAAGTAACTACAGCCAGGTGCACCAAACGTTGAATGAATATGGACAACGCCTAGCTGCCGCAGATTTGGGTACAGACATCGTAGATAGCGATCAAGTACTCAATACCAAACTCATGAGCAACTATGGAATGAATACAATATTTGACAAAAAGATCAATTCACGCAAGGCAGCAGCAACAACTAATGAAACTTTATCAGTTCAGGATTTAAAAACTAAACTAGAGACCTTTACAACGGTAATTCTTAGTGACACTTTGTTGACGAGGCCGGAGACCTTATCATGTATGAGAGAAATGTTCTACTTTATCATTCAGTTTCAGACTTATACTATTCAAATGAAGAAAATGTTGGTGTTTATTCATCCTGAGTTATATGAAACTTTCTCAAGGGAGTTTCCAGGCAAGTTTAACAAACCAATGGATGACGAGCTGGTGCAACAAAGACTTGATTATTTGGATGAGAGTTTCTTTCTTCGGTACCAAAAATTCGGAGAGCTTCTCGCATACTTCCTCTCCACTATCAAAAAGGTTGGAGAGAAGGAAAATAGAAAACTACTAGAGTTGAGTGATAGACTAGAGCTGTGTTTCCCTGAGTAAATACCAATACAATTTAACATTATTCTATCTGATTCAGCTCATTAAAGTATCTTCATCCGTAGCTTGCTCATTCAATACTTTTATGATTGCATCCGTTTTCTCATCGCTATAAATCTTGAACCCCTCTGCTTCAGTAACACTAGCTAATTGTGCATTCTTGCAATCTAACTTCTCTTCCATAACCTGTTTTAAAATCTTCAAAGCCAACAATTCAGCATCTTTCAATGTTAAACTCTTGTGATATTCGTTGTTTAGCTCGGCTTGAGCCCCTTCACTCCCTGACCCAATTGCCTTTGCATCGTACCTGTAAAATGTTCCTGAAGGCTCAGCATGGTATAACTGAGGGCCCTTTTCTTTATCAAACCCCGCGATCAACAAAGCAACACCAAACGGTCTCGACATCAACCTCTTTTCACCGTCTGCACCTTCTCCGAATCGTAATGACAAGTCACAAACACTTTGCGTTAAGCTTTCAACCCCAATGTTTTCGTCGTAGTACAAGTTGTGCGTCAAACTAGACACACGAGCATGGTCTATTAATGATCTTGCATCGGCGGTCAAACCACTCATGGCACATCCTATGTGGTGATCTACTTCAACAATTTTTTCAATCGATGAAGATTCAAGTAGAGATGAGGTAACACGTTTCTCAACGCCCAAAATGACACCCTCGCTTGTTTGTATACCAATTGCGGTTGATCCTAATTTAATTGCCTCAAGTGAATATTCGACTTGGAAAAGTCTTCCTTCTGGTGAGAAGGTGGATACACCTCTATCATATTCACTTCGAGTTAAAAACATATCGTCTTATTGTGATGGGGGAGTAGTAAGATTATTTTGTTGCAAATGCAATTGGTTTGGTTGTGCTTGGTTGTGCTTTAACAGTTGGTGGCGATAGTTTTCACTTTCAAGTTTTTCGTTCTCTTTTTTCTTTTTTGCCTTTGTTTGCAATCGCCAAAATTATTTTCTACATGCACTACCAAACCTTCTACCAAAGACTACAAGATAACAAAAGTATGCAAAGAAGCTCTAATCTTTTTTTCCTTCTTCTTCTTCATTCATTCTCTATATATTCTTTAAACGATACACTTAAGATCTCTTTGGAGCCAATTCTACAATCTTCTCAGCAGCTGGATCTAAATCTTCAAAGGCAAACAATTTCAAACCAGAGTTTTCAATCAATTCCTTAGCCTCTGCCATGTTGGTACCTTGCAATCGGACAACAACTGGGATATCCAAGTTGAAGTTCTTGGTGGCAGCAATCAAACCCTTGGCGACGTAATCACATCTAACAATACCACCAAAGATATTTACGAAGATACCGTTAACGTTCTTGTCAGACAAGATCAATTCAAAAGCCTTTTCAATAGTTTCTGGGGTAGCCGTACCACCACAGTCCAAGAAGTTGGCTGGTTCACCACCATATAATTTGATGATATCCATTGTAGCCATAGCTAAACCAGCACCATTGACAATGTTGGCAATGTTACCATCTAACTTGATAAAGTTCAATCCGTATTTACTGGCTTCAGCTTCTTGTGGATCTTCTTGAGTTGGGTCTCTCCATGAGAAAACTTCTTCTTGACGGAAAGCAGCATTATCGTCGAAACCTAATTTGGCATCCATGGCCAAAACTTTGTGGTCTGGAGTTTCGGACAATGGATTGATTTCAACTTGAGTACAGTCACGTTCGATAAAACAGTTGTACAATCCTTGGATAGTCTTGGCAGCTTCTGGAATAGCGTCCTTGGTGAATCCCAAAACTGAAGCGATTTCTGTAGCCAATTTGTCGGAGACACCTTCTTCCAATGGGACTGGGAAAGTCTTGATGGCAGATGGATCTTTAGCAGCAACACCTTCAATGTCCATACCACCTTGAGCGGAGGCAACAATTGTTGGAGTTTGCTTAGCTCTGTCCATCAAGATAGCAACGTATGCTTCAGTTTGAGCATCTCTTCTTTCAACGATGTAAACAGCAGTGACCTCCTTTCCTTTAGCACCTGTTTGCTTAGTGATCAATTTGTGACCCAACATTTGACTAGCTAAATCTTTAGCTTCTTCTGGGGATGAAATTAACTTGACACCACCTTGTAAACCAGAGTCAAAATGACCTTTACCACGACCACCAGTCAAAGCTTGGGCTTTGATGACCAATTCGTCAGTACCCAATTTTTTGGCAGCGTCGTATGCACCTTCAGCAGTAGTGGCTGGGTAACCTCTTGGAATTGGAACACCATACTTGCTCAATAAAGCTGCAGAACGGTATTCATGTAAAGACAAGAATCTTTTTTGTTGGGCAATTGGCTAAAATTGGAGTTAGTATTGGATCCCGGAACTTATCGCATAACAACACGTCGGTTGCATAAAGGGTGGGAAAAAAAAAAAAGGAAAAGGAAAATGGAACGTCAATGTTGAGACTCGGCATTAAAGACAATCAGGAGCTTTAAATTCAGTGGAACACATCGTCGAAGATTGGAAAGGGCCATCGGATTAAGCTCGTGTAATAGCCTGTAGCTTTGAATACGTCAGATGTTTTAATTGTGTTCGGTTTCCATTCTCCGATCCAATTTCGACTGTAACTATAGTCAAATTGATCTCTTTTTTAATCCAAGAAGTTGCAACAAACTTCAATTGAGACAAACATACCCTTGAAAAGCGAGCAATAGATCTTGACAACATTATATTTGTGATTATCTAAGTTAATGGAATAGTTATATGATCAGTATTCGATACTCAACCAAAACAAAATTGTAAAAGCGTTCAACAATTTTTTTTTTTCTTTTTGGTTTTTCCAATTGGCAAATTGATTTCAATTATTTTTTTTTTTCTGTCCCTATTTATTCTCTTTGTATTTGCAAAAATAAATAACATTTAAATGTTGGCTCACAATAGTGACTTCATTCCTATTCATTTTCCCGAAAGCTAAGCAAGTAAAAGAGTACATTCATGAGGTTAGGCAGTGTTTATAGTTTCAAATAGTACTATGCCCTCTTGTCAAAGTTTGACAGTACGTACGAAGTTTTCTCGTACTTTATGACCACGTTTATATCGAGACTGATCTAGTACAGAAACCTCAATATGCAGCCAAGAGCATTACTTTGAGTGAAGATCTATATAGGCGCCTCATGCAGGTAACCAGCACCGCTAATAAACAACCTAGACCCTTTCTACGCTCTGTTTGCATATACTTTTATTCACGCATCCTGCATGTAAGGGCCTCATGAAAACTGCAACCTCACTTGGTAGTTGCAGTTTTTGAGATGCTCCTGAGGAAGAGACAATCACGACTATACAAGCTTCAGTAGAGAATGCCCAAACATACAAAAATAAGGCCGACATATGACCTGGAATCCTCAGATGAAGAGCTGGAGTACCAGAAACAGAAGCTACTGAACCCTTTAAAGAGGGTGAAGGAAGACGAAGAGGACGATGAGCTATCCACCGTTTCATTTGGAACATTACGTAGTGCTCAATCCAGATTGCAGAATGAAAGAGCCAGTTTCCAGAGTGATAGCGAACCAGAAGAATTCTTCCAAGAGTCAGACTCTGACTCGGGTCCTGAAGAAACCAGTTCGAGTAGTCATAAGAAGAGAAGCAAACATGCACCAGCTGAAGCATCGAGCAAGAGGCCCGTATCCAGAATTAGAGACATCCAGGGCCTACCTTCAAGAAAGTCACAAACCTTGCACACTGATATTCGGTTTGATGCAGCTTACGGGAAAGCTGATTTGAATCAGGCTAGAAAGAATTATGCGTTTTTGGATGACTATCGTAAGCAAGAGATCCAAAACATGGAGCAAATTTTAAAGGACAAGAAATCAAAGTTGGATGAGGAGGAAAAGGACGAGATCAGGTTACAGCTTCAATCTTTGAAATCGAGAATGGACACTTTGAAAAATCGTGACTTGGAGAATCAAGTCTTGAAGGAGTACAAGAAGAAGCAATATCAAAACGTAAAGGAGGGCAAGTCAAGCCAACCACACTTTTTGAAACGCGGTGATAAGAGGAAAATTTTACAGAAAGCCAAGTATGACAGCATGAAACCTAAGCAGAGAGAAAAGGCAATGGAAAGAAAGAGAAAGAGAAGATTAGGAAAAGAATTTAGACAATTGGAATTCAGACCCCGTAATGAGTAGCCTTAATTCCTGTGTACTTTTTATAATTAATGAATGCTTCGTGATTGTCGCTATGGTATGCGATAAAATAATATGTAAAATCTATTAAGACGAGGAAACTTTGTTATACCAAATTAAAACATTGAAGAAAACTATTGACAAGTTAAGAAACTAAGCCCCGGGCCAAAAGTGGCCGAACTCACGACATTAATCTGACTTCTTCTTGTTTTCATGGGCAACCCAATCTTCGTAACTGCCAACGTAATTACCTCTCTTTTTATATCCAAATGTGTTTGCCAACTCCTCAGCCGCGGTAGATCTAACACCCCCGAGACAATAAAATACCAACTCTTTGTTTTTGTCGGGTTTCTCAAATCCAAAGTTATCAAGAAAGTCGTCTTCAGACAAGTCCAAGGCACCTGGACTACTTTTGAATGGTACATTAATTGCGCCAGGAATATGACCATCGTCGTACTCAACAGGCTCTCTGACATCTATCAAGACTGAATCAGGGTGTTTGTCTGGATTAGCAGCAATGTCTTTAACATCATCGTAGTCGTATGCTTTAGCTTCTGGTGACTCCGTCAAGACACTGTAAGATCTCAAATTTGTTTTGATGGAGTTGTATACAACAGGTCTAGTAGCGTTGAAAATAGCTGGCCTGGTAAAGTGGCGAAGCGACTGAGTCAATGCATAAGATGCTGTTTGTCTTGCAACGGCTCTTTTTGCAAATGGTTGGAATTGCTTGGACAATCTAGTAAAGGACATGATGATCTTTAGGTGCTACTCGTTGTACAGGTTGAAAAATTAGTTACAATAGCTTTGGAGGGGTGTCAATAACTAGTAGATATTCAGTGATTGAGTTTCAATTTTCTATTGTGTAAGCAAAGAAGTGACTTACTTGACTCTATTTGATAAATTATCCGAATGTTTATCTTCTTTGTTGGGTTTAAAAGATAAAATTTGATGATTTAATTTTCTCGCATTTCCGAATTGTCAAAAGATTTTTTCCTTTCTTTTCTTTTCTGTCATTGTTCTGTTTTCTTCACCAAATTGCTATATATAAACTATTACAATCAGCGTATTGCAATCCTCTCTAGTCAATTATCAGCTAGTCTGTTCTAGAACTGATAATTCTTCTACCAGGATTATAACAATGTAATTCAATGTTTGTCAATTTAAGAAACATATATATATACGTGTTGAACTATACTTTGACTAATCTATTAATCTCAATAAAAACATCAATTCATAACATTCGTTAAAACTAGGTTGAAAAAGTTTTAATATTAATTTTCACAATTGGCCGGAAGGGGCTTTTAGAACAATCCGTCAATCTCGCCGTCTTCGTTAACTTCGACATTCATAAAACCACAGTGAGTTGGCAATCCAGGGATGGTTTGGATTTCAGCTGCCAAAGCATACAAGTAACCAGCACCAATTGACGCCTTAACATCTCTTATTGGGAACTTGAATCCGGTTGGAACACCTTTCAAACTAGCATCGTGAGACAACGAGTACTGAGTTTTGGCAATACACACTGGCAATTTACCAAATCCTTGCTTGGTGTACAAGTCAATTTTCTTTTGCGCTTCTGGCAAGAATTCAACTTCACCAGCACCGTACATCTCCTTGGCAATAGTAGAAATCTTATCCTCAATTGATGGCTCAGTACCGTAAAGGAAGTGGAAGTTCTTGTCGTTACTGTTGGCAGCTGCAATAACCCCCTCAGCCAAGTCAATAGCTCCTTTTCCTCCTTCTTCCCAGTGGTTTGAAACGATTGCATCGATAGCACCGGCTTTCAAAGCTTCCTCCTTAATAACCTCGTGTTCTTTGTCGGAGTCTGATGACATCTTATTAATAGCAACGACAACTGGTAAACCATAAGATTTGGCATTTTGGATATGCTTGGCCAAGTTTGAGCATCCGGCTCTCAACAATTCGACATTTTCTTGAGTGTATTCTGGAGCCAATGGTGCACCTGCTTTAACTTCTGGACCACCTCCATGGACTTTCAAAGCACGAACAGTGGCAACAATGACAATAACATCTGGAGCTAAACCACTTGATCTACATTTAATGTTGATAAATCTTTCTCCACCCATTGTGAAATCGAAACCAGCTTCAGTAACAACATAACCCTCTTGCTCTTTTCTTTCTTCAGGAGTCAAGTCATTGGAGGTACCAGCTAACTTCAATGCCATCTTATCTGCCAAAATGGATGAAGCCCCAATAGAAATGTTGGCAAAAGGACCAGCGTGGACAAAAACTGGCGTACCTTCCAATGTTTGCATAATGTTTGGTTTAATAGCATCTTTCAATAATGCAGTCAAGGCGCCAGCGCATCCAATATCCTCACATGTAACCGGCACACCTAGTTTAGAAGTACCAATGACCATCTTACCCAATCTTTCCCTCATGTCTTCCAAAGAGTTGGCTAAAGCCAAGATAGCCATACACTCAGAAGCAACAGTAATATCAAAACCGGTGGCTCTGGTAAAACCCTTTTCAGTTGGAGCTTGTCCGACGGTAATACCTCTCAAGAATCTGTCGTTACAGTCAACGACTCTCTTCCAGGTGATTGATTCAGGGTCAATATCCAACCTAGCAAATGCAGTTACTTCTTCGGGAGTCAATTCGTTTGGATCGGTTTTGTTAATGCCTAACTTCTCTAATCTTCTTAACATCGATTTGGTAAATGTTCTTTTACCTTTCTTTTCTGGCACCAATCTTCTGTACAAGGGGCCATCTTTTTGAGTGGTTTCATGAAACATTCTCGTGTCTATAGCAGCTGCCAACAAGTTATTTGCCATAGTGATGGCGTGAATATCACCAGTGACGTGCATGTTGAACTCATCCATTGGAATAACTTGGGAGTAACCACCACCAGCAGCACCACCTTTGATACCAAATGTTGGTCCCATTGATGGTTGTCTGACATTTGCAAAAACATTCTTGTTCAAATGTGCACCCAAAGCTTGGGCTAAACCGACAGTAGTGGTAGATTTACCTTCACCCAATGGGGTTGGTGTGATACCAGTGACAAGAACGTACTTACCATTCTTTTTGTTGTGTAATCTTTTCAAAATGTCCAATGAAACTTTTGCCTTGGTGAAACCAAATGGTTCCAATTCAGCATCCAAAATACCGGCTTCTTCAGCAACTTGAGTGATACGTTTGGGTTGTTGGGCACGAGAAATCTCAAAGTCTGAAGGAACTGGTTTTTTCAAATTCAACTTTAAAGGATTAGTGAATTTTGGAGTTTCGTTGTTTGCTTTGTAGTGCCTCTTTGCTGCAATTACCACATTGTCCAACAAACAAGCCACAGTCATTGGCCCAACTCCACCAGGAACTGGGGTAATCAACTGAACCTTTTCCTTGGCAGCTTCATATTCAACGTCACCAACCATTCTCTGACCACTTTTCTTTGTACTGTCAGGGATAAAGTTGGTACCTACATCGATAACGACTGCATTTGGCTTTAACCATTCACCTTTGACGTATTGTGGTTGACCTATAGCAGCAACAACAATATCAGCTTCGCTTAAATACTGTTTCGCTTGTTCAATAGGGGTTCTTGAGTGAACTACAGTTACACTGGCATTGGATTTAGTGAGCAAGTTGGCAACTGGCTTACCAACAATGTCAGATCTTCCCAAAACAACTGCAGTTTTACCATCGACATCAACACCAGATACCTCTAATAAATGCATGATTCCCTTTGGGGTGCAGGGTAAAAATTTTGGCTCGCCGCCCTTTTTAGACAACTCGCCAACATTAAAGGGACCAAATCCATCAACATCTTTATCGGCTAAAACTGAATCGGTAACCTTTGACTCGTCGATGTGTTCTGGCAATGGTAATTGAACCAAGATTCCATCAACATCCAAGGAGTTGTTCAATTTTGAAACTTCATTCAACAATTCAAATTCGGAGATATCCTCAGGCAACTTTATAATCTCACATCCAATATTGGCCTCTTCAGCTGCCTTCAATTTCATCTTAACATAAGTTGTTGAATCTGGTCTATCACCAACTTGAATGATAGCCAAGTTTGGTTTGAAATCAGGGTGCTTCAATTGAAATTGAGCGATTTCATCGTGTATCTTTGTACGAAGGTCTAAGGCGATAGCCTTACCGTCCAAAATTTGTGCAACCATTATAACGTCTGCTGAAGGAAAAAGAAGAACGATGGAAAAGAAACAAGAGAGGGATAACTAGATGTAAAATTTTGTAAATTCATAAATTTTTCACAACCCGTGGAGCCGTTTCCGCGCACATCTCTAACCACTAAAAAGAAGAAATTCTAGTTACAAAAAAAGAAAAAATAATAATAATAAAAATATATTATGTTATCGTTGAATTACTTAATGGAGTAACTAATTTCGCTTTAATTTTTGACTCCGATTTCAATATGCAACGCGTAGCCTGTGCACGTGCACAGAACATATATTGGGTCCGCAAATTGAAAAGACGTGCTAGTAAAATCAATCAACACTGAACTGCTCAATATTGTCTATGGGAATGCATTTGACATCGTATCGCTTGTTGATGGCATTGACGACTTTACCCGGACCCAAATTGAATACGGTGTCTACACCGGCAGCCGTCAAGGTATCCATTGACTTCATCCACTGCACTGGTTTGTAATTAGCATCTAACGTCTTTTCTACTATTGTATATGGCTCCGTGGAAACTTGGCCATCTAAATTAGATATGATTGGAATCCTTTGGGTGTTTATCTTGTCCTCCACTATCAATCGCAACTCTGGCACTATATCCTTTAGCATAGTACTATGGAATGGAATTGATACTGGCAACCTTTCAGCTTTTAACAACATCCGCTTGTTCACCTTCCTCAACATGCTAACAAACGCATCAAGCTTTTCCAATTCACCCGATATCACAACTTGGTATTTCGAGTTGACATTTCCCAAAACGTTGTAGTCAGCAGCTAAACGAATGACATCGTCCACGTGTTCGGGTCGAATTATCAATGCAATCATACCAAAAGCACCGGGTGTTTGCCGCACAATCTCCTCCATTAACACGCCTCTCTCTCGAACTAACTGAATTGCAGTGGAAATATTGAGAATTCCACTTAGTGTCAACGCAGTGTACTCTCCAAGGGAGTGACCTAGTAGGAACTTTGCATTTTTCAAGAAATCGACATCATAAACCTTTTCAAATGCTTTGAGTGTGATATAGGTAGATGCTAGAATTGCTGGCTGGGCATTTGACGTCTGCTGTAGCCACTTGCGAGTCTCACTGTCACCAACGTCTCTATGAAATAAATATGCAGAAAAGTTACAGCCCAATGCCGCATCAATTTCGTCCAAGTACGATTTGAACAAACGACGGTAGCCTTTATTTTCTTCAAGTAGGCCATTACGTATAATACCCTGGCCTGGACATGTGATGGCGTAGTTTTTGATATTGTTTAGCAACTGTGTTCTCTTCATAGTTGAATATTAGTCACACTTTGGTTGTAATGCTTTTTCTGCAAAATTGTTCACACACGATTTCACGTCAGTAAGCACTACACTACAATTACACTGGCACCGTTTTACCCCCGTACGAAACGGACTCTGTTTAGATGCAAGGTCATAAACAGCTTTGAGAAAGTTGGATTAACCTAGTAGAGAGACATCAATGCAAGGTCAGCTCCCCCTTGCTTAACTCTCATTGTGAAACTACTACAACTTCGACCGCTTCTAATGAAGCTAAAGCGAAACGTGCAAAACATTCAGTGTGAGAGATACACGACTACGCAAATATGAAACATAGGGCCGATCAATTGTTATGAGACGCGGTTGTGTATAATTGTTTAAATGTCGCGTCTTTTTTTCTCTTTCTTACTCGTCTGTTTCTATTTGTTCTCCACTTCAGTCATTTGTTTTCATTTTTCGTCATCGGGCTTAATTTTATAGCGATAAAATTATCATCACACCACGCACTAAAATCATTGTACTCTCTCGCGTCGCACAAGCTTGTATTATTTTTTTTCTTCTGTTCGTGCGAGAAAATCTTTAAAATCCCGTCAATTTCCTCCTTCATGGAAAGCGAGAAAAAAAAAAATTCAGTCGCCCTCTTCAGCCCCCCTTTTTCTCACGACACGGTACCAATAGGTCGACCAGACACACACATATTTGCGCGTTAACCACCGAAGTGACTACCAAAAAACGACCATCACTCAATTGTTGAACAGCACCTAAATTAATATTTTACAACACGAAATGTCTGAATTGAAAGCAAGCAAGGACGCATTGATTGCATCCCTTTTTGAATTATCGAAAGCTGCTCAAGAGGCTGCTAAAAATGCTGTTGATTTCTACAAGATAGCCACTGGAGGCAATGAAGACGTGACAGCCGAGCAATTACAAGGTATTCAAGAAGCCATGAAGGCTGCTGCTGATTCTGCTTCTGGTGTTAAGCATGGTTTAGAAGGTGCTTCCAATGGCGATAAGAAAAAGAGAAAGGTTGAAAAGGATCCAAATGCCCCAAAGAAGCCATTAACCATGTTCTTTGCCTTTAGTTTCCACTTGCGTAAGTTAATTGCAGAGGAAAGAAAGAAAAAGGGATTGCCTAACCTCGGTGCAATTGACTTGAACCAAAGGGTCAAAGAACGTTGGGATAATATCAGCGAAGAAGAGAAATCCAAATGGAAACACAAGTATGAAGAGGAAATGAAACTATACAATGCTGAAAAAGCCAAATATGAACAGAGCTTGAAAGATGGATCTGACTACAAACGTCCTGAACATCCATATTCGAGCGGATACGAGGAAACTAATACTCCTTTGGCCGAAGAAGTTGTTGAAGAGGAAGAGGCTGACATCCCCGCACCATCTTTGTCCCAAGAAGAATTGAAAAAGAAGAAAAAGAAGCAAGAAAAGAAAGAAAAGAAGAAGAAGTTAGCCGCTGGTTCGCCATAAAGAGTGATCACTTTGAGCAATAAGTAAAATTTTAGTTTTTTTTTCTTTATGTATTAGTTTTCAATATTTCAATAAAGCCTATCTTTGATTTAATCACCTTTTACCTGGTTACTTTTTCTTCATCTTTTGTTTGTCAATGTGGGCTCGTAATACCTTTTGTCTGTCACGAAGGGATAGTTTTTGCTTTCCTTGAACCGACTTCTTATGAATCATCATAACAAAGTTCTTTCTTCTGGCTTTTTCTTTGTTTGTGGTCGAGTGTGGTGCATCACGCTTACCCTTTCTAGATCCAAATTTACCACGTTCCTCTTTACCTTCCTTTGCATGGGCAATTCTCTCCTCTCTCAATTGCTTGTATTTCACCTTACCGACTAACGAGGTAGAGTCCACTGCATCTTCATTAGTGATGCCCATCAACTTGGCAACACCTGCTTCAGTCCTCAACTCCTCCAACTTGGCAAAATCGGCTGGTGTAAGGATTCGACTAGAAAGAATTTCATTGATGTTGTTGGTGGTTGCATCGGAGGAGTTAGTTTCAAGTTTGGCCTTCTTTGTCGGCCTTTCGTCATCTCCGTCTGGTGCTACATCTTCCTCCTCCTCATCATCAGATGACAACTCCAAATCGGAAACAACCTCCTTTTTCTCCTTGGCCTCATCCTCGCTATCTGAAATATCAATCTCCTTATCAGATTCAACCAGGATCCACTCCCCATCAACATCATCTCCATTTTCTTCATCTCCGTCAACTTCCCAGTTACCGTCTTCCTCTTCATCATCGACATTTGCTTGCCCTTGTTCCTGTTTCCATTTGGCCAACAATTCCAATCCAGGTATGGATGTGACGTTGTTTTCCACACCATATTGCGGTTTGGCCGTGGTCTTTTCACCTCTTTGCAATTCCATGCTAGCAACTTTACCTCTGTCCTTCTTGGTCAACATTTCTGGCGCAACTTCTCTGTACAAGGATATCAAGGACCTTGCGGCCATCATAACGGCTTTTGCTTTTGACCCCTTGTACTCTGTCAAATCTTGTAATAAGGGAGCCTCTATGGCCAAAGGTGCACGAGACAATATTTCTCTAATAGTGTTAAGTCCCGCTGAAGCAACTTCTGCAGCGACACCATCACTGACGAACTCATCGGCAATTTTGCGAACCACTAATTCAATGTTTTCTGGTGGTACCAAGTCATGCGAAGCTTGAGCTGAAGCTGCCATAATCTGGGTGACATTTCTTTGCTTTGGTGTAAGATATTTCAAAAAGAAGGAGTAGATCCCCAAGACAATCAACTTGTGGGTACCAATCAACCTCGAAACCAAGTTCATGAATAAGATTTTTTGATCCAAATCAAACTTGTTTGAATTTTTCGAGCTCAAGTGGTTGTCAAATAGCTGTTCGGCAAATCCTTGAGGGTCGCGTAAAAGATGAATAGCTGAAAAGTTTAAATAAGTGGCTGAATGCTTGGTACTGTTTTTCTTCTTCATTTGTTTTACTGCCAGCTCCAACTTTTTTCCTCTTTTGGATGATTTCTTATTCACCTCCATCTTATGCTTCAATGCTCCCATGTCAAACCCTTCTTCGTCACTAGAATCTTCGAAATTTTCTTCTCTTTCCTTATCAGCACCGAGAAAGAACCGAACACCAGCAATAGCAACTTTAGCGTCAGGGTGCAACGCGGCTTGTGTCATGATCTCAACTGCTCTTGAATCGTCCCAAATACCTCTCCTCCATAACTCTCTCGTTAACTTGGTAGCCCACAACCCTTGTGTATCCTTTTGTTCAAGCAAGTTAAAAAGCAAAGCTTGTGTAGATCTATTTAGTCGCTGGTTCTTGGCTCCAGTGTTGACCGATTTCAATAGCGAGATTAAAGTTGAATAGATCTGACGCCTCATTTGCTTCACATGTTGGCCAGCCTGCACTTGTCCCGATGCATATGCTGTTAATAATGGAAATGTAGTCTGAATCAAACTCTCTGCGGTTATTATACCCTTGTTTCTCAACATTGTTAGGCATTGTATAATCTTTTCTCTCAATTCAGGAGCCAAGTCACGATGGTTGTCCAACAAGATTGTTTTCAATTCCTCAGGGAAGTTTTTTGTTTCCTTAGGGTAACAGTTGCAGACAGCTGATAGAAACCCAATGAGCTCAATAAACTCTGTAGTTGAGTTGGAGTCTGCTCCAGTGGGGTTTTCCAAATACAAGTCTCTTAAAGATTCATAATGCGAGAATTGTTGTAGAAACTCTTCGTGATAAGATTCCGGATCCCTCCTGACCACATTTTGTAATAATATGATGTTGGTTGGAAGTATAGCTGCTCTTCTTTGTTTACCCATGATACTTGCAGTTTCTCTAAGGAGGTGAAAAGAAGGAAAATGGGGGTTGCAGAGTTTTTGATAAAATGCGTGCGATGAGAAGAAATCGAACAGGAAAAAAAAAAGGTATGCTCAGGTTACACAAACACATAATATTCATTAATCTATATAGTCTCGTACATTATTAAAACTTTTCACCAAACAAGCCCTGCAAAGACTCATAATTAATCTTTCGTGATACTGAGGTCTTTGAGAAATACATTTTTGCACTATCTCCAGCACTTTTAGGGGTTCCATCTTCATCCAAGATAATATCGCCAATCTCTTTTTGAATTTCAGGCGGTACTGAGGACTTTTGTCTTTTTCGGCGATTGGTCCCTGTGTTGGCAGAGGTGTTTCCAGTTAATTCGTCAGCTTCTTGTTTCAACCTCTTGCGTTCTTGCTCCACCATATAATCGTGGTTGAGACCCGTCCAGATACGTTCCTTCATAGCCACTTCTTCCGGTGTCATTTGACTCTCTTCAACAACTGCATCGTCATCATCTGAATTCAACTCTGCCTCAGAAGATACGAGCTTGAGTATATCTTCGGTGGATGGCAAGTTTTTAACCAAGTTTTTGGGCCAATTCATGTTCCAGATTCTATCAAAATCATCTTGCTCCACTTTTTCCTTGGTCAACTCGTGTGGCGTCTTGTACAACGACTGCTCCATTTTACTACGCTTGGACTTTAAGATTCTCTCAATTTGATCATTGATCAATTCTTTATTTAATGTGATGTCGCTCATTATCGTGTTCATGAGTATTTGCTTTTGTTGCTCATCTTTGGAGAGATCACCCAAGTACTGAATCTTTTCATCCTCAGTCATGCTGTCCAAGTCATTAAATGTTTCCTGCTGCCGCCTTTGTAGAGCACGAGCAATCCTGAACTCATTCTTTCGATTCTTTTCAAAGGAAGGCGGATTGGCACTCTCAACCTCTTCGTCGTTGCGGAATCTATGCACCGATAACTGTGCCGCTTTTGTCTTTTTAAACTCATTCAATCTTCGTTGCAACGTTTCCTGTCCAACGTGGGAAATAGCCACGATTTCCGAATGGCTTCTTCTGAAATTATTCATTCGAGCAGCGAGCAACACACATGCACCTGCAACACCTGCCGGCCGCCTTCCTTCATGAATCCAGTCGGCAGACATTCTTTGCGCTAGTTTTGTTGCGTCTCTGGCAACTTTTGTAGCCTTATCCTTGAAATCCAACTTTTCGACAAAATGTTGAATAAACAATGAAGGGTCTGCCAATGGTAACGAAGTTATGTGTAATGCTTTCACCATTTTTAAAAATGTCGCTCCCAACGAGTAGACAGAAATCTGCAATCTTGAACTGAAATCAATCAACATGTGTGGTGTTTTTTCCTTACGGCACGCCACATAAAGACAAGTCGCTAAAACATTATTTGAACGTCTTCCTTGAACAAAGTTCATGGTTAACGCTAGTTTAAACCACTCACCAGCAGCTTCAGCAATAAAATCCGGGATTTTCAACGCTGCTGCTATTCTCCTAATCTTCCGTTTCCCGTTGGTAATTGTTTGTTCTCGGCTCTCCATTGCATTCTGTCTTCCGCCAGCAAACGTTGCTCTTGCCTGATCCGCACCAACCATAGCACCTTGGACCATGGCGGCACCGCTTGAGGACTCACCAAACTGAACTTCGGAAACAATAGGGTTCTCTTCAAGAACAGTACCGCATCGGAGACACGACACATCACCCGCTGCTGTGTAACGATTCACGTCAAACTGGGTATGCCCACAGTTGACACATTTTTGTTGTCTTTGCACTCTCACACTCATACTGCCATTACTTGGAAATAGGTCTGCTCAGTCTATATGCGGTAGACTCTGAATAGGAAAGGCTTTGTTTACAGTTGGGGGAAGCTTTTATTTTCTTCTTTCTTTAGCAGAAAATAAAAAAAAAAAATGTCTTAATCTCCTCCTTTTTTGTGTTAGCAGAGGATACGGTTACCATGGCGGGAGAAGACGATACCAGTGAGTATGAAGTCAGACAATACGGCCAGATAGATGCAGGTTCATCGAGTGGCTCACAACGTACAGGCTTGGACTCGTCAAACACAGTTACACGCCGATTGACACGCACCGCCACAATTGACGACGAGGAAAATGCTCATGTACTGTCACACTTTCCATACTCACTCATTATGAAAGTAGTTAGCTCCGAACCTAGAGATGTCTTACAATCGGAGAGGACGTTTCTAACATTCACTCGGTTTGCCACAGCGTTGTTTTTTACGGCTTTGGGGATAATATTGAACTTTAAATTTGATACTTCTGGAGATTCTACAAAAAACTCGCCAAGTGAAGCAGGCCCCAAACATCGATTCAATCACACGAAATATTCAGTTGCTGTGTCTTATATCTTGTTGGTGCTATCATTATTTGTTTTGGTGTTTAGTGGTTTAAGTTACTACGTTACAATTAATCGATATGCGCAACACAAAATTGCTACTTACAATTTCAATAACCTACCTACAGCTGCGTGTATCACTGGTGTAATCATCACTTTGATAGTTATAAATGTAACATTGATCGTGGAAGGATTTTTAGAAACTAAATAGATGTTTGTTTTATTTTTTAGATTTGGATTTTTTCACTTTCCTGAGCTCACTAGGTTCTTCCTTGAGGTGCTTTCGCTTGTTAATCTTTCTTTTCTCTCCAAATCCTTCCTTTTCCATCTCCAGCATCGCTTCTCTCTTGGCCGTGGTCATCACATTCAACGAGTCCTTAATGACCTTGTCATCGTTTATTTCTTCCAACAACTCCATCTTCTTATTAATCCTTTCCTCGATACTTTGAATTCTTTCTATATCCTTTTCACCAATGATACTGATAGCATCACCTTTTCTACCAGCTCTTGCAGTTCTACCTACTCTATGAATAAAATCATCTGGATCAGCGGGTATATCGAAATTGACGACAAGTTCAACCGTAGGAATGTCTAAACCTCTCGATGCAACATCAGTAGCAATGAGAATTCTTGCCGCGCCTGCTTTGAATCTATGTAGCGAGTTTGTTCTCTCAGATTGTGGCATTTCTGAATGCAATGAAGCCACTCTAAAGTCCGTCTTTCTCAATGCTCGTCTCAAAACTTCAGCAGTCACAGTCCTATTAACAAACACAACTGCAGTTGACTCTTTGTACTTTGGCAATAGTAAAATGCTATGTAGATATGCTTCTTTAACGTAGGAGGGCACAAACACGTATTCAATCAGCAATGTAGATGGAATAGCAACTTTGTCAACGGTATCTACTTCATGCATAAATACTGGGAGTTTCCCAGTCGGGCGTGGCTTTTCCTTCAATGCCTTGACCGAGTCAGTAACAGTGGCTGTAAACAACAAAGTTTGCCTTTTGTCGCTGGATGGTAGGACAGAAAAGCATCGTTCCAAGTCGCTGCTAAAGCTATTACTTAACAATCGATCTGCTTCATCCAAGACCAAGTATCGAACTCTTCTCAAGCCACTAATTGTTTCCTCCCCGCTATTTAAGATATGATCTGCCAACCTTCCGGGGGTGGCAATAACAAAATGGGGTTTCTTTTGCAACTCCAATGCCTGCTTCACAAAATCTTCACCTCCAACAACGACACACACTTTTATATTCATTTGTGCCCCTAACGCCGTATACTGTTCTGCAATCTGCAATGCAAGCTCTCTAGTTGGAGTGAGTACCAATCCAAAGATGCCGTAAGGATCCTCCGACCACTGCGTCAACATTGGTGCTGCGAATGCGATAGTTTTTCCTGAACCAGTTTTGGCACCCCCAATGCAATCTTGACCTTTGAGTATTGCCGGTATACATGCAGCTTGAATAGATGTGGGTTTATGTATCTTCATTGCTTCTAGTGACTCGCTGAGCCATTTTGCGACTCCTAACTCTTGAAACGGTTGTGACGACATGGTTGTTAAAGATAGACTGTAGTGATGATCATCTCATTAAACAAAAAAAAATTGTTATTTGGTTTGTGGTTCTAAACTGAGAAAATGAGAAAAAGACGATTCACTTGCATTCGTACTGTTTGATAAGAATACCAACTTCCACCATCGTGTCATCAATAACCATACGAGGATGAAGTACACAACGCATACAGTTCCACTCAGACTAATGTGTCGGACGATGTTTACGTCACCATATCTACGAAATGATCTAGGATCGTCTTCATTTGCACCCAACTATGCGTTTTACAATGCGTTCCCTGACACTTTAGGCAAGGAGATATCTACCAAGATTATATCCAGTCCTGGTGATGAAACACAAACGATTAAAATATCTCAGATTATTGATAATCCAAGCCCAACCACAGCACCAACAGAAGCTTTGACAATTTCACGCCAAAAGCCAAAACCAAGAAATATCATAAGCATAGCTGATTACTTTTCTGGAAACTCCCATCATTTACATCATGTGTTCTATTCAAACCTCATACATGCAAAGACCAAGAAAGCAGCCAAAATTGAAAATAAAAAATTTGTTGATTTGAAAATCATGAAATTGACAAGTGGTTCTGGAGGTAATGGAGCTGTGTCATTTTTCCGTGACAATTTAACAACTTCTGGTCCACCTGATGGTGGTGATGGCGGCTGTGGGGGCAACATCTACATAAACGTTGTTGATCGTAATTTAAACTCGTTACATTATTTGCAGAAAAGATATGTTGCCAAACTGGGCGCGCCAGGTAAAGGGGGACAATTAGATGGTAAAAATGGGGATGACGTGATTATTGATATACCATTGGGTACTGTAATCCGGTGGATCCCTGATCCGACAATATTCAAGAAATACATATCAAAAAAAGAAGGGGATTCCTTAGACGATGTGTATATGGAACTTGAGTTGGATATGGCTTATGGCAAGGAGAATGTACAATTAGATCGACATGGGTATAAGCCAGGTGATGGATGGATTTTTAAAGAGCATGATAAGGAGTACTACCAACTGCGTGATTTCTTTCAGGAATTGGATGATAAAGTGATCAAGTATGATGAAGAGATGGAGTTTGAGGAACAACAACAAGATCAATTTCCAATTCTTGGTATGGATTGTGATAAAGTAACGACCAAACCTCTTTTGCTTTTGAATGGAGGGAAAGGCGGGTTAGGCAACATGCATTTCTTAACTTCAAATGTGCGTAATCCTCGGTTCTGCAAAGTTGGTCGTTCAGGAATCACGGCTCATTTTCTTCTTGAATTGAAGCTTATTGCTGATTTGGGGCTTGTTGGGTTACCAAATGCCGGAAAGTCAAGTCTATTACGGGCCATCTCGCGAGCCAAGCCCCGTGTAGGGCATTGGGAGTTTACTACTTTACAACCGACTATTGGTACTATTCGGCATAGAATTGATTCTGACCCATTCACTGTGGCTGATATTCCCGGAATAATTAAGGGTGCTTCGGAGAATAAAGGTATGGGGTTAGATTTCCTTCGTCATATTGAACGATCTGGTGGGTTAGTTTTTGTTGTTTCTTTGGAATCAACTAATCCAGTTGACGATTTACAGACTTTAATTAACGAAGTTGGGCCAACACGAATGAAGGATAAAAAAGTGTTAGTTGTTGCTACCAAAGCTGATTTGAGTAATGAAGGTGAAAATTATCAAACTTTGAAACAGTTTATAGAAACGACACATGGTGGACTGTGGAAAATTGTTCCGGTTTGTGCACCAAGAGGAGAAAATATCGACCAGTGTTTAGAGTTGATGAGTGAAATTGCTACACATGTGAGGTGAAACATGTCCTCAAGAGGGTATCTTGTAAATAGACCATCAAACACCCTTGCGACTCAATTGTATTGCGACAATTGGCCTCATGGGTCAACAATAGACATGTCTGTAGTAGTTTTATGACGGGAAGAGATAAGTCCCGTCCCCAGTAAATACACATTTTCAATGTAAAGCCTTACTCGTATTGCTTAATTTGCCACATATTCAAATGTATATTAAAGCCCCAACAGACAAATAAGAGATAAATTGGTCACATTGCATAATAATAATAATAATAATAATAATAATAATAATAATAATAATAATACATGTCAAAAAAAAGAAAAAGAAATACATAGACTTAAAAATAGATTTGTAGGACATTGTGAATTACACTAGTCTCGTCAATTTCGGTTTCAATACCAGAAGAGGAAAAGGCGTTGTTCTTTTTTTTGGGTAATTCTCATATGCAAGAGCAAATAGAGGACACCCCATATACAGAAAGCTTAGCATTTCTTTGTTCCACAACACAACAAACCTACACTTCCTCTTGATATTAGGTAGGAAACATCTTTCGTATTTCACAAGCTAGAGGATGAAGTTATAATAATTTTGCTTTAGGAAAGAGATAAGCGTCAGTGGTTATGCATAGAAGTGATATAATATAGGTAAAAACAATAACAAACTGCCGAAATTAGAAAACACCTGTTGAAAAAATAAAACGAGGAGAAGACGAGGACGGGGATTATTGTTCTCTTTCTCAATTTTACAAAATTTTAAAAGAAGGAACTCCGTCTAAGTCCGTCACAGCAAAATGTAATAATAGTATAGCACATTGTTGTCTTTGTCTTAGTAACTGTCTGAGACAATAAGAAGACAAAACATATGCAAGAATGATTGATGATATATATAGGTAGAGAAAGAGGTGGAGTTAAACTTAACGTTTTTATTTGTAAAACAGATCAGTTCAACCGCATGAAGTGGAAAACCCAATGTTTTTAGCAATTTTAACGAGATGACATATACATTACGGACTTTCACCCCGTGGTGGAAGAGTTACATTAAAAATATTAATCAATTTTTGTTTACTAGAAGCAAACTTTGATGGTTGTGATAAGAAAGGAAATGTTAATGTCAATTTTAACTTAATAACAACTGTCTATTGATTAACTTGCTCTATAAGTTCTAGCCATTTCCATTTTGACAAGGGTTCACTTCACCACCGAAATAAAGAAAAGAGACAGCGGGGAAATAGAACTTTCCATAGAAGAATATTCTCTTACATATAATCTCAAATTAATATTACACAAACTTAAAGCCAAATCAAAAATGTTGTTTAGAATATTTTTTCTTAACAAAATTATTTTTATTTTGTAACCTCATAACCCACCCATATACTGTACTCAACTCAACTCACAAGCATTGCATCTTAATTTTTGTATCCTTTGTGGAAAAGCAATCGTTTCGTTTCTCTCTTTTTCTCTTCTGTGTTTTCTAAAAAAGTTACTACTAAAATTTAGATTTAAATTATAATTGCGCATGACACACATACTCTATTGTTATGTCTCAGCTCAGAGCTCTACTCGACGCCTTGTGAGACATTTAAGAGGCTTAAGCGTAAGAAGGAGCTTCCGGAACAACAAGCGAGAGGTTTCTTAGCAAAAGAAGAAAGAAGAGAGCAGGGGAAAAGATTTGCTAGGTTCCGAACTCCGTGGTGGTGGTTTCATATCAGGAATTTGATTTTCAAATGGAAGTAAAATTTTGAAGTAAAAAGTACGTAGCATGTAGCATGTAGCATGTAGCATGGCATTCAACACCTACTTACGACGTGATTTTGAGAACATGCAAGTATAATTTTCTCATGACCTCTTTCTTCCACCATTAACCTTGAATTTTTTGCTACTTTTGGGTAGGCACGTATGTATACCTGCAGAATATTAGAGAGATTAGCGTTAACTTTAAATGATTTGCTTTATTTGCTTTCTCTTCTGTTTATTATTAGACTAAGGCGGGCCCTTATGTAAAGTCGAACAAAAACAAAGAAGGACCATAAACTCCATATAATTTGTTTTGTGGTTTTAAAGATACTCTATGCAGTATAGCTAACTTTATTCAGTCTGCTTTTCCTTTTAGCAAAATAAAAATATATATAGTATGTATAATGGGTTATATAAAACCATCAGAATAGTGTTTTGTTGAAACAATAGAGAGAAGCAAAAAAAGCAAAACTAAAAAAGAAAACTTCGATTTCGTTTGTTTGTTTAATTTAATTCTTTTTGTATTTGTATTTGTTTATTGTTTTAATTATTATGTATTATTTTGCAATAAGACACATACACATATTGTTTTCTTTAAACAATGCAGACTAATCTAAAGAAAAAGCCCAATTTCAAAAAAAACACATCATTTGTATAAAACGAGTTCAATATTTCCCTATTCAGTCCCAATTTCATTTATTTATCTGTATCTGTCTAACTTTACTTTCTTCCTTTTCATATAGTTTTAAACAACTACTAAAAGGATCTTTTTCACTTTCAAATTACATCTACAAAAGTAAAGTACCACATCCACATCCACATCCACGCCCATTGGTAGGACTTGCTAGACTTTAGAATCATCGTCACAATATTTCCAATTTTACACGGACCCAATACCAACCACCTGACTTTTGAGTTGATAACGATATGAGTCTGCTAATACAGTCAGCAGCACTGCTGCTGCTGGCTTCATTACCAAATACCCCAATAAAATCACTCACTAATAGCTGGCACAGCAATTCAGATTACTTTTCAATAAAACCACAGCTATCACTCGACATCAATGCCTCACAAGAGTTATATTCAAACAAAAGCAACCAGAGTCGAGGTAGTGACAGTAATGGTGAAGAAGAGGAAAAAGAAGATGATGATGATGAGGGGCAGGACGACGACGACGCTGACAGTGTTGATTTAAGCGACGTCATGGAAACATTTGATGATATTTCACTACACGAAGAAGAAGACGTGTTTTATAGTCCTATAACACCATTTGACAGCTCAGCTGTACCGTCAAAATCAAATTCATTGATACGAAGAAGTTCAATCCTTCGTCCAAGCTCCCAACAAGGAGTATTTACCGTTGATTCTACTGAAACAAAAGAACAACAACAACCAGCATCAAAATCTGAATCGAAATCATCCACCAAATTCCACTTATCAATGCCCAATCTACATTCATACAAGTTTCTCATTGTTGATGACAATGTGATCAATCTCAAAATACTTAATCGTATTTTACTCAAATTATACCCCAAGGCTTCAATTACTCAAGTACAAGATTCAACATTAGTTGAACAAATAATCTTTAATCAATCATTTGATTCGATATTTATCGATATTGAAATGCCAGAAGTCACAGGATTAGACATTGCTCAAGTGGTACGCAATGATTCCCAATTTACAACCACTAGTTTAATTGCAGTCACCACTAGAAACACCCAGGAGGATTTACTGTTGTTCAAGCAGTATGGTATCGACTATACTTTTGGCAAGCCTTTGAATTACAAATTGGACTTCATGGCTGAAACCATTGATGGCGTTATGCAGCAACGCAAAAATTCAACAACTAATCCACAAAGTCGGAACCTTTCCACCTCATCAAAGAGTACTTGCGCAACTGCAGCTACTACTATTACTTCGGCAACTGGCTCTACTACTGCTATTGCTGATTTCATGGATCTAACTGCTGTTCATTCGGTTAGTTCTATTTCATCTACCGATTCATACACATTGTTTGAGTCAAGAAACTGTAAACAAAATATTCACACATCCTATGAGGACTAGCAGTATACGGCTGTTGCTATTATTATTATTATTCTCTGTGGAAATTATGCAAAACTTTCACTGTTTCACAAGTTTTTTCAATTTTGCATCGTTTTACAATTATTTATTTCATGATACTATTTTTTTCAACTATTATTTATTTTTAACGATTTTTATTTTACGTCAACGAGAAGTTTTATGAGTCCCATGATGGTGATAGATAGAGAGAGGAGGAGGGTTTTAATGTTATAGATTTTCAAATGTTTTTTATAGGTTTTTTAGGTTTTTTAGGTTTTTTAGGTTTTACATAAGTAATGTATTATTATACCAAAGCTAATAGGCATATTTCCGCAGTAGTTTTAGCTGTCCCTAATCTCCTAACAGTCTAAATCTACTTTGTTGCTGCAAAAATAGTGGGATAACACGTGCAGGATTTGGCTAATCATAGTCTGTCTACTTTCGTCTCGGTTGTTTCTCTTGGCAGCTGTGTGTCGTATATGCAATTACGTTGATGCTTTCCCCCAAATAGCAAAAACATTCATGACTAGATATGTATTAGTACAAGAGCATCTCACACTTTACTTGACCCTTGACGAGTAAGTACCTCGTGGATTCTTCATAGTTGGGATTGCCCTTACATTAGCGTGCATCGAAGGATAATAATAATAAAAAAAATCAAAGGGTGTTCTCAATATGGAAGAATTCAATCACAAACATACAAGAAGCAGTTTTAGCGCAATGCATAGAAGCTTTGGTTTTATTTCTTTTTTTTATTTTTTTATTTTTGTAATATTTTGCTATGAGGCGGGATCGACATTTACGTTTACGAATTTTGGCTCAGGAGAAATGAAAAGAAGCACTTTTAAATATGGAGCTTTGCTCTAAAAAAACCTCCAAACCTGCCAAGCAAACCCACATCTTAACAAATTGGGAAGCAAATAGTAACGACAATTCCAAACACGTGGGGTTAGAAGATAAATTCTTAGGCTAAAGCTTTCTTGTACATGCAGAAAAGAAGGACGGTAGGGGCATCTATTCATTCGCTTTGGTCGTGTGCTGGGTGTCAAAAGTGTTTTTATTGTGGTGACTCAGTGGTACAAAAAGTTGTCTTTTTGTCCGACCACCCCCAGGAGGCAGGTCCGCCTTAAAATTATAATAGCGCTGTGCCTGTTTATCACATCACGCACTGGCATCGCCGATGGCTTGGTTGGGCATACTTTGAAATTTTTTTACATTACACGATGGGCGGTTGAAACGGATAATTAATTTATAATTAAGTCGGCCCCCATCTTTAATAAGGGGGCATATCTGTCAGTTATATAATGTAAGAAGGTACCCTTAGCGCCCACACTATTGAAAACCAGCTATTGTTCAATGGTTTGATTATAGTGGTTCTGTTTTTTTTTTTTTTTTGCTTGTTGTCGGCATTTATTGTATCAGTGAAGAATTTATAGTGGGTGTGAGTGTGTTATTATTTATTGTTGTCTTAACTGCTCTATGCAGTATGTGCACAATAAAATTGATAATGGATCGTCACCCAGGATTAATGAAAGCATTATATCCTCAAGAGGTATGTTTAGCATTTTTATTTTGAAAGAGCATTGTCTTTGATAGATATGTAGACGTATGTTGATCACAGGTAAACACAATAGTTGTAATATAATAAGACCACTTTAAGAAGTACACTTTGGTTGGAAAGCATCAAAGGTACTAGCATACAAAGATGATAGCTTCCTTTAAAGAGTTAGAATACAATACTTATCATGTTGAACAAATTTTTAAAGACTTCAGTGTTGACCTCTTTGGCTAACTGCACTCGTGATTCTCAAAGATGACCCGGTTGAAAAAAAATGGAGCTGTCCCTTAGAAATGTTGATCTCACATGCTTTTCTAAAGATGACACAAATTTAAAAAAGTGTGGATCTCCGCAAATGGATTTTCCTGTTCATAAATTCTCTCGAAAATCACATAATTTGATCTCTGGTTTAATATTCTTTACAACGTGTTTCTTCAGCGATTAGTCCACAACAACACTCTTAGTTAATATGGCAACTTTGTATACAGCACAAACCGGTAATGGCAGAAAGCCCTTAATTTTAGTAAAGTTACTCAATGCTCCCATTAAAGTCCACCTTTTTGACTGGCCCACCGACGAAATCAAAAGCGACCTGTACTTGAAATTAAACCCCAATGGATTGGTTCCAACTTTAGTTGATGAGGAAGTTGGCAGCATCTTTGAAAGCAATGCCGTTTTGGAATACATTGCGGCAAAATACGACAAGGAAGGCAAATATAGCTACAAAGAGCAAGACAATTACAAATTATACTGGCACCAAAAGGAATGGTTATATTTCCAAGCAGCTCAATTTGCAGCACACACATTGTCTCGAGGTGTCTATTATAGCCAAATCAACCCCGATGACGATTTCACTACGAGGGATGTTTTGGAGAATTTTGCCAAATTGTATGGCGTCATTGAAGGTCAATTGGAGAAGAATGGATCTGGTTGGTTGATTGGCGATAAGTTTACCATTGTTGATATTGCATTTGCCACGGGTAACCATAGACGTATTGAAGTGTTTACTGGAACTGATTACGAAATTAAAGATTTCAATGAAAAGTACCCCCGAGTCGTAAAATGGTATGAAAATGTTTTGGCCATTGATGGTGTCAAAGATGTACTTAAGTAATTTAAAAGCAAGTATTGAAATTCTTTTATAGCGTATTGAATGTAAGCTATGCCTCGTTGGCACGTCATAAACTTTGACTTTATTTTGTGTTTGTACCAAATATTCGGCCGAAACTAAGTTGGCTTAGTTGACAAAACTCAACACAGTAAATCTTTTTATCAAAATCTCACTAAATATATACTACGCAGCTTTACCATACAGCTACTGCACAGCTACACTCCCAATAGTTATAAACATCAATGGCAAACGACCAGGCATACTACGGAAGAGGGTTTAAGAAATCCATTTCTGATACTCACTCGTGGAGAACAGTTGACAATTCGTCCAAATTCATCACCTCGGTGCTTCGACCTGATTTCAAAGTTTTGGATGTAGGTAGTGGTCCAGGATCTATTACAATTGATTTGGCAAAGAATTATCTCACAGCAGGTGGATCAGTGATTGGAGTAGAACCAACACAAGAGTTGATTGACACGGCCAACAACTTGAAGCAAACAACAGAACCGCAATTGAACAATGTCAAATTTCAAATAGGATCAATTTATGAGTTACCATTTGAAGACAACACTTTTGACTTTGTCCATTCGCATCAGGTAGTTATTCATTTACAAGACCCGGTGAAGGGGTTGAAAGAACTTGCTAGGGTCACAAAGCCAGGTGGTTATGTTGCAGTCAAAGACGCCGATTTGGATTCAATCATCTCATCACCAGACAAGTATAACATTTTGAAAGAATATTACGTACAAAAGGCCAAGAATGCCATTTCAACCGACGTAAAGGCTGGCAGAAGATTGAGAGAAAAGGCAATTAAAGCAGGATATGAACCACAAAATATCACCACAACTCAATCGTACTGGTTATTAGCTGATGATAAGCTGCTTAAGAAACAATGGGCGGAATTAGCTATAAATAGAATCAAAACTGGTGGAGAGATTTTGTTTACTAAAGATGAGAAAAGGAGTGAGGAAATGTGCAACGAAGCGATTGCAAAGTGGCATGAATGGGTCAATGACGAAACATCTTTATTCAACATCTCTCACTTTGAAATTGTATACAAGAAGCCTGTAGACTTGAAATAGATTATATCAATATAAAGCCATGTTATACTCCCCCCATGCTTATGAATCGTAGTTCATAAAATAGACGTCCATATCCTTCAGGACTCATTGAAATTGTAGCGAAAATTGATCACTGTGGTGCAGTTGAGCACCCACTATAGTTTCAAATAAGTAGATTCTCTAGTCACGCTATTGTCTTGCGTACCATGTTCTCTGAAATGATGTGCTGGTGATGTATGCATCTTGCAAATTTTGGTCATACGTTACACTTTTTTGTGCACTTTTTCTTTCGGCGAATAGTCCAAAAAGGAAAGAGATCGGATTAAACGACCATGGCTCAAAATCAAACGAATGTCAACAACAATGTATAAATAGAGACTCTCATCCTCATTTGCAGCGTATCAGAGTAGGACCAATTTTGCTACTATATAAGCTTTCAGAGTACATTACAACAACTATCAATCCAAGAATGGCAAACGACCAGGTATACTACAGTAAAGGTTTCAAGAAATCTGTATCCGATACACATGCATGGAGAACAGTTGACAATTCCACGAAATTCATCACCTCGGTGCTTCGACCTGATTTCAAAGTTTTGGATGTCGGGTGTGGTCCGGGGCTGATTACGGTCGATTTGGCAAAGAATTATCTCAACGAAAATGGCTCGGTTATTGGAGTAGAACCAACACAAGAGTTGATTGATACTGCTAACGAATTCAAGAACACAGCAGCTCCTTCTTTAAACAATGTCAAATTTCAAACAGGCTCAATTTATGAGTTACCTTTTGAGGATAACACTTTTGATTTGGTGCTTGCTCATCAAGTCATCATCCACTTACAAGATCCAATAAAAGGTTTACAAGAGCTCGCCAGAGTCACAAAATCAGGTGGATATGTTGCAGTCAAAGACGCCGATTTAGAATCAATTATAGCATCACCAGAAAAGTACGAACTACTCCGTAACTACTTTGTTGAAAAGGCGAAGAATGCGGTGTCTACTGACATTAAGGCGGGAAGAACGTTGAGAGAGAAAGCTGTAAAAGCCGGCTATAAGCCGGATAACATTACAACTTCTAAATCCTATTGGTTGTTGGCTGATGACATCGAAGCTAAAAAGCAATGGGTTGAGTTAACCAATAATAGGATCAAGAATGGTGGAGAGGTCATTTATCCAAATGATGAAAAGAAAAATGAAGAAGTCAGTAATCAAGTTATTTCCAAGTGGGAAGAATGGGTCAATGACGAAACATCTTTATTCAACATCTCTCACTTTGAAATTGTATACAAGAAGCCTGTATAATATAAATAAGTAAGTTGAAGAATAAACAAATATTTGTTAGTTTTGACAGAAGCCGCGCCAAAAAAAATAGACTTCTTTGTTCAGCCAGTCTTACCTCCAACAACAGCAACAAAGAATGACGGAAGTCTCACCCTCATCCAAGAAAGTAGATGATTTCCTATCAAGTCTATCGCAATTGTCCCAGGAAAGACTTAAAGAGGATCGCCAAAGACAAAGAAATTTGCAACGTAACATTGATGAATTACGATCAAGGCTGAACAGTGCCTCACCTGTCAAAAATGATAGTAATTACCGATCGTCTAGTACTAGATCACTGTACCAGGTGTCTGCACCAAACCTCAAGTTTAATAGGTCAAAAAATATAAGAGATGACGAGGTTGCTCCTCCGTTGCCAAAAAGGCGAGACATGAAAGAGGAAGAGGAGGATGAACCGCCGGCTTTACCTAGTAGATCAAAGATTGCTGAGGAGACACCACCAAGGCTTCCAACACGAAAGTATCAAGATTCCATTGGTTTGTTGCAACCAGTAGCCAGAAAGCAAGCACCTGCCAAACCACTGAAGCCAAAAGCGGTCTATGATAAACCTGAGGTGCTCCCATCTAACAATACCGAACCTGGGGGGCATAGATCTTTCCGTGATATTGAAAATTTAATCAAGTCTGGAAAGGCCAGTACAAAGACACTTGAAAGTGCCTCAGAGCAGTTACAAGAACACAAATCAAAACCCGCCAAACCTGACTGGCTTTCTTCATTGTCCTCGTCGAAATCAACAGTGCGTACGAAGCAGCAGTCACCTTCTTCCTCGTCAGCACCTACATCAGCAATCACACCAACGAAACCAAAACCAAATAGTTGGATAGATAGTGCGGTTAGCAAGTCACCAGAGTCGAAACCTAAAACAAAGGCTCCTCTTGTCAAACCAAATAAACCCAAACATTTGGAACTTCATTGTGAAGCAGAAACAACAAATAATCTGGAGCCTGAATTTATGTCTCAGTTTCTGAAATTGAAGAAGCCACAATTGATACCACAGAAGGAGCCACCGGTGGTGAAGCCCAAACCAAATATCAACACTGTACATGAACCACCAGCAGAATTCCAAGCAAAATTCAACTCGATTGCTAGATCATCTCCAACGAAACTAAAGGAAAAGGCAGTAAATTATGAGGAGAATGATGCTCTTGAGTTGAGATCAAAGTTGAAGAAAATGGCACCCGCCAAGCCAGCAAAGCCTAAATTTAACACTTCTACATATGAGCAAAAGGACAGTGAGGAATTGCGGGCACAGTTGGACAAATTGGCACATAAGAAACCTCCTAAGAAGCCAATAAAGAAAGCTGCCACTGAGGAATTCAAGTCCAGTTTAAACAAGCGGGACCCCGAACCAACCATAAATCGTGCTCCAGATGATTTATCCTTTGAGGACAAATTAGGTGCCCTATTGTCACAAGCACCTGTTTTGGTTAAGGCCCTGACATTTCCTCAAACAGAAACTGCAAAGACTAAAACTACTCGCAAACAAGCTAGTAGTAAGACGTTAACTCATGCTACAAAGAGTAGGGCTAAAGGTCCAAAACGGAAATTACCCAAGAATATGCAAAGCGGGGGAGGTGCTTCCAAGAGTGTCAACAAAATTGATCTGAAAAACGTGTCGAAGGATAAGGGGCTTGGAGCAGAGGAAGAGCAAGAACTGAAACCCCAAGAAGAAAGTAGAGCACCAATAGTTAAGAAACCGCCCCCTATCAAGCAAAAGCCACAGGAAATTAAAGTCAAACCAAGAGTAATAAGCGGAGAGTTGTTTATTTAATAGTCGATACAGTAAATATACAATTTTAACTCCAAGTGTCAAGTTCTTCCAAGATCCTGTCAGTTAAAAGTCTCACTGTTTTGTAAAATAAGTTTGTATGGTTTGTCTTGTCCTTGATCCTTTTAAAATGCGCAAGCAAGCTATCCTGTAGAATTAATTGACGTTGTGCTATTTTCAACTCCTCACTAGTAGGCACATCCATTTTGATGTCGCCTTCTTCATCATCATTATTGTTGGAACTAGGGAGACCATTGTCCATGTCATCATTGGTCTTGTCGACATCGTCGTTAAAAATAGACGAATAATGGTAATCCAAGGTGCACAAAAATGATTTATCACCATTGCGACCTGAAGTGGGTGAATCTAATGCTTTATTCAATTCTTGCTTCCAGTACGTCGCATCGCCTCTATCTTCAATCGAATCGGAAATAGCAATTGAAACTAGTAAATTAATGAAAAGTTTGCTGTTTTCGTCCTTTGTTTCTTGGAATGTGTACAGCTCTTGGATCATATAAAATATTGTATCACGTTTATTCTTCAATAAAAGGTCAAATTGTTCAAAACTAGAAGTAAACTTGACTTTTTCCCAAACTATTGGCCTATATTGATCATTTTTTTCTCCGTGCACATAATGAATATACTGTTTGATGTTTTCATTGGTAACAACTTTGTTTACATCGTTGCCACAAATGTTCAAAATAATTCTGGACAATATGTTTGAATCTTGACCAACAATTGATTTTACCAACTCTGTAATCACTTGGTTGTACAATTTTGAATCGTTGCTATTCCTTGTCATCCATTTGATAAGACACGCTGTAACCGGTAGAAGGAATGGCTGAGATATATAATCTAGCCCATTACTCAATATTGCAAAGTTGATTTTGCCCAATCTTGTTGCCATAATTGCCTGCTTGTATATTATGGGCATCAACTTGTAGATTTGTTTTATGCTCAAACTCTTCATTAATTCGTCCGAAAGTCCATCATTTGAATCGTCGAAAAGTGCATTGATCCATTCATTCACCAAATTGTTGTAGTTTCCTATAATTGTTAAGTCATCTTCATCCTTTTCTAATGGAGTGTTGTTGGTAAGATTATCACCCAATCGATAGTAAAAGTTATTCACAAAACCGACAGAATAGGAATTTAGCTCTAATTTTGACAAGTCGATTTGGAAAACTTCGAGAATTAATAGAATACTGAGTACGCCAACACCACAATATGAATAAATATCTTGAAAGTCATCATCTGGACCAATTGTGAATGTCTCAAAATCAACATAATCTATCAATATGTACAATAATGACAAATTTGTATGAAACAAAATGATGTTTACCATCTCGACATTGTTCAGAAGAGCAAGCAATAATCGATGCAACTTTTCTAATTGCTTTGCGCGTATAAATCCTCTCATATTGTCCAATATAATCTCACTTACGACCTTCTGCGAGCCCCTTTTAGATAATTCAGTAACAAACTCGACCAACCCACTCTCCTCAAACGAAGTAAACTCGGGATCAGTATTTACCAAGTCTTGCAATCTCTTCAAATCCGGATCTGTTTTGGATATAAACAATTGCTTGACTTCATCAGGCACGCTCAATTGATCTATTTCCACACCTAGTTCTTGCAAGATCGTTGGCACTCTGGTCAGGATAAAGTTTTCAACATTGAACAAGTGGAATCCCTGAGTATTCAACGGAAACAGCAGCACTAAAGTCTCTGCCACTTTTTTATTTTCTTGATTCACAACATACGACCTGAAATGAGTCAAAAATTTACCAGCATCTTCATAGAGTTGTAACTTGTTAAAGTCACGAGTTAATTGATATAACCAAAGTTTCCGTTTCACCTCGAGATAGGTGTCTAGCTTATTGGTCACGTCTAATGAAACCCCAATTTCTGGCGTATCTTCGACACTCTCTGATTCGATCAAATTTAGATCAGCCAAATGACTCAATTGTTCAGATGTCAATACACCTCTTGTAGCCTGCTGCAAGTTGTATCCACTTTTCTTGATCAACTTGAACAATTCAATAAATTCACTGGACGAGTAATCCTTTGTAAGGCCTAGAAAGTGTACAAGCTCGTTGACAACGTCAGAAGAAACAGTGCTGCTATTTAAATAATCAATGGCGTATTTTGTAAATTCTTCATACACAAAAGATTGATGGTTGAACTCTCTTCTCACCTCTTGCAAATATCTCACTTGAATTCCATCTTCGACTTTTCCCAAGTTGGTCCAAAAAGTTTGGCAATTTGATGCTGAACTCATTGTCCAATACACGAAAAGGCGCACTTGTTCGTCGTTGAGTGGTGATTGAAATATATGCACAATCTCGTCATCAGTGATAGGCGTGCATAGTGCCAGTAGTAGTATAAACGACTTTTGAGGTACCTTCTTTTCAATCGCCTCGTGGAGTAGATCTAAGAGCTTCGGCATACTTTTGGAGCAAAAGTGTCGTCAGTTATTCCCGCTTAACAGCGAATTTCGGTTAAAACAAAAAACAAAAAACAAAAAAAAAGAAAAAATTATGCGAGTCTCGCGACCGAGGTCAATCCTTGCAAAATAGTTAGATAATAGAGTTACCACAGAACAGAGTCACTACAGAAAAGGTTTCATATGTACCTAAACGTGAAATAATATTAAAGAAATGTGACTCTATTTAATCAAATGCCATTTGTTTCTTGATCTCAGCAATTGCCCTACCTGGGTTCAACCCTTTAGGACAGGTCCTAGCACAGTTCATAATAGTGTGACATCTGTACAAAGACATGGAATTCTGCAACATTGCCTTTCTCTTGGCACTTGCTTGATCTCTAGAATCAATCAACCATCTATAAGCTTGCATCAACACGGCTGGACCAAGGTATTGTTGTTGGTTCCACCAATATGAAGGACACGAAGTTGAACAACAAGCACACAAAATACATTCATACAAACCATCCAACTTGGCTCTGTCGGCGATACTTTGCAAGTTTTCTCTTCCATCAGCAGGTTGGTCTTTTCTTTGCAAGTATGGTTCAATAGACTTGTATTGCTTGTAAAAATGGGTTAAATCAGGCACCAAGTCTCTAACAACAAACATATGAGGCAAGGGGTAAATCTTGGTATCTTTTGTAGTATCGGTATCTATACGGCATAAACAAGCTAATGTGTTTCTTCCACCAATGTTCATGGCACATGACCCACAAATACCCTCACGACAAGATCTTCTGAAAGTAAGGGTGGCATCTTCCTCATTTTTAATTTTCAAGATGGCATCCAAAACCATAGGACCACATTTGTTCAAATCAACCTCGTACTCTTGCATCTTAGGTTGCACTTCTGGAGTATCGGGATTCCATCTGTAAATTTGAAATTTCTTAAGTCTTGGGGTTTTTTCTTCAGCAACAGTGGCTAAACCTCTGACTGATCTACGGAGACAGGATCTGAACATGATGTAAGGATGAATAAATATATGCTATGACTGTAGTGAAGAACAACTAGTGTCTTTAGAGTTGTGGTAAATGGTTGAAGTTTTTTCTGTTTTTTCTTTTTCCTTTTTTTGGCTTTGGTTGGAAACGGTTAAAAGAAAATAAAATATATAAAAAAAATGTGCGTAAAGTCCCGGGTCATACATAATTGTGCGAGTGTTACAAATTCCAGGTTTTCTATTGGTTAATTTTTCACGCACGCACTGGTTGCGAGACACCAATGGAATCCCTATTACACGGAACTGACAGTGGTAATGGAAGTGCCACAACATCTAACTAAAGCTATGGTAGAGTATAGTTAATAGGTCGTAATGACTTACTGTTGTACACATCACCACCTGGAGCGATTCTCTTTTTGCATGTGCCAAAACCCCACTAAAATGGAAACAAAATCTGGGGTAGCTGACAAAATTAAAATTGACAACCGAATTGTATTGACATGCAAAGCTATAATTTAAATATAAAGCCACTTTCAAGTTATTGAGCTTACCTGGTACTGCGGTTTCATTCAGGTATTGGTTTGAATAGTAAGGTGTTTGGTGGTAATTATTTTGTTAGTGTTGAAATATGTCCATTCTTGGTGGATATACCTTACACGATTGGCTATGTGTACTATCTACAAAGCATAGTACAGACTCAAAAAACGGCCAACTGTGATATTATACAGGCCACCAAAAGGCTTTCTGCTCTTTGCAATTTTCATATTTGTAATTCAAAAAATTGTTGCTAATGTTATTTGTCTCGAAAAGTTGCAACATCTTCTCTTCCACTGATGTGTAAGATGCACCGTTAACTGGTATCACTAATTATAGCTCTTACATAGACACAGAAATGAAGAATTTAATACAACCTTACTAAAACTTACTGAAACTGCATTCCATTAACATTGGAGCTTATCGGTGTAAATCATTCATGTTTTTTCTCCTTTAATTAATATTTTGCATGGATTTGGCACATAAAAGTAAAAGCGTGAATAGAAAACGAGAGTGTAACAATATATTGAACTAGCTTCAGACAATCAAACATAAGTCTACACCGAACCTTTTCCTTTAAAAGGCTCTATACAATACGATAAAATTGTGTCCGACGTTTTATTCGAAGACCTTAACGGCGTAACTTAGTACCAAATCACGCATTCTCCACGTGAATACCTCATGAAAATTAAATAATTTAAAGATACTTGAACTGATTTTGTCAACAAAACGAGCTAATAGCTCAGTTGGGTTCCTATAATTCAGTGGTTTAGAATGCCAGATTGCAAATCTGTTTGTCCCTGGTTCGAATCCGGGTAGGAACTTTTATTTTTATAATTTTTTTTACTTTTTGCTTGTCTCCAGTAAAAGCCCCATGTACATACATATTGGCCATTTCTTACCCTTTTGAATTCGCAAATAGCTTAAGACAATGGTAGAGTAACGTCTAGGTACTCACAACTCTCGACTTTTTGGAGTGTATCTGACTTTCCTCGTTATGAATTATCACAACAGGTAGCGCCACTCATCATCTCATCTCTAATAATTTTTAGAAAAATTGAAAAACCTATCCATTCTTAAACATCTAACCAACATGGGGAAGACATCCAAGCAGACCAAGAAGTTTCAAAATAAGCACTTGAAACACACGATACAGCATCGTAAGAGAGCCCAAGACTTCAAAAAGAAGGCTGCATTGAGAAAGAAGGGTGGAGACGCACCGCAGCAGCAGCAGGAGGAGGAGGAGAAGGAGGCACCAAAAGATGGTTCTAAATTTGAGGATATGTCGGTTGATGACTTTTTTGCCGGAGGATTTGAAATACCTAAAGGAATGGAAAAAAGTAAAAAGAAGTTAGATGAATCAGATGACGAGTCACTGTCAGATTCCGAGGATGAAGAGGATATGAAAAAAAATCTTGAAAACTTAGAGAAACAGGATCCTGACTTTTACAAGTATTTAAAAGAAAATGATAACCAGTTGTTGGATTTTGAAGGAGTGAACCCATTGGAGGCAATGAGTGACGACGAGGAAGAACAAGATGAGGAAGCTGATGCCGAGGAAGAGGATAACGGCGATGCAGTCCAAGCCACGACAAATAAACCAACGTTAAAGGTGGAGATTACTACCCAACTTGTCCACAAATGGGACAAGCAATTGGAAAAGCCTACTCCAAAGGTTATCAAAAACATAATTATTGCGTTTAAAGCTGCCGTGAATATCAACAGTGGAGAAGATTACAAGTACTCTGTGGTTGATCCAAAGGCTTTTACAGAATTGATGTTGATGGTTTTGAAAAAAGTGCCGATGGCCGTACAAGAAATTGTAAAGTACAAGACGAAGCAAGGTGTTAGAACGATTCCGCAGAATGCCCAGGCTAGTCAAATTGGCTCAATCTTGAAAACCCACGCAAGCTCATACATCACCTTGCTCAAGGACATCACCAATACTGAAACTGCAGCCATAATTTTAGCGTCTTTATACGAAGTGTTTCCATACTATTTGTCGCACCGTCGTTTGTTGAAACAAATCATCACTGCTGTGGCAAATGTTTGGGCCAGCTCCAATGAGACCGATACACAAATTGCTTCCTTCGCTTTCATCAACAATGTGGTGAGAGAATATCCGAAATCAATCTTGGAAATGGTTCTTAAAATTTCCTACTCGTCGTTCTTGCAACATTGTAGGAAAACCAACCCTCATACCATTTCAAGAGTTAATTTTTGCAAAAACTCATTGGCTGAATTGTTTAAAATTGATGAGACAATAGGATATCAGATTGGGTTTGAGTATGTCAGACAATTAGCCATACATTTGAGAAATAGCGTAAATGGGAAAGGAGGGTTTGTGACTATATACAATTGGCAATACTGTCATTCACTTGATTTTTGGTCAAGGGTTTTGTCACTTTGCAAGGACGATTCCTCCTTAAAGCAATTGATTTACCCATTAGTGCAAGTTACGTTAGGGGCAATTAGACTAGTCCCAACTGCCCAATTTTTCCCCTTACGTTTTTACTTGATTAGATCTCTTTTGAGATTGTCCAAAACGGGGGTATACATACCGTTGTTTCCGTTGTTGTATGAAATTTTGTCGTCAACCGCCATTACGAAAGCACCCAAACCTTCTACCTTGCAAATTGTTGACTTTGAACACAATATCAAGGTAAACCAAGCTTATTTAGGGACCAAGGTTTACCAAGATGGGTTGTGTGAGCAGTTTATTGAATTAACTTCCGAGTTCTTTGGATTGTACGCAAAGAGTATTGCATTTCCTGAATTGATAACTCCAGCTGTTCTTGGATTGAAAAGATTTACCAAAAAGTCTAAAAACATTAAATTCAACAAACAGTTGAATCAATTGATTGAGAAGCTTAATGCAAATGCTCAATTAATTACAAGTAAAAGGTCCAATGTTGAATTTGGTCCAAGTGACAAGCGAGATGTCAAGGAGTTCCTCAGTGCTTTGAGTTGGGAAAAGACTCCTCTTGGACAGTACATTGTCGTTCAAAGACAATTGAAGGAAGAAAGACTTCGTTTATTTAAGGAAGCACAAGAGGAAGAAGAAAGGGCAAAGGAGCAGAAGAAAAAGGAAGAGGAAGAAGAAGAGGAAGAAGAGGAAGAAGAGGAAGAGGAGGAGAAGGAAGATGAAGATGAAGATGAAGATATGCTGGAGTAATCGCATGCTGAATCAAAGCTTTTCACAGAGTAGTATAGACTGGCTGTATGAAATAGTTCAAGCCAAAGTGATGAGACATCACTCAGCATCAAATTTATCGAATTATAGTTACATAATAAAACACATATCTACTGTACCATCTAGGGATCTATTGGTATGAAATTTCCCACAATACAACTTGGGATGTTATACCTATCTCTCCTTATAGTAAAACTGAAGCAACAACTTTTCCTCTTAATACCATCTTTTGTCCTTAAATTGCAGCTTGTCAAAACTGCCTTTTGTCCTTTATCAAAAGCAATAGCACCATACTTTTCCCAAAAGTTCACTGCACTCTCTTCGCTCATTAATTCGTAGATGGCCAACTTTCCATCTTTCAAGTCATCTGTGGTGACACCCACCAACGAAGCAAATTCTTTGTTACCACGATATATTTCTCCAGTCCTCCTCCACAAACAGGCAGGTATTGCCATGGACGTAAATACCCGATCATAATCCAACAACATTCTTTCAAAGCTTTCTTCAACTAACACCAAGTCAACATCCTTTAATGTTCTTGCAATAGCACGAAACGCGGGCCGGAAAATTGACAACGGTTTTAATATTCTTTGACGACTTGAGATATTCATATAATTATCCATATATCGCTGCAACCTCGCATATCCTTTGGCATAGTTGTAAGGCTGTAAAAGGCCAGCTTCTAGTTTTGCTTTAATCACCTGCTTCAATCTTTCTTCAGGGGAAATCTCGGTAGTTGGATCTGCCGCGGTAAGAAAAAACTTATCTCTGGCAGAGTCTGAAATGACTGGCTGGGCTTCTCGTGGTGATTGTGGAGCACTTTCTTCGGGAGCAGGCTGTTGAACAACCTCCTCAGGAAATGTTTGGTTAAATAAATTATTTGGAGAAAATGCCATGGTGTTACCCCAAAACGCATGATTGGGGTCATCGTTTAATGCACCATTGACCAATTCTGGATCATCGATGATGGATAGGAAATCATTCAAAGAGCTGAATTCACTACCTGCATGTTCCGAGTAGAATAATGGCTCTTGGTTATATGCTAAAGTTTGAGATAGAACCGAATTCTTCAACGTTTTTTGCTGACCAGGGTTTACCTGTATTGGAGGAGGTAAGGGAGCTGGTTCCTGACTAGTTGCAGCAGGCACGGGAGGAGCAGCAACAGGAGCGGGGATTGAATGTGGTGGTTGTTCCGGTGGCGTCTCAGTTTTTCTCAATGAAGCTGCTTTCTTCCTTTGTCTCGAATTAGAAGGTTCGTCATAACACAAGTGCCCGATTCCTCTTTTGATACATCGTTGACAGGGCCTCGATTCATCACATATCATATGCGAACGCCGACAATAAACACAAGCTATTTCCAACTTCTTCTTCCTTTTCCTCCGCTCTTGCTTGTCCGGCTCTGTTTTAATCTTTACGGTATCGTTCTTGATCTCCATTGTTGGCGGTGGTTTGACGTTCTTAAAGAAAGTGTGGGTTTGAGTTCCAAAGCAAAAAAAAAACAAAGAAAAAAAAAATATTACAAAACAAAATGGACTCATAAATTATTATGCTTGATCTAAAGTCTGATTTGAATTAGCCATTATATCTTACATATACAATTAGAATTAGCATCTACTGACTTAATGGTGACAATGGGCCGTTACAGCCACATACTAACGTAGAGGATCTTAGAAGGCCAAGGGTTGACAATAACTCTACAACTGGAAGTTTCGCTGCCAACATTTCGTATACATATAGATGTGCATATATTCATGAGGAGTCAATACTGGTGCTTAGCTGTGCCCCATTAGGATCTGAGTTATAGCAGGTCAAGATCGCCAGCGGTCTTGACATCAAAAGCGGTCTTTGAAACAGGCTCTGACTGCTTGCACTCCTGTAATTGAAGGGGCGCTGCACTTCTACCTCTCTGCTGCTGCCCTCGGTAACACCACTTTCCATGTCCATGCTACCATAGTTCACTTCATGACCAGTAAGGAGGTTGTCTGTTAGAATTGTGCTATTGCACAATGGACAGCTTCTTCTAAAATTAATCAACCATTTTGAAAGACACTTTTGGTGATAAAGATGCTTACACTCCAATACTAAAACCCTAGACCTCAATGGTTCATATTTTTCCAAACATATTGAGCATTTGTAGGCTTTAAAGTAATCATTAGGTGAGGTCAAAACATGTAACTTCTGATGTAGTGCGCTCTTGGCAAACAAAGCAGGATCATCAGCTATCTCCAGGTCGGTCAGCTTAAAGCATTTTTCAAAGTCAGACTCCAGTATCAACTGATCAACGTTGTATACATATACTGGTAGGTTCTTTACCAATTGTGTGTTGCGTTTGTTAATTTGTCCTCTTCTCACCCGTTGACCACACAAGATGATGCAATATATGACAATGATCAACAAAGGAGGTGACAAAACTATGGACAATAGAACATTGATCCAGTCACCAAAATCAGCAGTGCTTATTTGCAAAGCTGTGCTGTCATGGCCAGCTGCCTCAAGTAGCTTGCTGTCCTCATACGTAATAAACACGACTGGGATATCCAAAGCCCCATCTTGGTTGAATGTGTTGGAGTACATTGTTATCAAGCCTCTATAAGGTTCATTGTTTGCAATAATGATAGCCTTTGGTTTTGCGTCCGAGCCGATTATATTCAACACCTTGCTGACAAAGTTACATTCACCCCTGGGAACTATTAAAATTTTGACTTTATCAGAGTCGTCCACTGTGACTTTTGAACACGCCTTGTCAGATAAAATCCTATACCTACTGGTAATTCTATCATTTAAAATTGGACTGAATGATGCATACCTACCAGCAAATTTGTGAGTGGTGATGTTCCCTTCATACGTTGTGTTGAATTCAAATATCGCATCAATAGGGAACAATGAATTGAAAACATTATTCAAAGGGTATTCGGGATCACCTTCATATGGCAAACTTCCTGCAATTGACGTGATAATGCTCTTTGAACTTAATTTTTGTTTGAACTCTTGTATAGAGTTTTTGGTAAGAAATATAGCTGAGTTGAAATCAAGTTGGCCTCCAAGTCCAAAGCCAATAAGGAGCACGTACAAGGTCAACAATAAAGCAAAAACCACTGTACGTGGTTGAATATGTACCAGCACCATGTGTACAGGCCACAGCAGGTTGTGAATGTATGGGGATTGATAAGACAAGAAAAGGTGAAACAAAGCTTTGTAATGTTATACAGTTTATTTTGTTTATTCTTTTATTTTATTTTCTTCCTTACATTTGATTTTGTGATTTGAGAATGGCGCAAGTCACAAACATGACTAAGAACAACCCCCCAGTTATCTATATCTTGCTTCGTTTTCTATATGCAATTATATTATATTAACGCTACAAATGTATATCAGATTTAAAAAACATCACCCAACCTCAACCTAGGAGCTATATTCATGGAAAGTAACTCTTGGAATAAAAGTTTGGCAGCATAAGGGATGGTCATTTTTATAATGTTTTCCGTGCTCTTGCATGTGGTACACCACGAGTTATATCCCATCAAGCCACACTTGTTACAGATATCCACTTCAAAGGCATCGGAGGATATCATCAATCTTTCTAAAAGTAATTGAGACGCACCGTAGGCTATGACACAGTCTCTCTCCATTTCACCTAATCTCAAACCACCGTCTCTAGATCTACCTTCAGTAGGCTGTCTGGTCAACACAGCCCTTGGACCTCTTGCTCTTGCATGCATCTTGTCCAATACCATATGCTTCAATTTCTGATAATATATTGGCCCAAAAAAGATGTATGCTTGTAAACATTCTCCCGTAATTCCCGAGTACAACATATCCTTACCTGAATAAGAGAAACCCTTGTCAACGAGAATTTTTGACATCTCTTCCAACTTGGACCCACCAAAACAAGTACCATATTCTAACGATCCATTTAGAACACCAGCCTTTCCCGATATCAATTCAATCATTTTACCCACTGTCATACGCGATGGAAAACCGTGTGGATTCATAATAATGTCGGGAGAGATACCGTCATCATTAAATGGTAAATCCTCCTGTTGAACAATGATTCCACAAACACCTTTCTGTCCATGTCTCGAGGAGAATTTGTCTCCCAACTCCGGTCTTCTGGTTTGTCGAAGCAACACTTTGATCAATGCTTGGTCGTTGTCACTAACTGACATCATGACTTGATCGACATATGATGGTTCGGGGCCCTTATAAAATGCAGGAGCCTCTCTATGGTTTTCAGCCTGTTGAGGCTGTCCCAAACTTGTTTCGCCAGAGTTAGTAGGAACACATTTATTGGCAAAGACCTGCCCGTTTTCAATTCTGCTGCCCACTTCACCCAACCCATCAGGACCCAAAGCTTGGTGAGGAAAGATTGGCTGATCATTTTCGTCCACCCTCATTCCTGACAAGATATCTTTGCTGTGGTTGGGGTACTTTTTCAACTGTACAGTATTTTTTCGAACTACTTGACATCTTCCAAAGCCCCGATCCAATGACGACTTGTTAAGCACCAAGGCATCTTCAATATCATAACCTGAGTATGACATTACCGCAACAGTAGCATTTTGCCCGGCTGGCAATTTATCATAGTTGATTAATTCAATAGTCTTGGTCTTTACCATTGGCTGCTGTGGGTAAACCATAAAATAAAGCAAGGTGTCAATTCTTCTAAACTGGTTGTACGCTATAGCCCCTATAGCTTGTTTACCCATCGCACATTGATAAGTGTTTCTAGGCGATTGGTTATGATGAGGGTAAGGAATTAAACCCGCAACTGCGCCTAGCACAGTAAATGGTTCTATCTCCAAGTGAGTCACGGTGGCATTTGGATTCTCCCCAATGTCCTTTTCATATAGCGCAATCAACGAATCGTTCTCTTCATTGACATCAAGATACTCAACTAGTCCTTCCCTTAAAAAGTCGTCAAACTCCCACTCGCCATTCAACAATTTAGCCAAATGCTTTGCTTCTACTTTGGATTTATTTTTCTCCACGATAATCAACGGACGACAAATTCTTCCACCATCCGTAGCAATATGCACAGCTTGTTGATGCGTATTGGTGTAAATACTCACAAATGCTGACACTTTACCTGCCCTTCTCAATCGGCGAAAATCAGTGACAAACTTAACTGGAAATCTAGTAGTACCTACTAAGGTACCATTGAGATAAACTCCAAAATTTCCCTCAACGTGCAAAGTCGCCGAGTCTAATCCCAAGATCGATTCACACCCAAGCGCGGTACACAACTTCTTGATCGGCCCTTCTTCATCATCGGTAGTGATATGCGTCATCAACGCTAGATTCTTGACTAAACCACAAGCTTCACCTTCAGGAGTATCGGCTGTACAAAGCATTCCAAATTGCGAAGGTTGCAAAGCACGAGGACCTGAAACTTTTCTTGATTTTTCAAACTGTGATGAGATACGCGTCATCATACCCAAGGCAGAAATGTACGACAATCGAGACAAAACGTGAGTGACACCAGCTCTTTCCATCTTGAAACGTTTTAAAGACCAGTTACCTGTGGATATCGCTCTGTTTAGACCCATAGTTATATTGTTGGAATGAATGTTAATCGACAATAAAGCATCAAATTCAGACGTGCGGCTAGGCTTCTTTAAAATTTTGTCAATATTGGCCTTGAAGTCGGAGTTGAATTTTTTAAACAAATCTTCAAAAAGCAAGGACATTAGTTGCCCAGCGAGTTCCAACCTTTTGTTACCGACGTAATCACGGTCATCCACCATTTTGGGGTTGTGCATGGCCATAACTACACGTCTGGCCATCATTGCCATGTACAACGCCTTTTCTCTAAACTGCAAGTCAACTACAGTCAAGTGCGCTATGATAGTGGTGGCGATGGCTTCTATACCTTCCTGCAATTGAGATAACTTCGGCGCACCGGCTCTTCTAATAGTCTTTACCCTCTTTCCCAAATAAAGCAAAGCTTGTTGTTGGGTAAACACTTCCAACTTGGCAGCCTCTTCGAAATTTACCACAAATAAATCTTGATAGTTGGGGTCTGACCCACAAACAAGTTGTAAAATTTCCAAATCTGAAATCACACCCGCTGCCTTTAAAACTATCACAATAGGTATATCCTCACTAATAGAATTGTGCTTGAGGTAAATTTTGTCATTCTTGGTAATCACGTATGTTTTGGATTTACGCTCATGAGTGGAGGACGTAACAGAAGCTTGGACTATGCCCTTTTTCTCATCCGCTTCGACGATGATTCTATTCTTTGATAATTGTTCCTGAACCAATATTACTTTTTCTGTACCATTTACAATGAAATATCCACCTGGATCGAGAGGACATTCATCAACTTGGGCCATCATTTTATCATCCATTCCGTCCAACATACATTTGTTGGACCTTAACATAATCGGCATTCTTCCAATTTCTAAGTCAAAATGTCTAATAATCTTTCTACCTCTAGTGTACTCAACATCGACGTAAATGGGAGCACTATAGGTTAAATCTCTCAACCTACACTCATGAGGTGGTAGTATCACTTCCTTTGTACCTGGTGGCGATGTAGATTTGTGGCCCACTCTTATGTCTATGTATTTCACATAAAAATCAGGATCAACATCAGATAGGACAAGAGAATTGGCGCTTAATATCTTCCGCAAATCCACATCAACAAAGTAATTGAAGGAGTCTAGATGTTGTTTAACCAAACCCTTGATTTTCAAAAATGCTGGCAACAAATTCCACTTATCCTCGGCAGTGTTGATCTCATCAGTTAAATGCTTGCCCTTGTATTCTGGCTTAAAAAGCTCGTTAAACGCAGCATCTGCTGTAGCACCCTTTCCCTTTTTCGCCATCGTTTGGGTCCTTTAGCTTGGAAGCGATGAAATAATTTTTGATCTCATCTGAACTTTATAAAATATAAGCGCTACCACCAACATCAGAAACAAAACCCAAATGTAACTCTACGATCACCAAATGTCATCCAACTTGTTCAAAAGCACAGTCAATGAGTACCTAGAGGACCTTCCAGAGAATGTTCAATCAAAGCTATACGAAGCATCAGCAACATGTCTATCCATATATAGACTTCTATCCCCCATGGCCAAGTTTTACATCATGTCCATGGTTTTCAATGAAAAATCAATAGCAATGAGAGACTTGACGAAATGGTGTAAGCCACTGGCAAAAAAGATGGAGTTTGAGGCATTGAAACGGTTGGAGTCGTTGCATCTAATTGAATACGATAGCAAAGGAGCACATGTTCGGTTGAATTCCATCTTTCGATCAAACTTTCGAGATTGTCTCACCGGGTCGCAAGACCCCAACGCCTTTGGAAGTATAAGCACAGATGATGATGCAGACAAAGTAGATATTGCATTTCTCGACAAGTTTGCTTCACATGAATGGGAAACGATTTTGCACTTTATGGTTGGTACAGAAGGTACACCAGCACCATCGGGCTCTGTCCTAAGCTTGTTAAAATTAGGTGGTCTTATGGAAGGCGATGCAAATTTGAATATCACAAATACAGGGTTTCAATTTCTTTTGCAAGATGTGAATGCCCAAATATGGACATTACTTCTACAGTACCTAAATCTAACATCCGAGTTGAATATGAACCCAGTGGATGTTTTAAATTTTATTTTCATCCTTGGGTGTTTGGAACTAGGCAAAAGTTATTCAGTGTCGAGTTTAAGCGAGACTCAAGTGAGTATGCTTGCCGACTTGAAAGATCTCGGACTAGTATACCAAAGATCGGACACCTCAAATAGGTTCTACCCAACTCGGCTAGCTACAACGCTTACATCAGATTCATCGGCATTGAAAACTCCATCTATGGCTGTAGAGCAGGCTTTGGAAGAAAATGAAGGTCAAATGATGACCTCTAATAGCCGAGAATCAATCATCATTGAAACCAACTTTAAGATCTATGCATACACCAACTCACCGTTGGAGATTGCAATCCTTAATTTATTTGTTCAAATGAAAACGAGATTTTCAAATATGGTCTGTGGTCAGATCACACGAGAATCTATCAGGAATGCATTATATAATGGAATAACGTCTGACCAAATTATCAAGTTCTTGGAAACGCACGCTCACCCTCAAATGCGTGCCTTGGCTAAGGAAAAGTTGGATAAAAAGGTGGAGTTTGATGCCAGTCATAACATCAATACCGCTGGTGGTGCACCTCAAAGTAAGACTGACGGAGCAATATCCCAACACAAATTGGAGGTGATTCCGCCTAATGTTGTTGATCAGATCAAACTTTGGCAATTGGAACTTGATAGAATACAGACAGTCGAGGGTTACTTGTTCAAAGATTTTGCCAATCAGCAAGAATATGACATGTTGTCGAATTATGCAACGGAATTGGGAGTGTTAGTATGGGGTGATAAGGTCAAGCGAAAGTTTTTTGTAACAAAAGACGGTATGGCACAGGTTGCAGACTATGCCAATCGAAAACTAAGAGGCTAATATGAATTCCTATTTGCAATTTAAAATATATACAGCTATTTATGCTCTAATAGATTTTACCCTGAGCAAGACTCACAGTTATCAGCATCCCTTATATTGCAAGCTACTGGCGTCGTGTCATGAATGTCATAGACCTCGGAATCAGGAGTCGCGTACGCAGATATACTCCTTTTCTTTTGAGTTACTTCCACATACCTTTTCCTCTTTAGACTTTTCCGAACTTGCTGCTTCTCTGCCAATGCTACTTCTTCTTGGTCAACGGTGAATTGTATTGCTCTCGATGCGGCCTGTGTTCGCAAGTAGTACATGCCCGTTTTCAACCCCTTTTTCCAAGCATAAAAATGGCAGCTTGTAAGCTTACCTATAGTTGGGTTTTGCAAATAAATATTCATACTCTGCAGCTGGTCAATGAACTTCCCTCTATCTGCAGCCATATCTATTATGTCCTTTTGCTTTAGTTCCCACACGGTTCTATATAGTTTCTTTATATCTTCGGGTATCACTGATATGTTTTGGACTGAGCCTCCGTCTTGGATAATCTTGTTCCGAATTGCCGGATTCCATATACCCAAATCCACTAAGTCTTTAATAAGGTACTTATTCACCACCTGAAATTCTCCCAGAATCACACGACGGGTGTACAAGTTAGACGTGTACGGTTCAAAGCACTCATTGAAACCCAAAATCTGCGATGTTGATGCAGTTGGCATGGGTGCTACTAAAAGCGAGTTTCTCATACCAATAGTCTTGGCCCTTGCTTTTAACTGTTCCCAATCGTCAAAAAATTCGGGCTTGTGGTTCCACATGTCGAATTGTAAAATCCCTTTCGAAGCAGGCGAGCCTTCAAAGGTTGAATATGGCCCCTCATCCATTGCCAACTGAACAGATGCTTCTACAGCGGCATGGTATATGGTTTCAAAGATTTGCGAATTGAGTTTCTTTGCCTCATGTGAATCAAATGGCAATCTCAAGTCGAGTAACAAGTCTGCCAAACCTTGTACACCAAGAGCTATTGGTCTATTCTTTTTATTTGACACCCTTGCGGACTCCACCGGATATCGAGTAACATCGATAACCTTGTTCATATTCTTTGTGACAACCTTTGTCACCGAATGCAACTTGTCAAAATCAAACTCTATGCTTTCATCTGTTGATTTAAGAAAAGAAGGGAGGCCTAGGGATGCCAAGTTGCATACAGCAGTTTCATCTGGCGAGGAGTACTCTATAATTTCACAGCACAAATTTGATGATTTTATCGTTCCTAGATTAGATTGATTGGTTTTCTCATTACAAGCGTCCTTGTACAACATGTACGGACCACCTGTCTCAGTTTGTGACTCTAAAATGGCAAGCCAAAGTTTCTGTGCCTTTATTGTTGCAGTTGCCAATCCTTGAGCTTCATATTTCTCGTACAATTGAACAAACTTGCTTCCGTAGACGTCACTTAATCCAGGCGCTATATCCGGAGAAAATAGTGACCAATCGCCACCAGATTTCACTCTTTGCATAAACAAATCAGGAACCCACAATCCATAAAATAGGTCTCTTGTTCTAAGTTCCTCATTGCCGTGGTTTTTCCTCATATTCAAGATGTCAAAGATATCGGCATGCCACGGTTCTACGTATATTGCAAATGCTCCTGGTCTTTTACCTCCTCCTTGGTCAACATATCTTGCAGTATTATTGAAAACTCGTAACATAGGAACCACTCCACCTGCTCTCCCATTGGTGCTAGCAATATGTGAGCCCTGCGCCCTAATGTTGTGAATGTGGATTCCGATCCCTCCAGAAGCCTTGGAAATTAACGCAGCTTCGTGGAGAGTTTGATAAATTCCATCAATAGAATCGTCTTTCATGGCTAGCAAAAAGCAGGATGAGAGGTAGTTGTATTTGCATCCTGCATTGTATAAAGTAGGCAGGGCATGTATGAAATGCTTTCTTGACATTAGCTCATACGTTTCCCTCACGGCTCGTATATCCTCTCCGTGAATTTCTATCGAAACTCTAAGAAACATGTACTCTGGTGTTTCCGCTATCTTGTTGCCAACTTTCCATAGATATGAGTTCTCCAAGGTTTTGATCCCAAAGTAAGCTAACTCTATTTTCTCTGTTTTTTCCACAATCTCATCAAATTCTTCTCTATGCTTCATGATGACTTCATAAAAGTTATCCGACATTTGTGAGTATGGTGTTCCCTGGGAGTTTGTGGCTTGTTTTAGTCGTTTTATATTGTCGCTGAAGGTATAAGGTATTTGCATCTGCAAAACATGGGCAACTACTCTACCTGCAAGTATTGCATAGTCCGGATGGTGTATTATTCTGCTTGCTATTACTTCAGATGCAAGGTTGTAAATCTCTTGCACTGTGATCCTATCAGGCAAGCCAGAAAGTATTGAAGCAACGATATCATCAAGTTTGACGTGAGCAGTGTCTAGACCGTGGCAAAATCTTGACAATAGTTTCAAGAGATACTCCTCATCTATGCCGTCAAGTATAGTTGCCGTATCGAGTGACATATGCCTTGGGGACTAGTTTGAAAGATCAGTTGGCTCTATTTCTTGCAGATGTTGTTTGTGAATCAGGAAAGCAACTCCATCTCAAGAGGTGAAAGAGATAGTTTTGAGACAGAAAAAGAAATGTTTAACAAAACACAAACAAAAACAATTACACTTTGCATCAAACTGCATTTCATAACTATACCTAATTAAGACACCAAAGGCAATTCACTCATACACTAATTCGAAATCTAGATTCAAAATCTTATACAAATCTCTCATGGTAAATTCTGTTGAAAATGTAGGATCTTCCTCGATCTCTTCATGCAAGTTCTCCAAAATCTCGCCATCAATTGAAACCACAAATCCAAGCTCTGCAAGTTGTTCAATCACTGCAATTTTGTTTTCGACCGAGGCTGCTTGTAACTCCTCCGAGATTTGTTCCCACAAAGAGTCTCTTTCTTCCTGTTTCCTTTCCATTTTCTTTTCCCATTGCTGTTTTTGCCATTCTTGAAATCCGCCCATTTTATTTATGGCAACCGAACGTTCATTGAATACGTAGCTTGAGGCAAACTGTGCCACTGTGCGCCAGTAAGAAATCAAGTGCTGAATTTTGTCTTCATCTTGCTTATACTTGGCTGCCTTTAGTAATGTATCTTTTCGATACTTGTAAAACCGCAATTGTTTGTCCAAATTAGCTTCATAAGCTTGAATGGGACCCATAGACGTTTTTTGCTCTACTACTGTAAGTATTTATTTCTCTTCTTTATGCTCCAACAGAAGCCATTTGTACATACGTGTCAACCGTTTGGTGTGCATTGTGTGTTGCAAAAAAATGACAAGAGGGAAAAAAGAGAAATTCTAAAGTGTTGACAAGTGTTGAAATAGAGTTTATATTATACTTCATCTATAACATATCGTCAAATCTACCACTGAATGCATTCTGCAACCACGTTAATAGTTTACCATGGACAAGGGTGTTTGCATTATGGTAATCAATATTATGATTATTGTCCGGGAAGATCTGAACATCGTAATTCTTAACATTTGCAGTATTGAGCTTGTCAATAAACCACATAGTATTCTGCAAATGCACATTGTCATCAGCAGACCCATGCATGAGGAGAAACCTGTGAACGTTTTTGAAATTTTCCACATCATTTACCCTGGCAAAATTACTGTAGTTGGGATTCTCACTTGGCTGGTTCATATAACGTTCTGTGTATATAGAATTATAGAACAACCAGTTAGTAACTGGGGCAATGGCAACTCCATATTTGAACACCCGGCCATTATCGTATTCCAAAGTCTTTAAAGTGGTGAAGCCACCATAGGACCATCCCCATAATGCAACGCGGTCTTTGTTGATAAAGTTATTTGCCAGCATGTACTCTGAAGTAACCAACTTTACATCTCTTGCCTCCCAGTACCCAATTCTGTTATTAGCAAAAGCTTGAAATCTCCAGTCATTGCCCCCTGTTCCTCGTGGATCAATAACCAATACCACCGCATTTAACGCTGCACTAGCGACCTTCAAAAAGTCGATATCAAATTTTTTCAACACATTTTGTGAGCCTGGACCACCGTAGGCATGAACCAAAAGCGGATATTGTCGTGTCGGGTTAAAATTAGGAGGCAAGATTTCTTTCACACTTAATGCTATATTGTACTTGGAAATCTCAACCTGTCTATGAATCACTGTTGGAAAATTGAAGTTCTGAAAGTGCTTTTTGGAGACATCAAAGTGATTGACCATCGGAAGTTGTAAGATGGCTTTGCTTAAGGTTGCAGAGTCTTCCAAAGAGTCATGCAACTCACCCATGCCAATTAATCTTTGCCATGGTTGATCTGGTCCTTCATACTGGAGGTTCAAAAACCTTCCGTTTCGGGAAAACGAAGTAACGTAGTATCCATCTTCATCTAAACTTGTAATCTCAACATATTTATCGTTTGATAGATTATATCCAATTAAGTGAGAGTCCATACCACTTTTCTCGTTAGTGAGGAAGTATAGATAGTTCTCAACCCGGTCATAAATCCCTTCACTGATTGTTTGGTACTTGCTTAATACCTTCAGCGGGGTAACGTCACCCGCCCTATCGAATAGGGCTAGATAGTTCTTACCATCAACGACAAAATTATCAACGTATGAGCCGTCTATCACTGTGATTGGCTTCATTTTCCCCACCCAACCTCCATATAAGTCTGTCACGTTGACCAAACCTAGCAACAGAAAGCTGGCCTCTCCTGGCTTGTACAATTTCTTTGAAAGTATTTTGCTTGTTCTATCTGTCTGCTTAACCAAAAAGTTATCCTTATCAATCCAGCTCGCCTGGTACATAACAAAATCTCTCCCCAAACTCTCATCTTTGTCCTGCAAAGTTTCGAGTTTTTGCTCATCAATGTGATACACATGAAATGAGACAGTAGGATTTTGCGTCCCAGATTTAGGATATAGAAGAGAAGTTTCGATTGGATACTGATCAACTTGTTGATATCTTTTTTCATTCGGTTGATCGTATTGCATACTCACCTCAGCACTTTCCTTGACGTAATAATCAACCTTGACTTCATTAACTTTGGTATCGTTAATCTTTGCAAATACAAGATGTTTTGAATCTGGCGACCACCAAACCATGCGGTCAGTAGCAACCACTTCCTCCTCATAAACCCAATCTGGCTTCCCATTAAAGATGTATCGTGATCCATCTGTAGTAATTTGCAGTAGTTTTTGATTAGATAGGTCCTGGATATATAAATTATGTTCAAAAGCAAACAAGACAAGCTTACCATCTGGAGAAAACTCAGCGAAATGCAACTTATCCAAACTTGAAGTTCCCATATTTAATCTGTTCTCCTGGCTGCTGCTTTCTTTAGGGGGTTGAATCGGCATGAATGTCGAAAGCTGAGGATTATAAACCCAATATAAAGCAAACGACAGATGTCTCCATTGCTTTAAACTGTCAGTTTTGATAAGGTGAAAATTGTTGAGCTGATCAACGGGGGATGACGGGTTTAGCATCACTTCTTCTGAAATAAAGAAGTTGTTCTGGTATGCAAACTCTCTTGCCTGAAGAAGTACCGCTTCATAGTCACTGTTTTCCCGCCTAATCAAAATTGACTTCAGAGTCGAAGTCATATAATATCCTCCTTTCTTATCCTGCGGCGACTGTTTCTCATTCAACCAATGAACTTCTTCTTCATAAGTCAAATAGTCACCATTTCTCCAGGATTCAAATGTAAGATTCTTCAATTGTGGATCATACTTCGCTAGTGTTATGTTTTCCCCATTTATATTAACATTCGTTTGCCATTTGGTGTTATTTAAAAGCTGCGAGGGACTTTGCTGTGAATAGACAACAATCCCTCCAATCCACAAGATTAAACATATCACTCCCACTATACTGCAATATTTCAAGGGGAACCCTTGTTTGCGGTACCTTCGTAGAATAGATTGATAAAACGGATCATTGTTGAAATCGTCCTTTGTTTCTCCCGTTCTCAATGCACAATTTTCAATGTCATCTAAAAAGTCTGATGATCGAGAATCAGTAGATAGTTTTGAAGGGATATTTTCTCCCAGATCTCTTACTTCAGCTTCTGAGGTGGATCGTCGATGGCTTTGATCCACCATTTCATACTGTTCTAAAGGTTCTCCACGATTGAGTGCTGAGTACATTCAATTTGCAAATTACTGGATATTTGTCATGTAAATACCGTGAGGGTGAATTGAAAAAAAGATTTCTGATTAGGGTACACTCAAGTGTGGGGGAATAGTAGTCGACGTGTATATTTTGGGCGTGTGTAGACTGTTGCAGAATGTTTCAATCTCGATTTTTTTATTTCTCGTGTTTTTTTTTTACTAGCTTCGTATGTTACAAACCGCCCTATAAAGCCATGTTACCCAGACTACACGCGGACGGGAAGCAACTGGCAGAACAAATACTCATTTGTCCTTGCTTCTCTATGTCTTTCATATTACTCAGATTAACACTTTTTTTCAAGTCTCAAAGTGGTCCCCTTTACTGTCCCAAATAGGCAAGTGCAAAATATCACTGCAACGTGTCTTCCAAGAGTGAAATAAATCTACAGTGCAACGAATTTGTATCATGGTAAGCAAATTTATACTCTCTTAAATTATATATAAATATGGCCATAACGAGTGTCTATTTCTTGTCATGGAACTTTCTAAAAAAGTCCATGCATGCGGTGAAGACGACTAACAAAATACCTCCACCTGGACCCAATCTCAAAACTTTTGGAATGAAACCTTTGTACAACGCAGCAAATCCCTCTTCTTTATATACAATGGCCAAGGAAGGGTATGTCCATTTGTATCTAGCCGAACCAGCTTGGATTCTAGACTTGACAACGTCGAATGGTGTGTTCAAAATCGTACCAAAGGTACCTCCAATTGTACCAGATGTCAAGTCAAACAAAATCTTTTGCTTGTTATCCTTTGGCTTCGGCATCAACGATTTGACTTGATGAATGCATCCAAAGTAACCGGCATTCCACCAAATGTGTCTCCACATTGTCAGCTCGAGACCCTTGTACAATCCTAAAACACCATTTTTTTGAACGATATCTTTAACCACCTCGCCCATACCATTAAACTTTGTAGTTCTATCCTGTAATCTGATCTTGACCAATTCGAAGGGAACAACAACAAACGACTCAGTGGCACCGGCAGTGGCACCAGTGAGGATAGCCAAGGGTTGAGTCATGGCTGAAACACCGAAAAAGTTTTTGTAAAATTTACCCCATTCGTCGTTAGCAGCGAATTTGGTTGCTCTCTTTGGAGCTTCCATCAAAATAGGAGCTGTAATACCTTTGTATAAACGCGATACACCTTCCTCTTTAATGATAGTTTTGATACAATTGATAGTACCTTTAGTAGCATTTGTGGAGTCCAATTGTTGTCTTGTTTTGACGACATCCAACGGATACATGACAAGAATCTCAGAGACCCCTGCAATGGCTCCAGATGCAAATTGGTATATGAATGGTAATGGTGATGGTTCTGCCATTATAATGAGTGGGTTGTGTTGGTGTTACAAAAAAGAAAAAATGAAAATTACTGCTTTGATAAGACTTAATAAATGATATTGCGACTAATGAGTGGTTATGTTTCAATTGATGAAAAATACCAACAACTAAAGAATCAATGTATCGAATAGCTTTAACAAAATTGAATAGTTTTTAAATTGGAATATAAACAAAAGTGGGAGAGGAGAACTTGGTTTTTTTTTTGACAATTTGACTGTGGTGGAAAGGAATCAGTCAGCCGACAAAAGAAAAAAAAATTAAAAATTAAAAATTAAAACCAAAACCATCTGCATGAGATAGTGGGGTGGGTGATTGTAACCGATCCCTATTTTGTCCGCACCGATTCCTAATGATTGTTTTCAGAAGTGCTTTAATTTATTTTACTGTCTCAACTAATTGTGTATGTTTTGGACAGATTTGATTGAGATCTATTTACAAACCTCAGTGTCGCCTGACGTGACAGCCTTAACCCCACTTCACTTTTCACGTGACTTCATGCTAGTTTTATATTGGTGTACTCTATTTCTCTACCTACCCCTTTTAATACTAGTTTGATCAGAATGATCATTCAAGTGGGTGAAAATATCAACGCCCCTCCACCTCCAAGGTAATTCTGTTGGAAGACGATATAGAAAGCAACCGCGTTTTATGTTATTCGCATCGGTCTCTCACTTCTGCCTTCCCTCTCTCTCTCTCACCAGAATAAATTTTTCACCATCGCAAAAAAAAAATTTCTACAAGAACACACTTCTTCTTCTTCTTCTTCTTCTTTGTGCGGCAGCCAAAGCTTTAACCGTGTTGCTTGTCTGTTCTTTTAACATCCTTACGAGTTGGCGAGCGTCAAGCTTCTGGCGAGATTAAAATTTTACACAAACGATCATCTCAATGCCCTTTCATTAAAATCAAACCATTTGAAACGAATTTAGTGAGGGCTGGTAGATCTAACATTTTTTTTCTAAATTCGTAGCTACGTACTTTTCTATTTTCACCTATAACCACAATCCTCTTACTAACGCCAATGAAAAATTGATGGCTAGACCAGCTATAATTGCCATTTTCTGCCGTTTGTTGAAAATTGTGTCGTCTACTAAAAGAAACACTACCGATATAACACCAAGGAAAACACCGAGACAGAATCCAAGTAGCAAGTCCTCATTGACCTTTGTTTCATCAGCGTCCAACGGTGTTTGTGGCGGTATTTGTTCTGCTGTTTCTGGTGCCGAAGCTGTGGTATTATTGGTTAGACCCGTTTGATCAGTGGCGTCATTGTTTGATGTCGATTCAATCCACCTTTCTTCCAATTGCCGTAAATTCTGTTGCCTTGATTCATCTTCCTCCACGTCTGCTATCTCACTGCTAGTTCCAACAGTGCCCTGTCCATAAATCTGGTAAAATTGCCGCCTCAAATCATTAACGTCTTCTCTTGAAAAACCTTGTTGCAATAAACGATCAAACCCAATTACATTGGGCGTGGTTGTGACTTCTGGGGGTTTATTGTCTAGCTTATTCTCTTCCTCAAGCTGTTTTCTTGTCAACTCTTCACTAACAACGCAATGAATGTATACCGAATCATTATCTGTTAAATTTGCCAATCGTGGTTTCAATACCTCCTTCGAAAAGTCAGTCTTTTCATTCAATACTCGGCCATTGTAAATCAACTTTAAACGTTTAGTTGAACACTGTGGCAACTTGCTTCTGATCGACGCCTTCAACCACGTTGTATTTATCAACTTGTTGACATCATCTTTGTCCAAGTTTATGCTAATCGGTATCGACAAATCAGGAATTTGTTCAGTGGCCGAGAGGGCATTGGTAAATCGTATAACTAGCACAAGTCTCATTCGTAGTGTGGATTTGTTGGATAATGGGTGTGTTACACTGTTCAATTTTGTCCGTCTTTTGTTTGTCGTGATTACCAATTTCTCTTTTTCCCACTTTTACAATTTGAGAAAAACAGAGCCATTAGGTCAACACGTGGAAGGATGGAACAGAAGATCGAGTGCATCTTTTGATCTGTCATGTTTAAATAGCCCCGATTCACATTACGTTCCTATTAAATATCTTTATAAACCGATTACTAATTGAGCGTATCCATGAGAGGTTGGCTCTGAGGCATGCTTATTTGTGACGACCAGTACGATTAGATACATTTCCTACAGACCTACAGACCTACAGCTCTGTAGTTCTGCCAGTAGTTATATTTTCTCTCATCTTTACAAAAGTGTCCCTACGTTTAACAAAATTGTCAAGTTGCCGATGCTAGTGATAACTAGAATTTTGTTCGGACTTAAGATATGTAAAAAAAAAAAGAAAACATTATTGCCGTCAAAATTACTCTTTGCCACAGTAACTTTTAACAACTTTGCCATCCTTTAACAATCATGTCATCCGCGAGTTCAGATATAAACAGCACTGTTTCCAAGGTGAAAGGTTCTGTAGATGACCAATCAGTAACAGATCAAGAGTCAGGATTGAGGTATGCCGCTTACGCCAACAGATTAAGAACCATTTTGTTAGCTTCACACAGATATGTAGCTTATACATCGGATATTGGAGAGTCATTTAGACCAGTGGCTCACCCTTATTTGGTCAAGTCTGGTTATGCAGTTTCCTGGCTTTATATCCTCGGTGATGTTTCATACGCGTCATGGATCACGAAGATGAAGAGTGAAGGAAGATACACGCCAGGATTAAAACCTTGGGATAAGGAGCCAAAACCAGATGCGATTGCGGCTGAAACTTTTAAGCAAACGCATAGCTTAGTTGACTCTGATTGGAGGTTAAGTGCATTGAAGCGGGGGATATTCCAGAGTATTGCTTCGATGGGATTACCTGCGTTTACTATTCACAGTGCTGTCCGTTATTCATCCTACCTTTTCAAAAATTCAGGTAATAAGGCATTGAAGACATATGGTCCCGTTGCAGTTGGATTGGGTATTGTGCCATTGTTACCATATGTTTTTGACGAGCCAGTTGAGCACGCTGTCGACTGGGTATTTGATAAGGGTGAGAACTTGTACGTAAAGGAAAAACTAGCTTAGCCGTTGCTGAAAAAATTAGACAAAGCATTTTAGACTTACATTAGATTAAACTATAGACAAAAACAGTATGATTAATACAATAATCGAAATTAGTGATGTTAGTTGTAAGAGCGAAATGCAAGGCAACAAATCTCATAAATGATTCAGTATTTGGGGCATTACAAAAACTAAACTAGCTAGATGTCCATTTTACCTCTTGGATGAGTTTACATGTCCACAGTTTTTACACGTCTTAGCGTCAGGGTTTGAGTCAAATGCAACAATAGCTTCTTTAATTTGTGTTCCCAAATCAGTTAAATAGAAATCTTTGTGGTACACAACCTCTTCACATTTACTACAGTACCATCTGATTGCGTCGTCGAGACCCTCTGGGCGATCCTGTTCCACCACTATGCCAATGGTGTCTTTGAAACGACATGGATTATGAGGCACGTTTGGAGGCAATAAGAATGAGTCCCCTTCGTTGATGAAAATGTCTCTAAACTTTCCATCGTCAACAACTTTTAAACACATAGTACCTTTATATTGGTAGAAGTACTCTGGAGTTTGATTGATATGATAATCACTTCTTTCATTCGGACCACCTACTATCATCACTGTGAACCCTCCCCGATGCAAGCAGAAGTTGTTCACTGGAGGCCTCAATTTGTCCTCATTTTCTTTAACCCATTTATGGATGTTAATAGGTGGAGGTAACATTGGAAAGAGGGTAGTTCTGAAGCTGGTGTGGTTATCGGTGATAAGTGATTGTGAAAAATCTAGACCTGTGAGAATCAGATACGAAAAGTGGTACGAGAAAAACTCACACTGCTACCAGTCCAATTGGTGGTTTGTCAAAGCGATGGAACTCATTCAAAACTACTCATCGGACTCTGACAGCCAGGAAGAAGACTGCGGGATTAAACAATCAGAGAGTACACCAACAAACAATCATTTACCGGCAGCTCATTCACCAACTGCACCAGCGCCTCCACCACCCATACTAATATTTCTGCAACAATACCAAAACATGCACTCGGCCGCCAAAGTTGCTGCCTTATTCACATATATACCGTGGACGCCGTCGGTTATAGCCTTGGCGCAACTAGAAAAGGCAGTGAGCCATGCTGTGTCACAATTTCCGGATTTGTCAAATAACTACAAATTCATTGCACCAAACAAGGACCCCTTCCGCATAGAAAAGCACCATATAACAATCTTCCCCGCCTTGAACGTGAAAAAGGAAGTTGAAACACAATTTATTGACCATATGCGTGAGAGAATCGCAGAGTTAGTCCCACCCGCCAGCTTAATTGCTAAGCCAAGCGGGTGTGATCAACACTCACCCCTTTCCAAAATCCTCTACAACTCAAAGCCGTCAATTCGTCTAAATTTGGAAAATAGAATCATCATAGGTCGAAGCCCATTAAAAGAGTCATTATTTTGCATACTAAATATAAAACAAAGCCCAGAAACTTCCAAGTACTTAGCTGACTTGGTTGAGAGTTGCAAGGAATCAGCAAGGGACTTTAACGCTCAATTGCAATTTCCCGAACTATTGGATGATGCCATGCATGTATCAATAGCCACGGGATACAATACTCGAAGAAGCCTAACTATTGACGAAATTGACAAAATCAATCAGCAATTACGCACAATCGACGTAAGCCCCTTCACAAAAGACATTCAAATCGCTGTAAATGAGTTGACGATACAGAATGCGTTTGAGAAAAAATCAACCTCAATTGCTCTTGTATAGGAAAGCGTTTGCACTCGTGTAGGAAGTTAGACTTTAATGTTTAGGCATGTTGGAATCTTTCGTTACTTTCCCTTCTTTTTAAGCAAAAGAAGAAAAAAAAAATCGCTAGGAAATTCGTTTACCGAACTAACCAGAGAGTTTTCGATTTTGTTCTATCGATTTGTTCTTTTTCTAGACCCAAGCAGCAAAAGTATCAAACCCAAAGTCAAATACATATCTAGCTGCCAAACACTTCTATAAGACTACCCAAAAATGTCAAAGAGACACCAAAAAAATATAGAAAAGCAGTTGTTAGATATTGTCAACAGCAGGGGTAACGACAATAGATGTGGTGAATGTGGGGCCGAGTATCCAACGTGGGCGTCGCACAATTTGGGCATATTCTTATGTGGACGATGTGCTTCGGCCCACAGACGCGTTCTTGGCCCCCCTAACTACAAAATATCAAAAGTTAAATCTTTGACCTTGGATGACTGGTCGGACCAACAAGTGAATAATTTGCGTAGAGTGGGCAATGCTCGAGCCAAGAAAAGATGGAATCCCAAGAGAATCCCTTTCCCGTTTGATGGTGATGATGACGTGGCGGCGGTTGAGCAATATATTAGAGATAAATATATTTTGGGTAAATTCCGTGATGATGATGTTGACCCATCCGAGTTTGATGATGACAGAATGAGCAAATATAGTAACGACGATAACCATTCTCGACGCTCAACAAGACTGAGGTCAAACAGTACCAGGAGCATACAACAGTTGCCTAAGTTGACCCATCGAAAGTTGACAACATATGAGTATGGCCAATATCAAGTACAACAAAATCAAATGCGCAGCTTTGGATACCAAGATAGAGATGCGGCGTTGGAAAGTTTGTTGCTATCAAATGGTGACGTTGAGTTGGCAATAGATATATATAAGCAAGATGCTAGAATCAACCCAGCTCAAGAGGAAACAGCTCCGGGATTGCCCAGCAGACCACGCCCCACCACTACGCAAACGCAATCTACAACATCAATAGGACCTGTTTCTTCCAATTCTGATTGGTGGAGTAATCCCAGCTCGGCTCCTGGATCAACTACTGTATTATCCTTGCCAACGGGTCCACAAGCAGCACCTCAAATATATCAGTACACTGATCCAGTTACAGGTCAAGTGTCATACGTGGACTCGAATGGACAGGAGTATTTGGATCCAAATAACCCTCTGCATCAACAACAATTGATGGGTATGACAAACCCCCAGTTGATTGCCCAACAGACCAACAAACAAAACATTATGTCTTTGTATAACCAACCAGCGGTGCAATCTCCTCAATCGCAAGGAGCACAACAACCTCAACTGTACTTTCCACAACAAAATGGTTTAGCACAGCCAGCACAAACAGGGATGAGCCAACCAGGTTTCGGTTATATACAACAACCCCAACAACAGCAACAGCAGCAGCAGCATCAGTACACTGGGTTTGGTCAGGCACCTCAGGCCCAATTCACTGGGTTTGGCCAGCCACAACAAACGGGATTTTACAACCAGCAAGGTTTTCGGTGAAGGTATAGCTATAATCTGTATTTGTGGAGAGGTATATATATATATAGCGTTCTTACTACAGATATTCAAGTCTCAAAAAATAATTGTATTTGTCTCTTCTATTGATCCTACAATTTAACCTTTGCCTTTAAATCATTACATAACCCAAGGCCAACGTGTCTAGCTAGAGTCAATGTAGTAACCATTGGATTTACTCCACACGCTGTTGGCATACAGCTAGCATCTGCAATATAAATGTTGGAAGCCTCAAACAACTTGCCCTCGGTATCGCAAGCACCGTACTTTGGTCCCTTACCCGACATTCTACATGTTGACATCTGATGAGCTGTGCCATAAGGCATACCGAAGTCGTCAAGAGGTATCTTAGCCACCGCTTCTCTCCACTCGACATAATCTCTATCAGTAATGGACCTCTTGTTCTTTGGTAACTTTGATTCAAAAATCGGAACCCATGGCTGTGGACTCAATACTCTCTCTGCTCCTTCAATGTACAAAATATCGGCAGCTAGGAGAAGGGCTTGCAAAAGCGAGTTTCTGTCAAATTTATTGACACTATAGTCAATGTAGAGTGCATCGGGTCTATTTAGATCAGCCAAAACAGAACCCGTGGAAGTATCTCTTGCAAGCAATAGCATGGTGCACATATGATTACAGCGCAACATTTCCTGTCTTATTTGGTCACTACTTCTCCAGGGTAAAAGGGAAGAATAAAGGAATGGTGTGCCCAAGAGAGTTTCAATCTTAGCACCATGAGCCTTGCCATCTAAATCATCAACCTGGGTGCACACAGCAGTCATGATTGAGTTTTCGAAATGATTAGCTTGGACATCTGGACCAAAGTCACCATAAACCGCAGAGGCCGGGTGTAATTTCAAGTTTTGACCAATATGCTTGTTCTTGAAGCCCGAATTCCGCAAAACCAGTGGTGTGTTTAGCGAGCCTCCAGACACAACAAATTTCTTTGGTCCCGTGATCTTGAATTTTCTTCCAGAAACCTCATCTTGACATAATACACCTGTTGCGGTCCCATTTTCATTCAAAATTTTGATTACCCTGACTTGATCCATAAATTTGGATCCAGTGGCAGCAGCTGCTCGAAACCAGTTAACAGAAGATCCCTGCTTGATACCATATTTGCAACCCAAGTAGCAAAATCCACAAGAATGCGATGGGTGACCACCTGTATTTTGGTTAACTTCCTTGCATTCGTAGCCCAATCTTGTAGCACCATCCAAAAGGATCTGGTTGGATAAAGAATGCTTGATCCCTTCTGTGGTTGCACCAATTTGTTTCCAAACGTAATCTTGGCACTTGTCATACGAGTCGGTGGCCACAAAGTCCAATCCGTATTCTTCATACCACTCTTTCCGCACTTTAAAGGGCGTTTTAAAGCAAGCTAACCAGTTAACAGTTGTACCACCTCCGAAGTTTGATCCTGCTAATATGATAACCTGCAGATTTTTGGAAGACAATGCTCCTTTATTATGATAGAGAGAGTCCACGCCTTCCATATCATTGAAATTGAATTCTGAAGGGGAGTAGTACTTTCCTTTTTCCAATACCAAGCTTTTGTATCCATCATTGGCTAATGTGTGTGCAACTACTCCGGCACCAGCACCAGATCCAATTATAGCAACATCGATATCAGGTAAATACAACTCAACATCATCGAATTCCGGTTTGGCCAACATATCATACCTAAATGGGTCCACCTCGAAACCATGGTAGGCTTTTTCTTTCAATTCCCTTCCTGGGTAGTGTATAGCTTTGTAATGCAACTCGTTCCCTAGTATGACCATTACATTTAATGTTGATGACAGAATTGTTCTAAACAACTGCCTTTTTGTGGGTATGGGGGAATCACGCCAGTTTGCTAACAACTGTTCACGCTCTTTTACTGCCATGTCCTTGACTAACGTCAACGAGTTGGTCAATATTGGAGCAAAAATTTTTGAATCCAACATCAGCATTAATACGATAAACATGCGTGTAGAGTCCGTAGTGCCCCTATTAATGGTAGATAAGATCCTTTCCTTAAAGCCAGGTACTTGCGATGGCCTGCTGAAGGTTCTGATGTAGTCGGCAATCTCTTCCTCAGTCAAATCATTTCCAACAACCTCCTTAATTAAAGCAATTGGTGTTTCATGAATAATTCCATCAGCAAGGGCAGCATATACCTCAACATGTTTTGGTTCTGCAACATCTGGTAGAAACGAAGTCATATCTGTTGGCTGCAAAAGAAATACAATCTATGGATAAGAAGTTTTATATAAGCCAATTGAGATCAGTGTACCCCAAAGCAAAATCAAAGCTACTTCAAAGCTTTTAAAGGGGGAAAGTCAGGTGGGATATTTGCAACTTTATATCCTTTGAATCTCCGAAGCGGGAGGCTATTGTTACAATTGCATTGTCTCCAAACAGAATCCCCACAATCACCGAAGAAAAACAATACAACACAAAACGTTTGTACCAGCTTGCTTAGATAACAACGTTCTATTATTAGAAACGGATTTAGGTGCTTGCAACAATGCATCAAGGGTACAGGGGTAATTCATAAATAATGCCAAGATTTAATAAAGTGAAACGTAGCTGCAGGAAGGAGCCTTTTATCTCTTCTGATGAAATTCATCGAAAATGGCGCAGAGTATATTTGGTGCTTGTCATCGGTATGGCGGGCAAAGGACAGAGAAAACCTTTTCAGATCACATCCGGCAAGGATCATTAGAGTACTCACTTGATACAGGAAGTTACGAGAACGTAAAATTACATAATTTTAATCAAAAGTTACAGTCACAAAGCGATTCAATTAGGTCCTAGAATCTTGCCTTTGTCTTCAAATCGTTACACAAACCAAGCGCAACATGCCTTGCCAAAGACATCGTGGTAACCATTGGATTGACACCAGAAGCCGTGGGCATACAACTAGCATCTGCGACATAAATATTTGACGCCTCGAACAACTTACCCTTCGTGTCGCAAGCACCATAGCTAGGGCCCTTACCCGACATTCTGCAACTCGACATTTGATGAGCTGATCCATATGGAACTCCATAAGCATCAAGTGGTGTAGCAGCAACTTTTTCTCTCCATTCGACGTAGTCCTTGTCGGTGATGGTTCTTTTGTCCTTTGGTATTTTCGATTCAAAAATCGGGATCGATGATTGGGGAGTTAAGATTCGTTCAGCACCTTCAATATACAAGATGTCTGCTGTCACAAGTAGTGCTTGTAAAAGGGCATACCTGTCATACTTGTTTATATTGTAATCAATGTACAATGCTTCTGGTTTGTTTGGATCGCCTGCAACTGAACCGCTCGAAGTATCACGGTTTATGATCACCATACCACACAAGTGGTTATACAGCAATAAATCTTTTCTTATTTGATCGCTTCCCTTCCATGGTAGAATCGCAGCTTGAATAAATGGCGCATTTAAAACAGTTTCAACTTTAGAGCCATGTGCCTTACCGTCCAAATCGTCGACTTGTGTGCATACAGCAGTCATTATGGAGTTCTTATGATGGTCTGCTTGTACTTCACGACCAAAGTCTCCAAAAACTGATATAGCAGGATGCAACTTCAAGTTTTTGCCAATGTTTTTATTTGTGAATCCTGAATTTTTTAAAATTGTTGGTGTGTTTAATGACCCACCTGATACAACAAATTTCTTTGGTCCCGTGATCTTGAATTTTCTTCCAGAAACCTCATCTTGACATAATACACCTGTTGCGGTCCCATTTTCATTCAAAATTTTGATTACCCTGACTTGATCCATAAATTTGGATCCAGTGGCAGCAGCTGCTCGAAACCAGTTAACAGAAGATCCCTGCTTGATACCGTGTTTGCAACCTAGATAGCAAAATCCACATGGGTGAGCTGGATGTCCACCTGAATTTTGATCTATTTCTTTTCCAGTATAGCCCAAGGTTTCACAGCCTTTCATGAGCACATCATTGGCAAACGAATGTTTAATTCCTTCAGTTGATGCACCCATCTGCTTGAAAACGTAATCTTGACATTTGTCATACGAATCAGTTGCAGCAAAGTCTAATCCATAATCGTCGTACCACTCTTTTCTAACTTTGAATGGCGTTTTAAAACTAGCCGACCAGTTTACGGTGGTACCTCCTCCAAAATTAGATCCAGATAATAGAGAAATTTGCAGGTTGGTTGATGCCAATATACCCCCTGTTTGATAAAGCTCAGTCAAGCCTTCCTTATCAGTAAAGTTATACTCAGAAGGTGAATAGTACTTTCCTTTTTCTAAAACCAAGCTTTTATACCCATCATTGGCCAACGTGTGAGCAACTACTCCGGCACCAGCACCAGATCCAATTATCACAACGTCGATGTCTGTCAAGTGCAACTCAGCGTCATCGAATTCTGGCTTTGGCATCATGTCGTATCTAAATGGGTCTGCTTCGAAACCGTCGTAGGCTTTGTCGTTCAAATCTCTTCCAGGATAATGGATAGCCTTATAATGTAACTCATTTCCTAATATGACCATAGTATTCAAAGTCAACGCAAGAACGGTTTTGAACAAGACTCGTTTGGCAAATACTGGAGAGTCTCGCAATGAAACCATCAAATGTTCACGCTCCTCCAAATTCATATCTCTAATCCGGGTCCACGAGTTTGTAAATAACGGGGCAAATACCTTGGAGTCTAAAAGGTTCATCAACATGATGAATTTACTTATTGCGTTTGTGGTATTATTGTTTATGGTTGTCAAAAGTCTATCTTTAAATTCGGGGATTTGCGAAGGTCTGTTGAAGGTTTGGGCATACTTTGCAATTTCATCGTCCGTCAAAGAGTCGCTAGCAACTTCCTTGATGATATCAATTGGAGTGTCGTGAATCACTCCATCCGAAAGAAGGGTAAAGACCTCGATGTGTTTTGGTTCTGCTCGCGGCACCGTTGAAGCCATGTCGACTATTGTTGACCTTGAATGTGAGGAGCTGACTAACGCTTGAGAAGGCCAGTTTGAAATTTGGGATTCGAATCGAAGCTAACTAGGTATTATATATACAGAAGTTTTGTGAATCTCATTGAAATGGGGGGGGAAGGGGTAATGGTATCTCCGTTCCTATAAACCCCAAAGATTTCTCTCTAACTCCGCATGAACGCAGAAAATAATGTTCTCCACAAATTGTGATTTTTATTTCCAATTTATTCTCTTTTTCAGCGGTTGGTCCGTTTCCGGAGATAAGCCAATGAGAATACAGCGGAAACTCCATGGACCCAACTAAATCAACCATGTGTGTAACGCGAGGGGGTGTGATACGATATGAAGAGTTAATTACAAACTTCTATGGGTAGTTTCCTTGAATATTTCATTGGCAATACACTAAAAAAGAATATTCAATTAGCCTAGAATTTGGCACTTGTCTTCAAGTCCTTACACAATCCGAGTGCTACATGCCTTGCCAAAGTCATTGTAGTGATCATTGGGTTAGCACCAGAAGCTGTGGGCATACAACTAGCATCTGCTACGTAGATATTTGACGCTTCGAAAAGTTTTCCTTTGGTGTCGCAAGCACCATACTTAGGACCTCTACCCGACATTCTGCAACTCGACATTTGATGAGCTGATCCATATGGAGTTCCATAACTGTCAAACGGGATTTTAGAAACTTTTTCTCTCCATTCGACGTAGTCCTTGTCGGTGATGGACCTTTTGTCCTTTGGTATTTTTGACTCAAAAATTGGAACCCATGATTGAGGACTCAAAATCCTTTGGGCTCCCTCAATGTATAAAATATCCGAAGTAACAAGGAACGCTTGCAAGAGAGCATTTCTGTCAAACTTGTTAACACTATAGTCAACGTACAATGCTTCTGGTCTGTTCGGATCACCAGAGACGGATCCGCTTGTACTGTCACGAGTGATCAATAACATTGCACACATGTGATTGTAACGCAATAAATCTTTTCTTACCTCATCACTACCTCTCCATGGTAAAAGAGCGGCTTGGATAAATGGTGTGTTCAAAATCGTTTCAATCTTGGCACCGTGTGCTTTTCCATCCAAGTCATCAACTTGTGTACAGACCGAAGTCATGATGGAGTTATCAAAGTGGTCAGCTTCCACCTCTTGGCCAAAGTCGCCAAAGACGGTGGTAACAGGGTGCAATGTCAAGTTTTTACCAATGTGCTTGTTTTTGAAACCAGAGTTTTGCAAAACGACAGGAGTGTTCAATGATCCACCGGCAACAACAAATTTCTTTGGTCCCGTGATTTTGAATTTTCTTCCAGAAACCTCGTCTTGACACAAGAGACCTGTGGCGACCCCCTTGTTATGCAAAATTTGAACAACCCTTACCTGGTCCATAAATTTGGAACCATTTGCAGCTGCAGCTCTAAACCAATTGACAGAAGATCCCTGCTTGATTCCGTGTCTGCAACCCAAATGACAGAAACCACATGAATGTGCGGTGTGACCTCCTGAATTTTGTTCGATAGCTTTACTGGCGTAACCCAATTTTTGCCCACCTTCGATAAGAACTTCATTGGCCAAGGAGTGCTTAATTCCTTCAGTTGATGCACCCATCTGTTTCCAAACGTATTCTTGGCATTTGTCATACGAATCAGTTGCAGCAAAGTCTAATCCATAATCGTCATACCACTCTTTTCTAACTTTGAATGGAGTCTTTAAACAGGCCGACCAGTTGACTGTAGTTCCACCTCCAAATGTGGATCCTGCCAATAAAAAGATTTCTTGCGTCCTTGATGTGAGCAATCCGTGGCCCTGGTAAAGTGTTTCAACGCCTTCTTTATCAGTAAAGTTGTATTCAGATGGAGAGAAGTACTTTCCTTTTTCTAAAACCAAGCTTTTATACCCATCATTGGCCAACGTGTGAGCAACTACTCCGGCACCAGCACCAGATCCAATTATCACAACGTCGATGTCTGTCAAGTGCAACTCAGCGTCATCGAATTCTGGCTTTGGCATCATGTCGTATCTAAATGGGTCTGCTTCGAAACCGTCGTAGGCTTTGTCGTTCAAATCTCTTCCAGGATAATGGATAGCCTTATAATGTAACTCATTACCTAAAACAGCCATTGTATTCAAAGTCAATGCATGAACCATTCTGAAAAGTCTCCTTTTGGCTGGTAAGGGGGAGTCACGCCAAGAGGCCATCAATTGCTCACGCTCTTTTAAGCTCATGTCCTTGACTAGAGTCATTGAGTTGGTTAATGTTGGTGCAATAATCCTTGAGTCCAAAGCTGTCATCAAGATGATAAACAAACGTGATGCTTCGGTGGTGTTGTTATTAATCGCAAAGAGAACCCTTTCTTTAAACTCGGGGATCTGTGAAGGTCTGTTAAAAGTTATGGCATATTCTTCAATTTCCTCTTGTGTCAAATGATCGCCAACAACTTCTTTGATCAACCCAGGAGAAGTGTCATGAAGAATACCATCTGCGAGTGCAGCAAATATTTCAACTTGCTTTGGCTCTGCAATATCGGGTAACAACGAAGCCATAACGAATAACTGATAAACTGAATTGTTGTGTTTGCAATGAACTTCAAATGAGATGAAGATTGTCAGTTGTTGAAGTAAAACGTGGGGTAAAGAGTTTTTCTCACCTCATTTTTTCAATGCAGTTGGTTGTGATTTTATATGTTTTCTCAATTTTTTATTATCCGCCCGCATTTTGGTTTTTATTTTTTTTCTTTTTACTGTCTCTCTCCCCACATGTCACAAAATAGACCCTCCTTTTATTTAGAAAAAGTACCGGATAAATATCGTCTCCCAAGTATGTTTGTTTTTATCTTGATTGGGAAATAGATGGAAATATAACATGTAAAGTTGAGGTACACATGCAACAACAAGCTGCCGTTTTGATGTTCAAATACCTTGTCAAGTGACCTAGTGTAGAAGACGGTATTCAACTAGCAGTGATTTCGTTTACGTAGTATTCTCTACTCTGTCACATGCAAAAGACATACTAAAAGTATGCAAACCTTTTTTTTACTTTATTTTTTTTTCGTATGTTAAAACGGAGTTGGAGACAGCGTGACAAAAGACGGACTTTATTTAGTGAAAATCAGTTGATTCTTTATAGGTAATTACATAACCAAACAAATAGCACTTAATAAAGGGGAAATTGCAGACAAACTCAGACAGATAGGCAGAGGGTGGGTGAGTGAGCAATAACACGTCCTCATTTGCTTTATTTTGTTGCATGTGCAATTACTGTTGGGTTTACACAAAGCCAAACAATCAATAGCTTTTGACATTTAACTCTGGCGGAGATAAATGTATCGTATGACTTTGTTGAAAAGTAAGCGAGTACTGAGGGAAATCGCTTGTCTGTAGCCAGTAGTAGCGATTTGGTAATGTAGTAAGCAGGTCAATGTCTATGACTTAACCTGGCAGTTGTGATAAGGTTTCATCTGAAAACATTGAAAGAGCAGACAACAACATAGGAAACAGCGACACAAATGGGGCTTTTGTGTACAATTGCTTTAGTTCCTGAGCCTGCTTGTGAGATTCTGAAATTTTTCATAATCAATTTTAGATTTGCCCACGAATACTCTAGAAGAAGATGTGTCATAAACGTGTACAGTGTCTGACTGTTGTAAAGCGATTGTTATGAAGACAGGGCTGCCAGGGACTTCTTGTTTTTTTGTATGTTATCTATTCTTAAATCCGATTCATGCATATCTATCTGTCGGCTTTTATGCGGAATCGTCTAAATTTTCTGGTATTCCAAATTCTTTCCGAAGTTCTACCTTCAGTATACCTGACTTTGTTGATAACCAAGAGAGTATTGTCTCGATCAGATCAGTGAAAAACTCAATACTGGTTTTTAGATTTTCGATTTGTTGATATTGTTCAAGCTGTTTATTCTGCTCCGTTAACTGATCAATGTCAGCTTGTAAATTGCTCAACTCTTGTAGTTGATTTTCCCTCTCAGGAAGTGCATCAACACTTCTCTCAGCACGCAACACTTCCAAGTCCTTCTGCATCTGCTGAGATAACTTTCTCTTTGCTTCCAAGTCATGCTGAATACGTCTAGCTCTGCCAATTTTGTTTTTCGTAGTTGTGTACTGGAAGGACCAGTACAAGTTTGTTGTTCCGCTTTTCTCTTGTTGAATCAATCCTTCGTCAACCAAATTGGAGACTAACTCCTTCACTTGTATACTTGGAATTTTGCATGCTTTGCTCGCTTTTTGTTCAATTTCTTTCAAAGTATAGAAATCATGGGCGGACTGGAACCAAGTATGTAATAGCTCGAGTTTCTCTTCGTGTGATACTGTTTTCTTTGGTGTCATCTTGTTTCTGATTGAGTTGGACGGAAAAGTGTGTTGCAAAACTATATTTTTTGGCAACACAAATTAAAGTTGATAGTTTTTTTGCAAATTTATCAGACTATGAACGACAGAAGGTGAACATTTACAAAGAGAGAAGAAGATTTAATCAAGTTTTATTGGTGAAATACGAGCCACAGCAGAAGAACAGCCAAAGAAGGCTATAATATTTAATAGTCTATATCCTCCTCCTATAGGAAAGATCCCCTTCATGAGGTGGCTTGGACAGATTCATCAAGTGCTCTATGTAGCTATGACAATGTTATTTATTGAAATTGATTACATGTTAATCTATCCATCTCGATCTATAAATCCTCCGATCCAATCATCTCAGGTCTAAACTAATTCCCAACGTCATACAAAACACTATTCTGGCTCAAAAAGTACTTAAGATTGAGGTGAGTCTTGTCTTCACCAATGGCAATACCAGCAAACCCTAAAGGCCCACGATCGCATTCACTGCAAATTAATAATCGCTCCACATCAACCTTTTCGCTTTCATCTTCATGACCGTTGGCACCAACTACAATTGGATCGGGGAGCACTTCCGAAGGTTTGCTGACACCTATATTATCGAAATCCCATACATCACCAATGCTGTAGAATGCAGTTGTTGAAGAGCTTAGTTTAGGATCTGATTTTTGAGAATGGTATGATTCTATAGAAGCGCAAAGAGGCGCATGGTCGATATCAACTGATGGTGTGGCGGTGGCGGAATAAGCGATGATGCGAGCATGGCAACTAGGAAACGGACATCGAAGTATGATTGATGAAGTTGAGGATGTAAGTAGTTCTGGTGCTATTTCATTTTTAGATTTGAAAGTCATTGTGAGTGTGTTCAGTTCAGCTGGAGTTGAAATGATAAAGTTCTTTAGTCGTTTTATTTTTCTCTGCTCGATTCTGCATATGCAGTTGAAGCTGGCAGAAGACAAAGCACGGCTCTGTTGAAGCGTCCGCCACACATCAATTCAGAGCTAGTACAGCAACGTGTGGTATATTAAGTTGACTATTCATCATGGTCCCCACCCATGCCAATACGAAATAAAGTTTTCTCGAACCAGCAAGACAATCTGGGCACTCATAAATTTGACACAGATAATACACTAGCTTCAAATATCTGTCTGGAGGATTCATATCTAAGTTTGCACAAGGACATTCACATCTTACCCTATGTAATCTTAACGTTTCCAATGCTTGCTCACCGAAATGTTCATTTTGACTGCAACTTCACGCAACTTACATTATTTCCCAAATGGGAAGAAAAGTAAACAAAAGATTTTGGAAAAACTCTTGCACAAAGGAAGACCAAAATTTAACAAGCAAAATCTTTGATTGATGAATAAAAAGAACACAAGAGAGAACAAGCAGGAGACTGTATACTGTGAAGTTGGGGAAGATAACATCCTGATAAAATAGTACCACTTTGTTGTTCTTCGACATCCATAATATATCCCACAACGACAGAAAGAAGGTCATCCATCTCACAGCAAATCATTTCATCATCTTCCATCAATGTCAAGAGTCAATAAGAACTGGAATACTTTGTACTCCTATAGCCAAGGGATCATATACCTACACTTGAAAAACAATGACTTGCTACAGCTACGATTCGACTTGAATGGCCTGTTTACCGAAGGAAACAATTTGGAAAATAATCAACAAGTGACTACATTGACACCACCACCAGACAATTCGACCTTGTTCATTTTGAATGATACCTTATATGGCCTAAAGCGAAGCGATTTCAGTCAAGATAGCGACATATGCGGTGATGGAAGCTTTTCAATAATAAAGTACGACAATGATTTGTGGGACAATGAAATTGAATTGGACTTTGACAAAGTGGCCGACTCTTCATTTTATCAATACTCAACTATCTTGACCAAAGGAGAATCGTCAGATTTACTTTACGTATATGGTGGATTATGCGGACAAACAAACGAGTCAACCAATAGATTAGTGTCGGTGAATATAACTTCTGGCCAAGTGAATAATATAACCACCTCAACTAAACCACAGCCATTCTACGGCGCTTCTAATATTCTTGCCCCAAATGTTCAATCGCAATTAGTCATTGGTGGTGAACTGAACAGTGGCTGGTTGAACATGTACCAGCTAGCGACGTGGGATTTTGATTCAGGTTGGTCATTTAAACAAGTTGACAAGGTTGACGATACGACTGTTAATTCACGGACGTTTCCTTTGATCCTCCCGCTTTTTAAGCCATTTACAGCCTCAGGCAGTATCTCTGATAACTTCCGCCTAGATCAAGTGTTGATGATTGGCGGTGATATTGCTGGTGAAGAAAGCACACCAAAATATGCTAAATTACAGATGGATAGTAATTCTTGGAATTGGAACGTCACAGAGGCGGATAATTTTCAACTAGATGAAGTTTTGGGCGCTGCTACTATATTTTCAACATTGGTGGTTATTAACTCAACACGAGACCTAAAAGAAAAACGGATGGTAAGTCAAGGATACCAAGTTAATCTATACGATGTTGATACCTTTGAATCAGTAAGTAACATTAAGGAAAACACTACACCATTAGAATCTACCAGTGATACCAATACAAGTCATAGTTCTAACAACAAGGAAAAGATTATCCTAGGAACGGTACTACCGATCTTCTTTGTGTCCTTAATCAGTGGGCTTCTCGTTTTCTTCTACATCTATAAGCGCAAGAAATCGAAATCACAAGAACAAAATCCAGCTTACAATGAAATAGATTACAAGTTCGATTACGTTGACCCACCAAGCTCATTCTCAGGTGATAATCATCACCTATCGCCACCATATGTACATGACAATGACTCAAATTCGACTTTGAGTGGTGCGGCATCAATAGATTCGTGGATGAAAAAGAGACAGGATTTTGATAGGAGTCGATTGCGTAACAGTTACCTCGCTTCAAACGATACATTGCAGACAATTGATGATGAAATGAGTCATGCGAGTGCAGATGACAAAGAAGTGGAAGGAGAAGAAGAGGAGCAGGAAGAGACGGCACAGGTGAAAAGTGTACGACCTAGTTTGGATCCAAACAACCCATTTGTACACAAGTCAGTACGTAACTTACAAAAATCATTCAGCTTTTCCCACACTCCACCAACTAGTCCAATATTGAAGAAGGAGCCACCAAAGCTCAAAAGCAAAAGATTGACTAAAACCGAGCATTTAGTGGGCAACGCATTGATTGACGATGGGAGCGAGGGAGATGGTGATCTTGCTAATGAGGTTGTAACACCAAATATTGAACGAAGTTCTGATGTTACATCCATTGACGATAAAATGGATGTTCAGGTGTTGGTTAGCAGCAAAAGAAGATCGATTTTGAAAATCATGAATCCAGACGATGCTAATGAGGAAGGTGAAGAAGCTAGCGACACAGATAGCCACCAACCTGTACCGTTGGTACAAAATGGACACCCAGAAGATACAACGAATGAATATGAAGTCAATTTAAGCCAAGACAACGCGAAAAGTGAGCATGGAAAGTACACAGGCCTTAGGCAGAGGGTACCATCAGGTTCAAAGGAATAGAAATGCCAGCTTAAAGTAGTGAGAATGGCTATTGTATATTTTATAGCCAGATTTATTGATTACTTTGTATTATTAAGAACCAAAAGCCATAGTGGAAGAGCTATACACGCTGACTGTACATTTTCTTGACATTAGAAGACATGGTCAGTTGTTGTGTGTGCTTAAGCCCCATTTATATTTTTAGGTTTCCAATCCTGCATATAATACATCTATTTTTAAAATATTTATTCGTGCGTTCCTACCAACCACTTCGGCTATTCTGGAAATAAAGATTAAAAGCGTTGTAAGACACTGTGGAGCATATTTTGTAAGTGATGGCGGAACGAAGTATAGTACGGATTTAATCGGTGGTAGAGCGGGACTTTAATGGCTCTAACCTACCATCATGATCTTTGCGTAATCCTTACGAAAAGAAGGCTCTTTTACTGAAACAACGACAACAAGCAAAAAAAAAAAACGTTGTTTGTGTGGCATGGTGTAGATTAGCTTTTATATTAAGAGAAGGTTTAAAGTATGAAAGACTCTTTTTTATTCAAAATTATGAGCACCACCCATTCAATTCTTTACTATATCTAGTTGCATATAAGAAGGCTAAGTTAGTCAAGGTTATTTTTAGTTTGAGGTTTTGGTTTAAAGAAGTTGTTAGTTGCCTGTGTGGTTTCTCTGCGGTTGTATGATTTTTTTATTATTCTTAACTGTTTTACATTTTTATATTTTTCTTCTTAATTTTAATTTTTTTATTGTTTTTAAAAAAGGAAAGTCAAAAGAAAATACGAAGACAGAGAGACACAGAGACCACACCCACACAGGCAAAGAGACAGGTATATACAGGGATAACCCAATTAATATACATCCCGTACTTTACTCTCTTGTAAATAAGGCTCAACACAACACTAACTCAAATCCCATCCTCCCCGCATCATTATATTTTACACAAGAGTCTTTTCTATGGATCTAAATCAGGAAACGGACCAGTTGACGTCTGATTTCTACACTGACTTCACTACCAAACCCAACGTTGATAGCAATCAAAAGGTAGATGGTTTTGCCGAAGACTTTGTTATAACACCTGATTCTGGCAATCTAAATCAAACTTTTGCTGCCCAGAATTATCGTCCGACGGATGACGACTATGCCCAGTTGTATTCACAGTATGGGAAGCCTCCCATCAACATAAGCACGGAAGGCATTCAGCAGGATAATCTAGGTGATAATACTTTGTCAGAATTTCAATTAAACGACATCAATTTTGATTTCATTTTAAAATCAGGGCAGCAGCAGCAACAACAACAACAGCCACAGCAGTCCCAGCAACAGCTACAGCAACAGGAAAACCTACTATCGAATAATGTTAACAATCCACAGCTCTTTGTGTCTGATCAAGTGCCCAATCCATCACAGCAACAGGCCCAACAATACTATCAATTACAGAACCAACAAGATGATTTCGAAATCAGTGGGAATTCAAAAGCTGGCACATCAAGCATGCCTGGAGCATTTCTCCACCAAGAAGATAATATGGAAGTGGATGAATCTCCGCCTTTCACTATTGAGCTGGATCTTTATTTTGACCAGGGTCCAGACAATAACTCAATTATTACTAGTAACAACTTGCAACCGCACCACGACAATAGATCATCTATAATTAGCCATAGTAATCATGCCGGGTATCATAGCAATCATTTAAAAAGCCCCATGCAGAACAATGACTTCAATACCAGTCCCTTTGATGATACATCAAGAGTTTCATCCTATCAAAACATGCAATACATGGTAAATAATAACCTAGATGGCCCGCAAGGTATCAACCGACGTAGCTATGTTGATAACGAGAGTCAGAAGATTATGGGGAGGTTGAGAAATGGATCTATAGACTCATACTATGCAGCCAATGTTATAAATCAGCACTTGCATCCTCAGCAGCAACTACCGCAACAGCCGCCGACGTCGCAGCAGCAACTTCAGTATCAGCAACATGCCAATGCCCAGTATAGTACACCAGCCCACCATGATATGTCGCCACTAACAACAACTACATCCAACACGCATTCCATATCATCGCTTCATTCAGCACAACCATCATTTTTCTCAGCGCAACAGTTTTTTTCTCGAAATTCATTGGATCAGCAGCAGCTGTTATTAAACCGACCATCACTGGATATATATGGCCGTCCTTCCATGGATAGTCAACAATCGCAACAGCAGCAACAGCGGAATCCCAGATACTCCAGCTTTACCAATTCGATCTCCAATATGATTCCGTTTATGGGCGATAGAAGCCAATCTCAAAGATCCCCTTCAGGCAATTCGATACAGCCTCTGTTGAATGGTGAACCCACTGCAAATCAATCAAGGCATCTAATTCGTTCCATATTCAAGTCTAATTCGGCTTTAAATTCTACACAAAATCCACTAGCCGATGATACAGATATCAGGGTCGAAAATAGCGATGATGTGAATATGGATGAAATATCGAATCAGTTTCTAACCACACCTGCTGATTCTGCTAATTTGATTATAAACCCCGAGCTTGAGGCCGAAGTTGAACAACCAAAGAAGGCGAAGACATCAAAGAGAAGCTTGTTTACGAGATTCAAGTCCTCCAAGCAAGATGATGGTGATGATACTCCTAAAGTAGGAGAAAAGGAGCCTCTATTGCAAGAAAATGAAAGTTTGGAAACGGCAAATGTTGGTTCTGGTCAAGCATCCAGTGGAACCCCATCTTTCATGACTGGAGGAGCAATCAATTTGGAGAATTCAACTTCAGAATCTTCACAGACTGTTGCTGAACCTGATTATGCCGCATTATTTGAGAATATGGGTAAAAGAAAACCGATTGGATCAAGCTATAGGAAACCAAAGAGGGAAAAATCGAAAGATGATCAACCACAGGCACAGCAGAATTCCAACAATAATGTAACAACATCATCGTTGTTTTTTGGTAAAAATAATCAAAAAGGTCGTGGCACAAGCAGCAATAACTCAATTATGGATAATGCCAGTGCAACCAATATCAGTGTTAGCTCTTCCAATGCGTCATCATCGTTAGTGGCTCAGAGCATGGTTTTAAATGAGAATGATGACCAAACAGTAACTTCTACATCTACCCCACCGCCACCAACTTCGTCATTGGCAAATGCGTCTAAACGCATATTAGGATCCAAGATCATGCTGAAAAACAGCAGAAAATCCTCATCAAAGGTTACCAAGAAGGAAAAAGATAAGGATAAGGATAGAGACATCATTCCCCCGGACGAAGAACCAATAATTGCATCTTTAGATACCCCTGTAGCAACAATGATATCAAAGGGAGTTGAAGTTGACGTTGACTTGGCATCGTTGGATTTACCACCAGATACCAAGATTTTCCCAACATCAATAATCAATTCCAAGAATCGGACGCGTGGAAGAAAAGAGAATAAAGAAGCCGATTTAAATGATGAATCCAAGATCTATTTGTGTAATTACTGTTCACGAAGATTTAAACGACACGAGCATTTGAAACGTCATTTTCGATCATTGCATACTTTTGAAAAGCCATTTGATTGTCCTAAATGTAACAAGAAGTTTAGTCGGTCGGATAATCTTCAACAACATTTGAAAATCCATAATACTGGTGAAGATAATGAGGGTGGTACTGCTATCGAAGAAGAAGAAAATGGCGGTGATGGTGTTGTGTAGGAGAGTGTTGTTTCTAAAGCTGTGAAGCTTTTTCATTTATTTTGTATGGGTTTATATGCAATAGGAAAAGAAATTTGGTGATGTTTTTGAAGTAAATTGTAGGAAAGAAAAGAGAGGTTGTAGTTTAATGCTGGTGATATTAATCAGCTTCATAAGAGGTTGTATGTGTTTAAAATGCAAAATATATTTATTAAAAACGAGTACAAACTGTGAATTGTTACAGTTGGAATTAAAGAAGCAATAAAAATAAATCGGCTGAACTGAAGAAAGGTAAAACCCACACAGAAGGGCTAAAAAATACAGGCACTTCTGGAACATCCTCGCATACACAAGAACCACATATACAGTGATGTATGTCCAGCGTTACTCAAAAGTGAACCCTCCTTTTTCTAGCTCCCCTCTTGAATCAAATCAGTAAACAACCTCTTTTTCACCCGTTCATCGTCAACACCAACAATATCACCACCATCAAAAGTCGTCAATCCACCACCCTTGCTCTTGTTCTTTCGTTTAACTGAAGGTTTATTAACCATGCCACTAACACCACCAACGCAAATATTCCTCTCTTGATGTTTTCTCATGGCATCAATACGGACAAATTCTTTACCACAGGCGCATTTACTCAATTTCGTTTCATTATGACCTTTCAAATGTCTATTCAAGTCGTGTTGTCGAACAAACCTTTTGCCGCAGAATTCACAACCGAACGGTCTGTCACTTAAATGCGTTTGGATATGCGACCGCACATTGTATCGACGCGTAAATACTTTGCCACAGTTTTTAAAAGTACATATAAATTGTTTGTTTTCATTAGGTCCGATCCAGTAGTTGTCCAATTCACCGGGTGGAAGTAGCGATGTCTTTTTGATACGGTATCGCGGTGATGAGTCTTTGAGTTGTTTTTTCAATGAGTTTTTCAGGTTGGGACTGATTACGGGACTCCATTCGAGGTATGGTTGTGTCGATTTGGATTTGACTGGTGTGGAGAGGTAGGTGTTGTTGCGCAATGGAGTGATTTGAGCGACAGTAGCATTGGGATCAGGGCTGGTGTCTAGCTGTTGTTGTGGAGGTTGTGATTGTGGTTGTATTTGTGATGGTGATACATCCTTGGTTGTTGGTTTATCTGGAGATGTAAAGTAACGTATTGGTGACGAGTTTATGGTTGAAAATGGTGATGAATTTAAGTAGTTAGGGTTGCGAGTAGGGCTTTGAGTGGATTGTCTTGCTGAAGTTGTTGTTGCTGTTGATGGATTGTAACGTTGACTCAACTGCTGTATTTGTTGTTGCTGTTGTTGGACTTGTATTTGGTCTAGAGCCGACTTGTGCAGTGACTCATTATTGAGTTGTCCTTCTTCTTGAATCTGGTGTAATGATCCAGTTAAAGCCTGTTCCGGTTGCTTTTGCTGTTGCTCAATTGACTGTCGATTGTAGTACATTGGGGTATAGAAGTTGACACTGGAATTTCTCAAGCTTGGATGTAAGGGAGAGATATCTTGTTGATTTTGATTATTGCCAAATAAACTGGACCGGTTGGGAGACGGAGACTGTGGTTCTGGGGATGATTGCCAGTTTGGTGAATCGTTTGAATTTGAGAGTGTTGGTGGTGAAGGAGGCGGTAAAAAGGTGTTGAAGAGGAGATTATTGGCAATTTCATTTCCTTGTTGTTGTTGTTGTTGTTGCTGCTGCTGCTGCTGTTCATTAGATTGTGGAGGAGGCTGCTTTTTATTTGCTGAAGCATGTGCCATTGCCGGCGACATCAATTGTTGTTGTTGGTTTTCTTGTGTTGCAACGTTTCGGTACGTATTCTCATTATTAATGGATTTACCCAGGTCCATTTGAGCAAAAGTTGGATCTTGGACAGGTAAAGGAACATATTGCAAATCAGAAATCATTTGATTATCATTGCTTTGTTTTATCAAGTCTTCTTCTTCCAATAACGGTTCAAAATCATCAATATACTCAAACGGCAATTTCGGTTGCAAAAAAGCATCACCCATGAAGCTATTTTTCCTTTGTCTTTGTTGTGGCAGCAGTTGCAGTTGTTGCATCGATTGTAGTGATTGCAAGTATTTAGCTGAATATGAATTGATGATATTATTGGTTTCACCTTGACGATATTGATGCTTGTTGGACATTCTTGCTTGTAGCGGTGAAGGTGACATTTGGGCATCTTTATTCAACCTTTCTCTTGGCGCTGGTGGTGGGAATTTGTAAGATTTGGGGCTCTGATTAGTGACAACATAATCATTTTGTTTCAAGTTACGTGGTTGGGTGGTGCTAATTTGTTGAGGGAAATTGTGATTTTGGTTTTGTTGTGTTTTAGTTGGTGTTGAAATTTGCTTGATTGGTGACAGTTGTGCCAAACGATTATTACTAAAGTCTTCATCACCGTCATCACTGGCATTAACAAGAAGATCAGGTCTTTCTTCGAAATTGAAGCTAAGTATATCTTGGCTTGGAAGGTCTTTTAAGGGAGATTTATTCTGTAATTTTGATTGCGATTGTGTTTGATTTAAGGCAGCACCGATGTTATCTAGTTTTTGCAGTTGTTGTTGCAGTTGTTGCAGAAATTGAGTTTGGCTATTACCACCTCCATTAAGTAAATCACCAGGGGTGATATTCCTCCAATCAATAGACTTGCCAAATAACTGTTGATTAGGCTTATAAAATTCACTAGGCTGGATATTTCCACCAAGAGAGAAATCTCTCGTATGATCAATAAAACCAAAAATTGCCGTGCCGCTCATTTGTCTACTGTGGGTTTTCGATTTGTGTCTTGTGTGATGACTATATGATGCTGAAGCTGATGCGAATGCGGCACCGGCTCCGTTGTTGTTGCTATTGGCCATGGCAAAGCCACTTGGCACGTCCAAGTCTTGCAAGCCATGAAGTGTCTCATTAATCAAGAGATCGATATCATTGTTGTTTTCATTAGCAGCGTCATTATTATTGTTATTGCTGTTCGAAATAGTGTTATTATTGTTACTTGGGGTGAGGTCTTGAGGCAACCAGAATTGATCAAAATTGTCGACATTTAGTTGGAGATCCAGTCTCATCACCTCTCCTTCGTCTCCAAACATGAGATATTTATCCATCACTTAATTTGTTAAAGCTGGCAAATATTCTGGGGGGTGGTGGATTTTAGTTTACAATCTGAGTTTCAAAAGAATGATTGGTTTTAAAATGAAAGTTGTAGATGATGTATGATGATATTGAAGTTGTTGTTTAAGATTCAGACTCTGGTTTCAGATCTTTTCTTTTCTTTTCTTTTATCCAGTTTCTGATAAGCAATCTGTATTGTAGTATAGTAGTATATGGCTGAGGGGACTTAAGGATGGTGGTTATAGTAAAAAAAAAGTGGTCTTTATGTGCCTAATTTTAAAGTAAGAAAAAATTATTCTGTAGTTATGTTGAAATCCCTTCTCTCTTTCTGTTTCTCTTTGCTACGCCTTGTAGTTGCATTCGTATCACAGAATGTATGTTTAATAATATAGAAAAAAGTAGCAACAAAAAGAGAAGAATAAGTTGACAGTTTGAGTAAAAATAAAGTGTATAATTAGTGGATTCTAAAATTGATGCAAAAACTACTTTGTATTGCAATCAACTTGCCTAATTAGGACACAAGGTAAACATTTCCAATTTTTTTCTCGATTCTCTTTTTCTTTTTGATTTTGTGTGGCTATCACAATCTATATGGTTTAATCGGTAGCGCAGTGCTACGATGAATACCGGTTTTGTTCTATTTCATAATATTCCTAATTGCTGTTTCATTTTGCGACAAAGTTTGTGTTAACATGCACAAAACATAAAGAAGTAATAAAATGCGCTAAGTGAAATACGAAGGAGGTGGTGTGGGACGACAGGGTGTGGGGGTGTTGATTGCAGAGGGGGAAGGAAACGTGCCCTGTTTTGATAGTAGGGGTCGTTTGACCGCTATTAATACGCTACATTCAACGCTTGTTTGTCGATTTGGGAATTCAGGTATAGATAATACCATATTACAATTATAATCATCAGTACCACTAATATTCCCATAATACCAACTCATACCTCACTTACCCTTCTTGTTCATCAGGACTATAAATACTTTATCTTTTATTTTTGCTAAATAGTTATTAAATATATATATATATATATAAATAAATGATCACCCAATAACTCAAATGAGCCTACTTTACTCTAAAAGCAACATCTTTCTTGGATCTTCAATCAACTCTTTAATTGTCTTTAAAAATGTTACTGCTTCTCTACCATCTAAAACTCTGTGATCATAAGTCAAGGCCAAGTACATCATTGGACGCGAAACAATTTGTCCATTTACGGTAACTGGTCTTTGTTTTACACCATGCAATCCCAAAACAGCAGTTTGCGGCATATTGATGATTGGTGTACCATATAATGAACCAAAGACACCTCCGTTGGAGATGGTGAATGTACCACCAACCATGTCTTCCAAAGCTAACTTACCGTCTCTGGCCTTTTTACCCAAGTTGGAAATTTCTTGTTCAATTCCCAAAATGGATCTTGATTCGGCATTACGCACAATTGGAGTGACTAAACCCTTGGGGGTGGCCACGGCAATTGAAATATCGGTGTAATCTCTAAATACTAAAGTATCATTGTTTTCAATAGCGGCATTGACGGCTGGGATATCCTTGGCAGCTAAACAAGCAGCTTTCGAGAAAGCACCCATGAAACCCAACTTGATACCAGTCTTTTCTAAAAATTCATCCTTGTATAATTTTCTCATTTCCATCAAGTTGGACATATCAACTTCGTTGAAAGTAGTCAACGAAGCAGCAGTGTTTTGCGATTCCTTAAGACGTTCAGCAATTCTCAATCTCATTCTGTTCATCTTGACTCTTTCTTCATTTCTGGAAAAGTTGGTAAAAGTTGGTGCAGTGTCTGATGATGAACTTTCCTTCTTTTGAGGTGCTGATTTTGATTCCTTTTCTGGTTCTTCTTTTTTGGCAGGAGCTGGTTTCGATTCTGATTCTTGCTTCTTTGGCTCCTCTTTCTTTGGTTCTTCCTTCTTTTCTCCTTCATCATCTTTAGGCTTGGCTGATTCTGTTTCTTCCTTCTTGGCACCGCCTTCTGGTGCTTCACCTTCTTCAATTTCAGCAATTTCTTGTCCAACTTCAACAGTGGCTTCAACATCGACTAAAAACTTTGTTATAGTACCACTGACTGGTGCATTAACCTCGACATCAATTTTGTCAGTTTCAATGGTGGCAATAGTTTCATCTTGGTTTACAAAATCTCCAACTTCTTTGTTGAAAGCAGCTAAAGTACCTTCAGTGATGGATTCAGCCATATCTGGTACCTTAACTTTTGTCGACGCATATCTGACGGAACCTAACGATGAGGAAGCAAATTTGTAGTTACTGTTGTGGTTGATAGTAGAACGAGCAATTGGTTGACTATGGAGAGATCTAGTTGCTTCAACACTAGCAAATTTCAAACTAGTGGTGGCGACACTTGACTTGAGTGCTCTCTGTGCAGTTCTCTTTAAACTTGAATTAACTCCTCTAGATAACATTGTGTGTGGGGGATGAAAGTTGTGTGGTATAGTCTTTAGTTTGAATATGTAGTTGTAAGGGGAGAAGATGGTAACGTCTCTATAGTTGTAATTGATTAATTCAATAAGTCTATAATTCCAAAGAAGAAAAAAGTTGGAAAATTCGTTTCAAAAGTTGTGGTGGTGGAGATTTAGAGGAAGAGGAAAAAAAATAAAAAAAATTTTTGTTGCTAAATTACTTAATTTACTATTGGTGACATTACTACATTTGCTCGGTTATTGAAACTGAGCAGAAGAAAAAAACTCCGGGATTGATGGACGAGAGAATTAAAAAGAACACATTTTGTAACCGAGATGCTTCCGGAGTAGTAGATGATGACTTAAAGGATAAATAAAGACCAAACTAACAGAAGTATAAGGTCATCAATAATTGTCTAAAAAGAGAAAGAGAAAGAGAGATGCGAGTATTACATAGTTTAGTCTAGAAGTAAGATATTCAACTGAAATGAATTAATGACAGATATTTGAGCCCGGTAGATTTAGGAAGCGTGCGTTTCTGTTTCTCCGAAACAGAATTTTTTTTTTGTCCACGCACTGTAGGGTCCGGTTCGCTAAGTTACTTAGCTTTTTTTCGTAGCCCCGGGTAACTCAGGAGAGAAAGAACATAATGATAACTGGACGTAGATGCAGAGAAAACTCCGAACTATGGCTAATATTTGGTTGCAAAAGGATTATCAGATAAAGAAAGGGGATAGGTATAATCTGAATACCACAATTGAGAAAGATGCTTTTCTTCTTCATTTCGAAATGAAGTACTAGGGAAGTTCCTCCTTTATTCTAATTAAGATAAGGGTAAGCTTTGGGTTCTTTTACTAGTGAAGGTGATTGATCTAATGCAATAGTTTTCAACTGGGGAAGGCGAAGACAATATTGAAATGAGAAATCTTATTTTGATATAATTTTGCAACTAAAAATTATTGAAAAACAAGAACACACTGTGCAAGAAACTGTTTGTCTGTCTTCTTTTGTGTAGTGGAGTTAAATTTCCTAGATTGCCAACTATCAATGGATAAAGTTGTGATAAAGAGAGGAGCTAAGGAAGTAAAGAGAAATTAGGTAGTCAATGTTTATCTCTCTCGTATGACTTAAATACGATTTCTCTTGTCGTGTATAGAACATTGTTGAATATGACAAAGGGAAGAACTGAAACTGAAGGAGGTTAAGGTAAGAAGGAATAAAGAAGAAGATTATTACCTAAAGTAGTAAACCATGAAAAAATACGAGTAGAAACATAAGAAGTTGAAGTATCGTTATTTGCTTTGTTATAAACTCTGTTCTTTAGTTTGCAAAGACTATATAAGGTACAGCAAGAGTGACTATATTTAAGAGGTTCAGCATTTAAAAACATATCTGTATATCGGTATTATAACCATTGCATATATAACCGAGTGAAGATTAAAAGCCACGCTGTACACTAAGACGGCGTTATCAGTAGAAGGAGATATACTACTGGCTAAAGATTGAAGTTAGAACATAAAGCAAACTAAAAGGGATCCTTAAATAGAAGGTGTATTATCATAGCTAGGGAAGGATTGTGGAGTAGACAATAATTAAAAAACAGAGTTAAGACGGAAAAGAAAGAAGCGGGCTTTAGGTTTATTATATTAAAGCGGTTTTAATTAATTACTTATACCCTTCTTCATTCAATCGTAGTGTTAGGGTTAGTTACTTAACTGTTTGTGTGTATATATAGACAGCGAGGATCTCTTTTACTTTTTCAAATTGAGAACAATGACTTACTGAAAAGCCTCAATTGAAAATTGAAAAGTAAAACATTGTTAGAAAGACGGGGTGAGAAAATATAAAGATGCGGAGAAATGAGGGGTTAATCAATGGTAACAATAAGAATACTTAGTTACTATTTATTTAAGTTTGCTTTACTTGAGATAACAAACGTTTATTATTTAGTATTTAGTATTTAGTAAAAATCTAAATTCTATTTCTTTTTTATTTCTTCAATTCAACAACAATATGCTTAGAGGTATATTACACAAACACAGAAATAATAATAACAATAAATAAAAACCACCGAAATGCGGAGTAAGAGGAAAAGAAACAAAAAAGAAAAAGACATCATCATCCCTCATCATCATTCGTCGTCTGTCATTATATATACAAAATACGTAATAGCATTAAAAAATTACTGTCTTGCAATAGTAGCAGTAAATAGGAGAAAGTAGCAGTAGAACAAGTAGAACAAGTAGAACAAGTAGAACAAGTAGAACAAGAAGAACAAGAAGAAGAAGTGTGTCAAGTTATGCCATATGAATATCTCACATTCTTCTTTATATGACTGTACTAGTCCAACATTTATTATAATAACAATGTATTCTATGCCCCCAGGATGTTAAGCATACCCAGAACAAAGTTAGATGTAGTGTATATGAGAGGGGGGAAGTTGACAGTTGGTCACAACGTTTTACAAACGATGAAAGCTTATCTCTCTCTTTCTATCCTTTTCAAAACTGATCTCCAACAAATTTCTTGTTTGTTTCTTGACACCCGCTCCATCTCTATTACTTTAAACTTCTGTTGCATTGCACTGCAACACCATCTCTACTGAGGGAAAGCAAAAGTGAAAAAAAATAAATGACATCTAAAATTACGTTTTCTGTATCCTATAACTGCTAAAAACTAACAATCAACTACTAATAATAAAATACGCATTACGTATAAAATATTCATTTATTTATAGGCTTCATGATGTTTCAAGAACAACACGAGTCTATCATTTTATAATCTCCACACCACATCGTCAACTACACTGATGCCAATACCAACACTTAAGTGGTATCTATTCCTTTGTTTCTCAATTGGCATATGTGTGCGTGTAGTTACTCTCTATATATGTATCGGAGTTTAACACTGCTTACGACCTTCTTATATCCATAACTATAATATAATAATAATAATAATATTGATATTGTACTATGTATCTTTTTGGGTTACTAAGCCGAAAATGTAAAAAAAGTTAAATGTTAAAACCTAAAACTAAAGAAAAGGTAGTGTAATCAAGATCAAAAATCAAAACAAATACTGTAACTATTGTGCTGTTCAAATATGTTTCAAAGAGGGGGTGTAAATCTCTTTTGTATCTTTTAGTCTCTGCATACTGCATAATCTAGTAACGTATTAATGCATGGTATTTACTGTGGATACTGATCTGGAACTATATAACAAACTGTGGCTATATAGTAGACAAGTGCAACCACCCTTTCTCTTTCAAGCCCCTTGCTAGCCTTCTTTTCTAACTGATTAGATTAAAGTGGGCTATGGAGAGCTAACAGATAGGAATATACGTCATCGCTTGCTAGTTTTACATAATTGCACGACTAGTTTTGGCTTACTCATAGAGTGTAAAAATTATAATAATAATAATAAATTAACACAAGATACATTTTTAGGTACTACCCACTAAATTTAGTTTGTGCAATAATCTAAAAAATAACAATACATTATATTACGTAATTGTTTAATCATTTGTTATTGTCTTATTACGTAATTACAAACCTATTTTCTCTTTTATCTATCTATCTAACTATCTATCCACAGTCTAATTACATATAAGTATATATATATATATAGATCAATATACTTCGAGATATCATCATAAATTGAGTTTCCACAATTATTTTACTTCCTAATCTTTTATCTTTTTTATACAACAACAACAACAACATCCTTTTTTTATCATCAATAGATTTTAATGTATTTATAGACAAACAACACCATCTTATTACACTAAAACAATGAATGACTTTCAGATAAAGACCAATAGAATATCTTCAACAGCCCCAACAACACCTTGTGTTGCAGCCAAACATTTCAATCTACTTTATGACAGTAGTCTTCAACAGCTGCAGCAACAAGAAGAGCAAGATTCATTTAATATTCCTTCTCTTCATGATTTAATCCACAACTCAACCACTTCTTTGGATAAAGATGCAACTACACAAAGCAACAACGCCAAGTATGTAACTCCACCTCATCCTGCTGCTAATAATAATAACAATCCAAAGATTACCCTTCAATCATTTAACAATTATCTAGCTTCAATCCACTGTCAAGAGAATTTACAATTTATTCTTGAATTGAACAAGTACCTAACTTCTTCCATTAATGATAAAACTCAATCACTTACCCACTGGCAACACATTTATTCCAAATTCTTAATTTCTGAATCGGATTGGGAAGTTAATTTACCGGGTCGTTTAAGTTCAAACTTACATTATGCCCAATACCCAAATGAATCAGTATTACAAAATTGCGAACTGTATATCATCAATGAGCTTTTACAAAATTTATACCATGAATATTTGAAAACTGTCACCTGGAATAAATGTGGATTATATAGACGAAGATCGGTGGCTTTATGTTCTTGTCCTTTGAGGAAAAACAGTGCAAGCAGCACTAGCAATAGTCATTTTTTAGCTGAATCTGATAACAACATCATCAATGACAACGACAACAGCAATGACAGCAGCACCAGCAAGAATATCTCGGCCAATTTCAATTCTAATATACTGCCTTTGCATGTTAAACCTACAATTGATACTACCACTATTATTGAACACCAGGGTCCTTTAACTCCACCTTATTCACCTCCTCCATATTTGCAACAGCAGCAACAGCAGCAACAGCAACAGCAACAGTCAACAGTACTGCTGCAATACCTAAACTTGCCAACTTCTGCGCTGTCATCTCAATCACAACCACATTCACTGTTGAGTCGTCATATTTCGTTCTTTAGCAAGAACAATAAGAGACGCCACAGTAATAATAGCAATAAATCTACGACCCACAAATACCACGACCATCATAGTAGCCACAGCCACAAAAACACCAACAACAGTGCTAATAACAGCCGCAAAAACAGCCAAAGCAAGAGTGCTGACTATAAGTCAGCAGTAATGATTGATGGTTACGATTACTACTCCATACCTGCTGAGTTTGAAAATGACTATAGCAGTATCATATCATCAACATCTAAATCTTCGGCTTCATCATCTTTAGCACCACCAGCTCACCCACCTACATCCAGCTCGCATCCACCATCAATATGTTCCAATTTGGGCTCAGATGCATTATCTTCTTCCTCATCAACATCTTCCAAAGTGTCTGCTTTTGGTGAAGATGGTGCTGGTGCTACTGGTTCATATTCGTCATCACCCAAGCAAACAGCAGATACACCAAGAACGTCAAGGAATAATTCAAGCAGTTCAAAGTCAAGCTCTTCGGGTAGTAATCACTACAAGAGTATATCCTCGCCCATAGCTTTGGTCACTAGTCCTGGAGGTACTGGTACAGGCGGAAGCATACACAAAATTGTTGATAATTCGATGAATTATTTCAACAAGATGAAGAAATTTAAATTTAAAAGAAGTAACCACGAAGAGGGAGAAGATGAGGATGAATGAGAGAGAGAGAGAGGTACTGTGCTTTGCTACACGAGAGATAGATTGTGATGGTGTTGACTTTGATGGACTGTGTTCTTTTTCAATTCTAAATACTTGATGAGATTATGAAAACGTCTTTTATTTTTTTCTTGAAGATTAACTCATATTAGGTTTTGTTATAGAGATATATCCTTTAAATTGAAATGATGATTAATGCCTCATGATAAAAAGTACCAGTGGTATAACTGTAGTAATTGAAATGAATAATTCGTTTCTACAATTGTATTCGTATCTTACTATAACCATCTTCTTCATCAACATTTGCCAAAGGTTTACCGCCACCACATTGTAAATCATCGATATTTCTTGATACCCAGCATTGATTCTCAGGAGTATCAACAACAAACATCTTAAACAGTTTAATAAAATTCAACCCGACATAATGTAACTTCTTGGCTTTAAATTTGTACCAAATACGTTTCAATTGTGGCACATTGACAAAATTGGGTTTAATAAAGAATTGTGCAACCTCTCCTGGGTTTATTGAACAACTAAATAATAAGGTATTGAGCTTTGATACACCGACACGTTTGCCTAACGCGAGACTGGTTCCTATTGAGAAGTAAAGTGGTGGGATGCCCAAAGTGATTTCGCCTGTTTGGTCGAAAGTTTGTTCCAAGTATATGGTTATGTATCGGCTCAAGTAGCCACCGCTGCCGTGGATCAGTTCGAGGCAGGATGTGATGGGGATCCAATGAGGAAAAGGTTGTGCAATTGTGGGTGTTTGTGCGTTTGGTGTATTTGGTGCATTTTGGTCATGGGTCTGGTCATTTCTGATAAGAAGAGTCCAGTACTTGAGTTGCCTATCGTATATCATTGAACTGTGGACTGATTTGATGTAGAATATGTTGGTGGTGTCGGATAGTTTTGCCGTGTGATTGGAAACGAGCGCATTTAGGGTGGATATGGTGTAGATATGTGGTGGTTGTGGTTGCTGCTGCATATGTTCCTGGTGGTGGGTTTTGATGAAGGATATTGGTGTTGATGTGGTTGGGTTAGTCATGGGTGATGTGATTGCGTTGGTTGTATCTAGATCGGTCCATCGAATATCAAGGAACTGATCACGAAGAGAGACACATTGAGACCATGATGAAGCGAGCAAGACTATTAAGATGTAACTCAACATTTAGAGCCATAGTAGAGAGGGTAGGAAGAGAGTGAGAAGTATAATTTAAATGAACGTGTGCTTTTGATTGCCTTTACCGTATGCTTTATGTAATTGGTAGCATAACAAACCCTAAGAAGTTCCAAAAGACAGTAGTAGTGATATATTGAGATATCCTTCAGCCGCATTAGTTGTGGGCAAATTGGGCAGTAAGGGGTGGAGCGTAAGGTGCGGTGAGACCAAAACTTGTGAGGGAAACGGAGGTATATGGTTACATATGGTTAGTTTCTAAATTTAGTACTGCTGTTCTTGTTCTAGTAAGTTCTCGGGGTCTCTAGAATTATCTAGAACAAAATTTTGTATTTTCTTCTCAATTGCGCAATAATAAAAATTGAACTTAACACAAAATCTCTTCAACATATGACTTTTGCTATTAACAACAATATTATTACTGACAATCCATTATCAAATAAGAATCGAGATATAAATACAAACCATTCCAACCTCCTTCAATTGCTATTCTTTATATTTCAGTCTGCCTTTTTTTTATCAATTCACGTTTTATAATCCACAACTACTACTACTACTACTACTACATAGCAAAACTAGAATAAAAGAAAAATGGATGAAACTCAATACACTGATAACGCATTGCGTATAATACAAAATGCCACCAACTTGTGTAAAGAAAATTCAAATACTCAATTGCTTCCAATACATTTACTTGCCGCGTTCATTCCAACCGATGACACTGAAGGATCAACTCCTTACTTGCAAACATTGATTCAAAAAGCTAGATACGAATGGCCAGCATTTGAAAGAACTGTCAATAAACATTTGGTTAGGTTGCCTAGTCAAAGCCCTCCTCCAGATGATGTTAGACCTAGTTATCAATTGGGTCAGGTCTTGCAAAACGCCGCCAAGATTGAGAAACAGCAAAAGGACTACTACATTGCTCAAGACCATTTGTTATTGGCTCTTTTGGAAGACCAATCGGTTAAGGATATCTTCAAAGAAGCTGGAATCAAAACTGATGCCATCAAAACTCAAGCTGTCGAATTAAGAGGTGATCAACGAATTGATTCTCGTCAAGCTGATTCATCTTCCAGTTATGAGTTTTTGAACAAGTACTGTGAGGACTTCACTGAAAAAGCCAGAGAAGGCAGAATTGACCCAGTCATTGGAAGAGAAGAAGAAATCAGACGGGTTATTAGAGTCTTGGCTAGAAGATCCAAATCAAACTCGGTTCTTGTTGGTGATGCTGGTGTGGGTAAAACTTCGATTGTTGAAGGTGTCGCACAAAGAATTGTTGATGGCGATGTACCTAATATCTTGTCCAGTGCTCGATTGTTTTCTCTTGATATGGGCGCATTAACTGCTGGTGCTAAATATAAGGGTGAATTTGAAGAGAGATTAAAAGGAGTTTTGAATGACATCACCAAATCAAAAGAATTTATCATTTTGTTTATCGATGAAATTCATACTGTTATGGGTGATGGTAAATCGGACGCAGCTAATCTCTTGAAGCCAATGTTGGCCAGAGGTGAATTACATTGTATTGGTGCTACTACTTTTGCCGAATACCGTAAATTCATTGCCAAGGATGGTGCTTTTGATAGACGTTTCCAAAAGATTGATGTGCCAGCAGCCACTGTCAATGAAACCATTGCTATATTGAGAGGTTTGCAACCAAGATATGAAATTCATCACGGGGTTAGAATCTTGGACAGTGCTTTAGTCACTGCTGCTCAATTGGCATCAAGATATTTGACCTATAGAGCCTTGCCCGATTCAGCAGTTGACTTGGTCGATGAAAGTGCTGCTGCTGTTGCCGTGGCTAGAGACTCCAAGCCAGAAGAGTTGGACACCCTTGAACGTGAATTGCATTTGGTTGAAGTTGAAATCAATGCATTGGAAAGAGATAAGGATGCCGATGCCAACTCAAAGGAGAGATTGGAAGCTGCAAAAAAGAAAAAAGCCAGCATTGAAGAACAAATGGGTCCACTTAGAGAAAGATTCAATCAAGAGCGTGCCGGCCACGATTTACTCATTGCGGCAAAGAGAAAATTGGATGACTTGGAAGTTAAAGCTCAAGATGCTGAAAGAAGACACGACACTGCCACTGCTGCTGATTTAAGATATTTTGCCATCCCCGATGTTGAGAAACAAATTGAAGAGTTGGAAATTCGAGTAGCAGAGGAAGAATCATCGAATTTGGAAAGCTTGTTGAAGAATGCTGTTGGGCCTGATCAAATTTGTGAAACTGCTGCTAGATTAACTGGTATCCCAGTGACAAAGTTGAGTCAAGCGGAAAATGCTAAATTAATCAACTTGGAATCAGAATTGTCGAGTGCTGTTGTGGGTCAATCAGAGGCCGTCAAAGCGGTTTCCAATGCCATTAGATTAAGAAGATCGGGCTTGTCCAACCCTAACCAACCGCCATCATTCTTATTCCTTGGTCTTTCGGGTTCAGGTAAAACTGAATTAGCCAAGAAATTGGCCGGGTTCCTTTTCGCTGATGAAAAGGCCTTGATTAGAATTGATTGTTCAGAATTGGATAAATGGTCAACGTCAAAACTTTTGGGTTCAAATGCCGGGTTTGTTGGTTATGGAGAGGGAAACATTCTTGCTGAGCCACTAATTAGAAGACCATACTCGGTGGTGCTATTTGATGAAGTTGAGAAAGCGGCGCCGGAAGTATTGACGATTCTTTTGCAAATTTTGGATGATGGAAGAATCACTGATGGTGAGGGAAAGTTAGTCAATTGTTCCAATGCCATATTCATCATGACCTCGAATTTAGGAGCTCAGTATATCAGTGAGTCAAAGGGAAGTAAGATTGATGCTGCTACCAAGGAACATGTCATGACTGTCGTCAAGTCTCATTTCAGACCCGAGTTTTTGAATCGTATTTCCAATATTGTCATTTTCAATAGATTATCAAGAAAAGCAATTTCCAAGATTGTTCACATTAGATTGAATGAATTGACCAAGAGATTTGAGGATAATGGCAAGAGAATAACTTTGCACCTTGATGATGATGCCATGAATTATTTAATCAAGAATGGGTGGTCTGCCGATTTAGGTGCTAGACCTTTGAATCGTTTGATTCAGAATGAAATTTTGAATAGATTGGCCGTTTTCATCTTGAAGGGACAAATCAAAGATAAGGAGACAGTTAATGTTGTTGTTGGTGAAAAGGGGTTGGAGGTTTTACCCAACCACGAAGCTGAAGATGAAAATATGAATGATGTTAATGATTGGGAAGATAGTGAAGACGAAGATGAGGATGAGGATGAAAATGAAGCATTGGATTAGATTAGGAATTTTGGTGATGCATTGTTGTAACTCTTGAATGTATAGCATTTTGTATAAGAAGAATAGAAAGACACTTATATTGTGAAGAGCATTTTGCTTTATACTTGTATATCTATAAAGTATTACGCCGCATTGACTACCCAATTAGTAATAGTAATTGAATTCTGTCTCTCTCTCTCTCCTCTTTTTTGTGCACTATTGCACTACCACCTCATCGTGTCTTTTATTTTGCCATTTTCGTTTTTTCTTCATCCTCTTTTCATCAGCTTTTAGAGTCATCATCAAAAAATCAAAACATTGATAGAATAGTATAAATACCACTTGGATATCACTATTTACATTTCATATAATATTCCTATACTTTTATCAAATCAAACATTTTTTTTGCTAATAAATTATGGCCACTAGAACTCAATTTGAAAATTCTAACGAAGTTGGAGTCTTTTCCAAATTAACCAATTCATATGCTCTTGTTGCTGTGGGAGGATCAGAAAATTTTTACTCATCATTTGAAGCTGAACTAGGTGACGTTATCCCTATTGTCCATACCACTATTGCCGGTACTCGTATAGTTGGACGAATGACGAGTGGAAATAGACGTGGGTTATTGGTTCCTACCCAGACTACTGATCAAGAATTAATGCATTTGAGAAACTCGTTACCTGACTCAGTCAAGATCCAACGTGTTGAGGAACGATTATCAGCATTGGGAAATGTTATATGTTGTAACGATTATGTCGCATTAGTACATCCTGATATCGAACGAGAAACTGAAGAATTGATTGCTGATGTATTGGGGGTGGAGGTATTTCGTCAAACAATTGCCGGTAATGTCCTTGTTGGATCATACTGTGCCTTGAGTAATCAAGGTGGATTGGTGCACCCGCAAACTTCAATACAAGATCAAGAAGAATTGAGTAGTTTGTTGCAAGTGCCTTTGGTTGCCGGTACAGTGAATAGAGGATCCAATGTGGTTGGTGCTGGATTGGTGGTTAATGATTGGTTTAGTGTTGCTGGATCAGATACTACGGCGCCGGAGTTGTCGGTTATTGAATCGATTTTCAGGTTGCAGGATGGACAACCCGAAGCCATTGGTGGTAATTTGAGAGATACCTTGATTGAAACTTATTCGTGAGGAGAGGGGTAGAGAAAGATAGAGGGAGAGGAGTTGCTACAGCTATTTTGCTGGGGAAATAGAGGATGCGTTGAGGTTTTCTTGATTCTAAGCAAAGCTATTAGTAAAGGTTTTGCTGGTGTACAGTTATACTAGATCTATATAAGTCAATTAATAAGCGACCCTCTTGCACCATCACAGTGAGTAAATGTAAGTAATGATACATGGCAGATCTTATCTCTTTGGTGTACTCCTACTTTGTACAGTTATTACCAAATTGGGTAAAACTATGGACTTAATCACTGCCATGTGAATATTTCTTTATAAACTGGTAGCGTTCTCCACTTTTTGTTTGTTTTTTTCCTTGTCCCTCTCTCCCCAAAAAATTTCAACAAAGAGAAATAAATAAGTAATCCACCCTATCTCCATACCCTTATTCACTCTTCTACTCACAAGAAACTCCAAAGTCTCGATCAACGATGGATTTTTATGGTATCACTCGTGGTACCATTCGTGGTGAAGCACTCAAGAAATTAGCTGAACTTACGGTAGAACATGTTCCATCTAACTTGAAAGAGATAAACACTGGTATCCAGAAGGATGATTTTGCTAAATTATTGACATCAACTCCAAAGGAATTACCGTTACGTAAATCTATTGTTAGTGTAAATGAGCAAAAAATGTCCAAGGTTGCCATTGCTCCTAAGGAATACGAAACATTAGTTGCATTATGTGACGCGACTGCTAAACCAATTAAGTTAACCGGTCAAATTAAGGCCTTAATTGACAAGTTTAAAGTTTATTTGTTTGAATTACCCGATCAGCAATTTGCTTATAGTATTGTATCTAAATCGGTTGCCATTGCCCCATGGACTTTACTTGGAGAAAAATTGACAATTGCATTGATCAATTTGGCTTATCAATCAAACAAACAATTTTTCGACGAAGTGGTTGAAGTTTTCCATCAATTTATTGAGAAATTTTTCGATAATGTTGATTTGCAATTGTCTAACTTCCTTACTTTAACTGGAGTCATTGACGGGTTAAACCAGAATGCCCTGTTTTTGACGTATTCATCAAGAACATTTCGAATTTTCACCAACTTGGATTCTTCTATTGATAATTCTGAAGTTCTTAGTGATATTGAGAATTATTCCGATTATCTTTATGATGAACCAAATCCATATCAAGAGTTGTTGGAACGTGATTTTTGCCTCAATTTTTCCCCCATTCTTTATCTTGAAAAATTATCGAGATTGATGTGCTCAGTCCTTGGTGAAATTTTGAATTCAAAATCACAGTCGTTATTGCCCTTTTTGTTGAACCAAGCAGCCAAGAAATATGACGATGAAAATGAAGCCAATGGTAGATCTATTGGTCACGGTAAGGATCATTTGTCCTTTTCAAGAGCTCAAATGGAGATTATTAAAATTTTAACTGAGTTGGCATTGAGAAAGTTGGAATTTTTGGATCGAGGTGAAACCTATATTGTTTATTCAACTTATAATCGGTTGAAATTGGGTTTTTTGGCCAAGAGTTTTAATTTACAAGTTTTGAGTTGTGGAATGTTTACTGATAATTTGGACCTTGATACTTCAAGGGAATTGTTCAAGGCCAATATTGAGATTAAGGATGCCATGTTGGATTCTGACTTGGGATTGACTGTGTTTGAATTTGGATCCTTGTTGGTTTTCAAGGACGAACTGATTGGTCCCTTATTGACAAGAGCGTTTACCTCGGTTATTGCTAATCCAAAATTGGAGCCACACTATTGTTTAGAAGCTTCAAAGTGTGTTGGCTTGGGAAGTAAGAGACTACCTCAAGATGCTGTAGTTACTACAATCTATTCATTAACCAACTTGTTGTTTGTCACTAATGAAGGATTGCAAGGACCATCAAAAAGTGCTAGAAGAGCAACAAGAAACTTTGCTGGTGGTGGCGGTGCTGATAATGCATCAGCAAGAGAATTTGTATCATCACCAATGTCTTCAAGAAGAACTTCAATGACTTCATTTTCGCAAATGTTTAGCAAGGGCAGTTTGTCGGGTGAATATGATGAAAATGATTATCAAAAAGTTTGTGAAAATGCCATTACTGCCATTGTTGAAGTTTCTGAAGCTTGTGATGATGAATCTATTCCAGCATTGGCTTGTACTATCTTGTCGCAAAAAGTGACCAAGATCGAATCAGCAATTGGACCTTTGATTTTAAAAGGGTTGTGCTCGTGTGCTCCCTATGTTCCTGAACGTGAATTTATCATCTTGATTAGATTGTTGAACAAGTTGACAGTTGATTCTTTTGAGCGAAAGAACATTGCCTTGTTAGGCCATTTGAATGATTCAAGAATGATTTTGTCATCCAAGTTGAAACCAGATAATCATTTGTATTTTGTTTACTTGCATGAGTTGTTGAATTCAATTATTAGCAAAGGTGACGTTCAGCAATTGGAGCACCATAGGTCTCATAATGAAATCAGTGAAGTTGGAGATCAAATTGCTGTTTATTTGAAACCATTGGCTGAATTATTACCCGATGTGCATTTAGGGCAAGAGCCTTTGAAAATTGAGAAAACTGAAACCATCAATTTGTTTAGAAATATCTGGTTTAATATGGTTGTTCATGGCTATAATTTGAATTCCAAGAATTGTAAAGTCTTCAAAGAGGAGTTGGAAAGAATTGCCTATAATTCCCCTCCATTGGCATCAGAGAGATCATGGGATAGAACTGAAACATCAATTGAATTGAATACTGTATTGCGCCGAGGCTCATCAAACCACAATATCAAAGACCACAAGTCGTTTTTGGGTGATATTTTTGAAGTTCATCGTTCAATGTCGTACCCAAAGTTGATGTTTTTATCGGCCACTGCCCTTTGTGAAGGTTTACGTGTTCGAACTGGTGACTGCTCAAAGATTTTGTATTATTTCACTGATCCAACGAGTAAGATTTCTGCTGTTGATAAATACTTGGGACCCATTGCCTTCAAGATTGTTCGCGATTATATTGGCTTGATTAATGCTGGTGCCAATAAGCAATTCAGTGCCGACCATATTGCTAATCAGTTGACTACCATGTTGACATTGACTACACATCCGGTTGCAGAAATGCAAGATGCCTCTTTCCAATGTTGTGATTTGTTGATAAATAAAGTATCAGCTTCGTTGTGTCATAAAAAGTCCTTGTTTGCCCTTTTTGATATTTTGACGTTATTGTTCCAAAGTATTGCAGACGCTGATGTTCATGAATATGGACCAACAACATCATTTAGAGCCAAATGCACTGGAATTAAGATCACCATGTCGGATGATTACGACTGGAGATGTTCCACTTTCAACCGATTCCATGAAAAGGCCAAGGGTTGGGTTGAGTTGCTATTGTACAAGACAAATATTGATGTCAAGAGCTTGATTCAATCGTATGTTGCCGCCAATGAGGATTTGCAATACGATGCACCCATTCAATTTGGACTTTCGTTTGCATTGAAAATGTCGGGAGTTATTTCGTCGCATGATCGTGATTTACAAGGAATCACATATGCCAACATTTCTGCCTTGGATACGACACCTTCGATTGTATCTCAGTTAAATTGGCGATCAAATTTTGTGTCTCAATTGATGAATAAATTACCATTGAGAACTGATGAAGAATCTGATATAGCCTTCAAGGCCATTAGAGAAAAGGTGTTCAATATCAGGCTGAGATTGTTTGACCAGTTTACAGAAAATCCATCAGATGATGAGATTATGAGTTTGTTAACGGAAATTGCTGGATTAGCATTGTTATCTGATGTCAACAATGCTGAATTGGTTAGGTACTTGGTTGAAATTCCATTCATATTATTTGAGCCACTGGTTATGATTCCAGCAAGCGGCGTTTGGTTTGCTGTTATGAAGGATAAACCAAAGTTGAGTATGTTGTTACTTAGTGAATTGGCACAAAAATGGGAGGAATCGATTGAATTAAGAAAAGGATTATTTTCTCAAGAGCTTGACATTGTTCACCCTGAATTTGATAGAATGGAGTATGCACCAAGTAACCGAGCAACTGATTTGAGATTGGCTGAAAAGGCCCAGAGAAGCTTCGGACCTCATTTGGAATTGGTGAGATTATTTTCGAGTAATTTTGAAGCCACCTTGAATCAAAGTGATCACTTGTTAAAATTATTTACTCGATTTATTGAAGTTGGGTTGAAAAATTTGAAATTTGCTAGTTATCATCCACTTTCACGATTGGTTCGATTTGAATTGATTAAATTTTCATTCGAAGTTTTACAAGTTCATTTGAAATTGGGATCGAGAATTTGCAAGTACTTGACTGAATTGATATTTGATGGTGCATTGACTTGGTTCAGGCAAAGATTTGTTTATCCTTTTGGCGGTAACAAGTTGAAGTTCAAGAGTGAAGCGGTTGTGATGAATGAAGTTGCCAGAATGGCTAATGCAGTGTCGGTTTTCCATCTGAAGGATATCGAGATCAAGCGCACGATTTTCTTGCAATTCCTTGATGATGAAGTGTACAAGTTCAATGTTTGGTTAACTTCGTTAAATCCAACTGATACTTCAGGCACAATTAGAGGCTCAGGAAATCAAGTAACTCGCGTGCAAATCACAAGTTCATATGAAATTGACCCTATCTTGGCTATCAATTTAGCAATGAGGTACCAGAGCAAGAGTCATGATGATTTAATCCAAGAATTGATTATCAAGAATCCACTCCCAGCCATTGCATACCCCGATGCGGTACCGTTTTTCATTGGTATTAACCTTGGTACTCACATGCCATCCCATCAATTGTTATTCTGGACACCAGTGTCGCCAATCGATGCTATTACATTGTTTTTGCCACCTTTTGGTGCTAATCCATATATCTTGCAATATACCATGAGATCATTAGAAACGCATGATGTCAATTTGACATTCTTCTATGTTCCACAAATTGTACAATCGTTACGTCATGATGCTAAGGGGTATGTTGAACGGTTTATTATTGAAACTGCTAAAGTATCACAACTATTCGCCCATCAAATTATCTGGAATATGTTGGCCAATAGTTACAAGGATGATGATTCGACTGAGCCCGATGATTTAAAACCAGTGTTGGATAGAATTCAAGAAACCATGTTGAAAGAATTGAGTAAAGAAGATTTGCAATTTTATCATAAAGAATTTGGGTTTTTCAATGAAGTTACTGATATTTCCGGTAAATTGAAGCCATATATCAAGAAATCCAAGGCGGAGAAAAAGGTCAAGATTGATGAAGAAATGGCATTAATTAAAGTTGAGCCTGGGGTGTACTTGCCTTCGAATCCTGACGGTGTTGTTATTGATATCAATCGTAAATCTGGTAAGCCATTGCAATCGCATGCTAAAGCTCCCTTTATGGCTACATTCAAGATTAAAAAGGAATTGACTGATTATGATGAGCATGGAAAGCCTCAACAAGTTGAAATTGAGAAATGGCAAAGTGCCATTTTCAAAGTTGGTGATGATTGTCGACAAGATGTGTTGGCATTACAATTGATTTCCATCTTTAGAACCATTTGGAGCGATGCTGGGCTCGATCTTTATGTGTATCCTTATAGAGTTACGGCTACTGCTCCCGGGTGTGGTGTGATTGATGTATTACCCAATGCTACATCAAGAGATATGTTGGGAAGAGAAGCGGTAAATGGATTATTTGAATATTTCATCACCAAGTTTGGACCGCAAAAGTCAATTGAATTTCAACAAGCCAGAAACAATTTAGTTAAATCGTTAGCTGCTTATTCTGTTATTTCATACTTGTTGCAATTTAAGGATAGACACAATGGTAATATTATGTATGATGATCAAGGTCATATTTTACATATCGATTTCGGATTCTGTTTTGATATTGTTCCCGGAGGAGTTAAATTTGAAGCGGCACCGTTCAAGTTGACCCATGAAATGGTTATGGTATTAGGTGGGAGCGAAGATACGCAGGCTTTTAAATGGTTTGAAGAATTATGTATCAAGGGGTATTTGGCATGTCGTCCATACATGGAATTAATTGTGAGAACAGTTGTGCCAATGTTGGAATCAGGATTGCCGTGTTTTAAAGATACAACTATTAAGAACTTGAGACTGAGATTTGTGCCTGATAAAACTGATAAAGAAGCGGCAGCATATTTTAGGAAATTGATTAAGAAATCAATGGAGAGTTTCTACACTAAAGGATATGATGAATTTCAAAGAATTACCAATGGTATTCCTTATTAGTGGTCAGGCTGTTATAGTATTCTCGGGGTGCAAAAGATCCCTCTCACAACAAGTTGAAATAGTAGTACATTTTTAATAAATACCAATCAGTTGATATCGTTAAAGATTATGAAACCTGGTTTTACCAAGAAGTCATCATATAACTCTGTCTTAGAAATCTAAGACAAAAAACAAAGGATTTCCTTGTTTCTCTAGGAACAGTTTACAATACTGTCATACTATCACATTCAGTTTTGTGTGCACGTCTCTCGTTTTTGCAGCCAGGTGCAACCAATGTCTGTTAAAATGTAGTCCAGCTTTTAGGAAGGAGCAACCGAGAAACTCAAACTACATAACTATAACACCTGGCAATCTTTTCAAACTACTACGTTTTCGGTTTGTTTTTTTTTTACCTTTTTTTTGGCTTCCTTTCGATGAAAACCTATCAATGGCCACGCTTACTGATTTGCTAAACCATGCAATTGAGCTTATTTTTAAAAATATCTATCAACAGCAAGCCATAGTGCTTGCTCTATTGCGCTCGAAATTACACCTTATTGCAAGGTCCAAATTATACCATTTTGTATGTTTATGATATACTACAAGGTGGGCAGCATAATACACAATAGGATAGTGAACTGGACGATTCAAGCAGTAGTCTTCTGAGCGTCATTTGATAAATATTTGGAATAAATGGACCCAAATCAAGGGATCAGTTAGTTGACCTCTTCTCGTGAGCCTGACCTTTTTGTTTGACAAAGCTATCCTTTACTCCAAGTTTATCCAAAAGCGTATTGTAGTGGAAGAGCCAGAGGACATAGTACATAATAAGGTTTTCCAGTACATTAGATAAATTCAGTCCAACGCGGTTTCTTTTAAAGGGAGAGACACAGCACTCACATTGGTGACACAGATTTAGATCCACACCAATCATTCGGTACATAAAGTAGGTGTCTCAAGTAATCAACTCAAACTCCACTTTATTATGATTATTATAATTATATGGTGGATGATAATACTCATTCTTTGGCATTAGGGAAGTTGTACTATGTAATTAAAAATGAAGAGGAGATAGAGTCCCGGTTTACCCAACAGTTGGACACCTCTCTGCTTCTAGAATTATATCTCACCCTCAATGTTGATATGGACCAACTCTTTCTAGTTTCCGGATTGACAACGAGCACCCAAAATTGGTTCTGCTTGGGTTGTGTTATGCATCTTCATATTCTTCAAATTGTGACCAGAGCAACAGAAGCATCACACGTGCAACACATCGATCGTTGCCGAATTTGACTATTTCTACTTTTGTAATAAATGAAAAGTTAATAAGAAGGGTCTGTGAGCTTGCGTTGCTGTTTCCAAGAACTAGCATTAACTGGGGAAGTTCAAAGCACCTCACGGAGCACACGACCCATTTTTATTAGAACAAAGTAAATTCAGTCCAACATTTCCTCCTGGATGCACAGAAAATACATCGGGTATCTAGATTTGGGATCTACAAAGAGATAATTGGACTGAAGTATTTGGTTGGTGTAAAAGGCAGTGATATTAGTGTTGAGCTCAAGAGGTATTGTTCTGATAATGAAATAATGCAGTTGACGACGTTGTATTATGGTACTTGCCCGTGTTATTACCACAAGGAATTATTTCACGTGTCAGTTCTTTCGACAAGGCATATCATAGCAGAGGCTAGGAAGATTTATCTTGTATATATCATGTGTTGGCGGAGTTGCGTTGGTGAATCCCAGTTGCGTATTCTATGACAAGGAATTAAAAGTTTGAGGCTGGAGTTTTGTGCATGTGTTTGCATCACAGCCCCAATTAGTGCTTAAATAGCACAAAGTCAAAGTACCAGCATTAATAACACCGTTTCATAATCGAATGTGATGTGTAAGAGTAATGTACTTTACGATATTTGGGTTAGCCAGGTTTTAGATTCCTATTTAATTCGTCTGGACTATTTGAAGTGGTAGTAGTCCTAGCTCTTCATTTCGATGTGGATAACAGAGCGAAGCTTTGGTCTGTATTGGAAGATTAAAGCAGTGGCCTCCTTTGCTTTTCGTTTTCTTCTTTGGTGCTGGCAACACCAAAGTAGTGTCAATTTTTGTCAAGAAATCCAAAACTACAAATGCTTGTCGGCGTGTATCTAGAATGTCTTGGTGGTTGGCCAGTCTTAGCTCTCTTTAGCCATCACCACCACCACCAAGCACTTTTTTCTGTAATATATGCCTTTGTGTTGAACTGAGAGACATTCATAACTTACTCCACTTGACAAGCCTTGAAAGCAAAAAAGACGTTGAAACAAAAAAGTGTGACAAATTGGAAGCATATTAGAGGCACGGTTTAGTCTATGTGTGTAGTGCGTATTTATTTTCTCCTATGTCACGTGCAAATAAACATTTTGCAAAAGACAATTGTAAAGCAATAAAGTCACGTCGTTGCACTTTCTCGTGGTAGAATATAAAGCTTACAGTACGCGTTGGTTTTTGTTGTTGTTTGCTGTTCCTGTTTGTTGCTATAGCATATATATAGGTGGTTGAAGTTGTATATTATCTTGGTATAAATCACGTGCATGGTTTGTAGATGGTAAAATTGTAAACAATTACTAAGTTTAGAAACAACAACACAAACTTAGAATCTTATATATATATATATTACCTGAGTACTTACGTAATTAGATTTTATATTTTTGTTTCGCAAAATCAAAAACAAAGAATTTTTTTTTTTTCTCTTGAGAGAAAAAAAGAAAACGACGAACGACAAATCAATGAGAACAAAACCTCCTCCTTGTTCTTTAAGTAAAACTCATTTGTTAATAGCAACCAACAACTACCACTACTCTTACTAATATTATAAAAGTAAGGGAAATCACTGACAACAAGATATATATATATCAGAGCTTATCCACGTCTACTACTTCTTCTTTGATGTTTGCTTAGGTGAAGAAAAGTAATTAGAAATCTCCAATCTTTTGTTTTACTCCGCCTTAAAGACAAAAACTTTTAGCAGCACTACATTCACAGCCTTTCGTTACAACAACAACAACAACAACAACTACCCAAATATACAACAACAGCACACACTCACATCCTTGGAGTGGTAACCTTATCTAACATTGTATCCTCACAAACATCAAATCGTATACACTTACAAGAAACTACATATCACTGCAACAACATAGAGAACTTTTATCCCCCTCCGCCTTGTCCCTCCCTCGTCCATACATAATTCAGCTTCTTAAACCATGTTGCTTTACAAATTACTTCTAGTCAGCATAGCCTGTCTTTTCAATGTGGTATCAGCTGTCCATTACATTAAATCGAGTTCACTTTTGACTTGTATGGATAATTCACAATTTACAGCATCATATTTCGATATTGTATTTTACCCGGGAAACAGAACAATCTATTTTGATATCAATGCCATCTCATCGATTGATGCAAAAGTTGGTGCTAATATCAATGTCATTGTTTATGGTTTAAATGTATTGCAAAAAAATATATCTCTTTGTGATATTGATTATACATCAAGTGGTTCAGGCTCCGACCCTCTTTGTCCTTTGACTTCAGGTCACTTGAATCTCGATTCACATTATCAGTTAGGATCGTCAATTACCAGCCAAATTCCAGGCATTGCTTATACAATCCCTGATGTCGATGCTAGAGTCAAAGTGGTGATTTACGATTTAGACTCTTATGAACAATTAGCATGTGTTGAGGCAACTTTATCCAATGGTAAATCTGTACAAACAAAGTATGCTGGATGGCCAATTGCCGCAATTTCTGGTTTGGGTGTTATAACTTCTGGTGTTATATCGGTTATTGGACATTCAAGTACTGCGGCACACGTTGCTTCTAACTCGATGTCGCTTTTCGTTTATTTCCAATCGTTGGCAATTATGGCAATGATGGCTGTGGCTAGAGTTCCACCAATTGCTGCGGCTTGGGCCCAGAATTTTATGTGGTCAGTTGGTCTTATAAAGATTGGATTTGTTCAAGATATTTCCAATTGGTATATTCAAGCCACTGGCGGTACACCAACTGATATTTTAGGGGCATCGTATATCTCTATATCGGTACAAAGATTTGCTAAAAGAGCTATGGAATGGTATGAAGGAATGAACTCGTACGACGTTGGCGCGTTATCAAATTCAAAATTAGCTAAAAGGGCCAATATTATCTTAGATTCTGACAGTTTTGGCACTGCTGACAGTTTGGATCCAGATTTATATTCCACCAATGAAAAAGCCAGTGATTTATCAGGAAAGATTTTGGTTTTACGTGGAATACAACGGGTGGCTTATTTGGCCAGTATTGAAATCACTGATGTATTCTTGACGGGTATCTGTTTCCTATTATTTTTTGCCTTTGTTATGGTGGTTTGTCTTATGTTATTTAAAGCCGTTATTGAGATCTTGACCAGAAGTAAAGCCATGCAGGCTGAGAAATTTAATGAATATCGTCAACATTGGGGAGGTATTATAAAAGGATCACTTTATCGTTTATTGATTATTGCCCTTCCTCAAGTTTCAGTATTGTGTATTTGGGAATTAACAACAAGGGATTCGGCAGGTGCTGTTGTTGTTGCTATTTTCTTGCTAGTCATTACCCTAGTTTTGTTGATCCAAGCGGCAACGAGAGTATTTCTTATGGGAAGAAATTCGGTGAGAAATTTTAAAAATCCAGCCTATTTGTTATTTGGAGACCTCAAATTTCTCAACAAATTTGGATTCTTGTATGTTCAATTTAGAGCTGATTGTTTTTGGTTCATTTGGGTGTCAATATTTTACATTTTCATTAAATCATTATTGGTGGCAGTATTGCAACATCATGGTAAACCACAATCGGTTATCATATGGGTTATTGAATTGCTTCATATGGTTGTTCTTTGTTGGATTCGGCCATTTATGGACAAGAGAACCAATGCATTCAACATCACCATTTCTGTGATCAATTTCATCAATGCATTATTCTTTATGTTCTTTTCGAGTGTTTTTGGCCAACCAAACGTGGTGTCATCAGTTATGGCTGTGGTTTACTTTGTGCTTAATGCAGTATTTGCTTTGTTTTTGTTAATTTTCACCATAGTCACTTGTTTGTTGGCAATATTTAGGAAGAACCCTGATGCTAGATATCAGCCAATGCGTGATGATCGTGTTTCATTCTTGCCTAAAGCCGGTGGTAAAAAAGGTGCTGCGGCCGGAGATGATGATGATATGGAATTGATGGCATTAGGAGCAACAGCAATGAAGGGGCATGAGCATGGTAAACGTGATCCATTGGCTTATGATGATGATTCCTATGATGAAGATTCAGTGTATCCAAATAATAGAAACATGAGTGGTCCTGGATTAGAATCAAGTACGGGGTCTGGATCAAACGAATATAATTCATCAAAACGAGATTCAATAAGTTTTATGGAGCCAACGCAACCGGGTTCAACAATTGTAGGCAATCCATATAATGCATTGCCGACAAATCATTCCAATAGTAGTGGTAATGGTTTCAGTTATGGACAAACAGGAGTGTATCAAGGCAGCTCATCAAGTCCACAAAATCCCTATTTCCAAAATACTGCTTATAGCAACAACCAATATTATCAACAACGAAACCCTAGTGGAAGTCGAACAGCTTTTAGGTAAGAGAGAGAGGCAAAAAAGAAAAAATAAAAACAGAGACCACAAAGCACAAAGCACAAAGCACAGAGCATAGCATGAAATATATCTTGTGGTGGACGTTGCACACGAAGTGAGGAAACGACGACTCCCAGCCTTATTCTTGACGATTCAATGAATAAACGGATTAGGACCGGTGTGTATCTTTGTTTTTTTATTCAATTCATATTTTTTTTCGTTTGTTTGGGTTCAAAAATTTTCTTGATCTGTTCTTTATATGATTTATAGAATAAGAGGACAAGAACAAGAGAATTGGCGAGCAAAACGTAATTGTGGTTTTTTTTCTTCATTATATAGCATCATATATATATGTATATTATCAAAAAAAGAGAATGTCATTTTATATGTTTATCCTAATGACAGAAAAAATATTCTGTTTTTGGTTGTCAATCTCTCCAAGGTAAGTTTTATTGGTCGTTGCAAAAATTGGGCTCACCAAATATACTCCGGTGGAATATGTTGTACCATGTAATTGGTTGACATTGATCAATAATATTTTCATCGCCATCATTGTCGGATATTGCTCGTTTCTTTTTCAAGTTTAAGGTGTCTAAATTCATTACTTGGCTATAAGTCGTCTTTCTTGGAGATCCATTATCATCAACATCTTCGTCAATACCATCAATATCGTTCAAGTAGTTTGCATTGTTGTTGTGGTAAGTGGATGATCCTTGATAGTTGAGCAATGATAAAGGTAACGAGAACCCGCCTTCTTCGACATAATCACCAACACCGGCCAGTAAAGAAGCATCATCAATAACAAAATTTCTCTTGTGTATATATTCTCTTTCTTCCTCATCATCGCCATCAGTCTTGTAGCCGTATCGATCACCGTCTTCATCACCATCCGAATAATCAGAATACAAAGCAGGATGGTCATGTTGAGTTAGTCTCAGTTTCAGTTTTCCCTTGTTGTTGGTCTTTTTCTCAAACAATTGTGGTTTGAATTTCCACATTTGTAAATCTTGTGATTTACGTTGAATCAAATCAGTAATTTGATGTCGTTTATCATCAATTGCCGATTTAAATTTACCATGGTCGTCCATGTAGTAACCACCACTACTACAAATACCATCGCCAATAATGGCTGATTTCTTTTCAACTATTGAATCCAATACTGAATCGCGTTTGTCATCAATAGAGCCTAAAAATGAATACTTTTTATCATCAATAGAATCTAAAAGCGAATCCTTTTTATCATCGATCTTATTCAATCGATTGTCTATTTTCTCATCGATAAAATCATCCAATTTGTGCAATGTGTCCTTGGGGTATCTAATTAGATTGACTCCTGCAGTTCCTGCCATTGTTAAGGCATGTTTCTTGGCTTGTAATTTATCATGAACTTGTTTAACTGCTTGACTCTCGACTTTAACATCTTCCCAAATAGGTCCATCATCATGTTTCAACAATGATGCTGCAGTATCCAGCACAGGTTCATTTGCAGCAGCAGCAGCAACGACAACATTGGGATCAGATTTGGCGATAAATTTCTGAAATGCAGGGACAATATCAACCATTTGTTGACGCACCCTCAAGCAAAAGCTATGATCCTCATCATGATTATTGACATTACAAAACACTGAATGGATCAATGAATCATAATCAACTTGATGGATCCAATTCTTGGCAAACGTGTCGAAAAAAGTTGAAAATGTAGTTGGCGATTTCAAATAATTTTTAATCGACATGATATGCTTTGCCTTTTTCGTCCCTGTTGAATCCAGTTGCATTGACAATGATGATGATGAAAATTCATCAATTTGCGTAGCATCAGTTTCATTAAACATAAATACAATCAATGGTTTATTCTCACTCAAACGTGTCCGAAACACCGGTAATTTATCCATGGGATAACCCAACAACCCTTCATGATAGATTGACGAGGTTAAATTATGCAATTGGGGCAAATTCGGTAACACCATGTAATAATCAACCAATTCGACAAGTTCAGGCATATCAAATGGAACGACACGCAGTAAGAATTTATGCAATGTATTGGAGCTATAATGGGCATTTTGATCAAGTTGTTGTTGTTGTTGTTGTTGTTGCTGTTGAAACTTGTGGATCATATCTAATCCCAAACTCTGCTTTACCAAACTGGTATTAAAGATGAAATAAGTTTTGAACTCATGAGGAATGAAAATTTGATCTTGTAGACTAAAATTCATCCATTTATTATGTCCTTTATCTAGATTATCAGTGAGATTAAACAACTTATTCAAACCTAATGTTGAAAACATGGTGGGGTTGATCAACTCCTTGGGAATTATAACAAAATTGTCATTATCGAGGCCCGATCTGTTGGTGTAAATAGCACCATCGTCTCCACTGTTGTCATCATCTCTATTCCCATCCAAAATGGAATGAATCGAGAAATCCTTTTGATACTTTCTAGTGGGGACTAATGGGTTAATGGTTGCTTGTAATCGTTGTTTTGTTGAACGTAATGAAAAAATACGTGGTTTGAGAACATGGGGAATAAGTAAAGCAAAACCCAACTGGAAATAAAGCAATAATGCAATAGCATAGTTGACCAACATGGTTGAGTTTTATTCCGTTGTAGCTATAGGTGATCAAACCAGGACCTAGAAGGAAGAACAGTGGGATATTATTTTCCTTTTTTTGGTACGGAAAACTTCACAGAGGGGTGGATGGTACTCTTTTGTGTTGTTTTCGCCCCTCAATATCAAGAATGGTTATAATAGATTATTCAAACATACGGGCAGGAAATTATTAGTATAATCACTTTATCATCCTTCTATTAGAATGTATACACTAATATCTTGTTATTCTTGCTGTACTTTTCCCTTTCTTCATTGTCATGTAATGCATACATTTCTCCATTCTCATTAAGATAAAACGCCTTCAACCGATCTTTATCACCATCATTGTCACCTCTTCTATAATCACCTGCTTTCACATTAAATTCGTCATTGAGTCCACGTTGATCAAAATCAAAATTCAAATCTTCAAGTAAATTCAACCTTGATATATAAAGCGTGGTTAAAAACATAACCAAGTTGCAAATCCAAACAAACGTGGAAATGATGATAAATGCCCCCAATGCTCTTCTAATCAGCCAAACTCGTTGTGTTTGCTTGTGATTGTAGGGGAAAATGTAAGCAATAATCATGATGAATGAAATTAATTTAAACACTACTGCTGCAGTACAGTAAAAACTGCCATTTCTTTTCTCATAAGTGACAATCTGCATTGTGAATAGTAGTGCTACTATAATTGTGATTACTCCATCAGCTATAAAGTAACGATAAACACCAACAGTTATGGATGAATCTTGTTGAAGTAGAACCGATGAAAGAACTATTTCAATTATGCTGCAACAAATTTCAAACAAGTATAATATCAAGTTGACTGTAATGGTGATTTTGCGTCCATAATATCGATCTCCCAATTTACCCGTCTTGAATGAAATTAACGGTTGATTCATCACCAGTTTGATTAAATCATGTTCCAAATTCTTTTGTCGTGACATTAAACTATCATTATCTCCATTATCAAATTGGGTAACTTTGGCATACATTTTCTCCCCCCGCGGTTGAAGTTGAGGTTGAGGTTGGGGTAGTGGTGGTAGTGCGTTGTTGTCATATGGAGGTGTATCATTGCTTTCGAAAATTGATGGAGGATATGGAAGGAATTCACGTTGAGATTGAGTTCTCGTCGGAATATCTTTTGGTGGCACTTGTGGGGGCGGTCGTAAAAACGCATTATCCTGTGGTACTTGCACCCCAATTGAAACTTGTTGTTCTCGTCGTATTGGCAATGGGTGCAGAAACAGTTCTTCACCCTGCACTGAAAAGTCCTTCAGTTGCAATGACCCATAGTAGGATCCCAGTTCGTTATTGTTATAGTCATTATCTACTTGTGATGCATAAAACGGTAAAAATCCATCAATGGTCAATTTAGCTGTAGATGATGTCGATGATTCAATCTCGGTGAAGTCTGAGTTTGTTGGTGTTGTATTACGTGAACGTCGTAATCGAGGTAATTTATTGCCATTGTTGTATTCGAATCGAGATAGATCACTCACTATTCGATAATCATCTCCACCATATGGCCTAAATGGAGGTGGTGGTACCATAATGGTGATATTATGATGTTGTTAGAGTTATTGTTTTTTTTTTTACTTTCTCGAATTTGTTTGGTTGTGTTGTTTACATTTTGTTGCAGGTGGGTGGGGTTTTGTGTTAGGTGTTGCAAAAAACTATATAAAACCACTTGGTAAGAGTTGCAAGCCATGTCTAAAGGTTAGCTATAGAACTACACCTTTTATCCAAGAGGATCTATTTTTCCGGATAACGGTAAAGAAGATGTAAGTATAGCAGTAAATGCGTTTATTCGAATAAAAAAATAAAAAAATAAAAAAATAAAAAAATAAACACTAAAGAGCCATAATAAGTACCTATGAAAGACCATAACCAACAACCACCATTGATCACAACTCCTGTGGAGGAGATTGCCGAAGAATACTTTGTAATCCAATGGTTTGGTTAGACAATCCTCTCAGTAAATCTTTATTACTTGGTCTTGATCTTGTTTGTAAATTAGGTATTTCATTAGTATGATACCCACGAAGTTCATGAAGATCCAGAATATTATTATTATTATTATTATTATTATTATTGCCACCACCACCACTTGAGGCATTACTACTAACTGGTTCAATTGTGGGAGTATGAGATAATTCTCGTAATCTATTGGGTTTGGGTTCGCTTTTGGCTCGTGTGATTTGAACTCTTGTTGATGGTTCAATGTCATGATCATCTTCAACAAATTGAGAACCACTATTATTGGCATCATTGGATGAATCTTGAGTCAAGTTTATTTTACGTGATAAAGGATTTTCAGTAGGATACCAGTCACCATCTTGTCTATTAACTTCGCCTGTTTTGTTATCAATAACATCACCTCTGTGATCAGTTTGCTGAGTCGCATCAGGGGCATGTGCTTGTGGTGGTGGTGGTGGATTGTATACATTTATAATTGGAGGTTGTTGTGGCTGTTGTTGCTGCATAGGCATAGGTTCATGTCTTGGTCTTCTGAATCGGTCAAACATCATAAACATGAGTGGCCACTTCATCATCCTACCAAATCCGCCACCAAAACGACCAAATCTACCATGTTGCTGCTGTTGATTGACATTGATGTTTTGATTAACTGTTTTATTTTTAACGGTTTGGTTCTTGTATCTGTATTTTGAAGTTGAGTAAGGGTAACTCTGTCCTCTGCCATTGTTGTTTTTGTTGTTAGTGTTGTTGCCATAACCTTGAATATATTGAGACTGAGGGTAGTTTTGTTTGGGTTGGGTTTGTTTATACTGACCAGCATTAGTAGTACTTCTATTCCCATAATTGTTGGATTTTTGGTTTAGCTTCTGGGATGAATAGTATTTTGGTTGTTGTGTGGTTGATTGTGTGTATTTGTTTCCACTTGTTTGTGTTGGTGCAGCATATGATGATGACGAGTATCTATTAGTTGAAGATCTCCCGCCATATCTGCTATTACTACTACTACTACTGCCACCGTAACTGCTACCATAACCACGGCTACCACCAAACCCACCTCCATAGCTGCTATATCCACCATAACCTCTCATGTTTGTTTGTTTGTTTGTTTGTTTGTTTGGTGGTATTGTAGTACAAAGTTATCCTTTGTTTAAAGGAATAGGTGTCTATTACCTTGTGTGGTTATATATATATATATATATATATATCCAAATATTCTACTAACAACACTGTACATATACTGTTACATTTATCAAGGGGGGTCAGTCCAATTGCATCTTTCCCCCTTCCCCCTCCCCCCCTCCCCCCCTTTTCTTTTCTCTTTCAAAACACGTTACGTATTACATACTACATATACACTTACATATACACACAGGTGTATTCAATTAATTGATTGATTGAGAAAACCCCTCTTTGTCCCAAATTTCTGATAATGTCAGTGTATATTGTTTGTTGTATGTTGTATGTTGTATGTTGTTGGAAGTAAAACGTATATCAATGTAACCAAAATAGCCGTTTCTTTTTTGTTCTTGTAGTGTTAACAATAAAAATGCAGTTAACTAAACCCAGTTTTAACAAATTGACTAAAAACCAACAACAACAACTACTACTACTACTACTACTACTACTACAACGGCTACAGCACTCTTTTCTTAATATTCTGTTATTCAAAAGATAAAATTTATAGTGGCATGTGTATATGTTATAGTCATTGACTTGACTATGACTATGACTATTAATAAATTGATTGATTAATAGCCGGAAGTGGAGAATAGGTTATTGATTGATAGACAGAGATTCAAATTGCATGACTCTCCTGTTTGCTCACTCTCACTCCTAATTGTCTCACTCGCCTCCCTTAAATGCCTCATTCTCTGTTTCGCAAACGTATACTCCGAACATTACACAAAGTACATACATAAAGTACATACACATACACATACACATACACATACACATACATATATACATATATACATATATACACACATATATACAACATTTAAAATATAAGTATATCTATCATGTTGAGATATTACTTACCTTTTATTATTTTATCCACTACTTTGTAGCTATTTTTGATGATTGGTTTTTGGTTTTTGTTCTACTATCCTGTATAATACAACACTATTAAGAGTTTAATACCAGGAGTTGTAAAATGTTTCTGATTTTGTCTTTCGTTTTTTGGTCTTTCGTTTTTTGTTTTTTTTTATTTTGTGTCACATACACAATTGTTTGAAATAATTTCTTTCTCTCTTTTTGTTGTTTTTCTTTTTTCTTTTTTCTTTGTTTGTTGTCGGATAATTTTCAACTTCTTACTTTTTACTTTTTAAATTACTTTGCTATATTCTGTTCATATACAACTTTGTTTTTCTTTTTTTTTCATTATTCATTATTCAATTATATTTCAAATTCAATTATATTTCTACCAAGCATACTTCTACCTAAATACTATTGATGTCACTTCCAGATAAAGTTGAACTTGCTATTCGTCAAATTGAAAACCAATTCTACATTGACGATGATTACCTTATTAAAGCATCAGACTATTTCCTTCAACAAATGGATGCTGGTTTAAAGGCTCCCAAACAATCGAGGGAAAATATGCCCATGATTCCTGCTCATGTCTCCAAGATTCCTACTGGTAAGGAGACGGGATTATTCTTGGCTGCCGATTTAGGAGGTACCAATTTCAGAGTTTGTTCCATTGATTTAAAAGGTGATCATACTTTTGAATTGAGACAAAGCAAATACAGAATCCCACCTGAATTAATGAAGTGTAAGAAGGCTGATGATTTGTTTAAATATTTGGCTTCTAAAATTGATACTTTTCTTGAAGAACATCATAATGATGCTAGAGCTAAAACTGCAGAACCATTAAAGTTGGGTTTCACTTTTTCATTCCCAGTAGACCAAACTGCTTTGGGTCATGGTACGTTGATTAGATGGACAAAGGGGTTTGATATTCCCGATGCAGTCGATAGAGATGTCGTTGACTTGTTACAAGCAAACTTGACAGTATTGGAAGTCAATGTCAATGTTGTTGCCTTGGCCAATGACACTGTAGGAACCTTGTTGTCAAGAGCTTATCAAAATAATCCTAAATTGACCAATTCACATACAATGATTGGCTGTATATTTGGCACTGGTACCAATGGGGCTTATTACGAAACCATTGAAAACATTCCCAAATTAACCAATCCTCCAAAAGGATGTCAAGGTATGGTTATAAATACTGAATGGGGGTCATTTGACAATACATTGAAAATCTTGCCCAGTACTTTATTTGATGAAATTGTCGATAAAGAAACTGCCAATAAAGGATATCATTTATTTGAAAAGAGAATTAGTGGAATGTTTCTTGGTGAAATTTTAAGAGTTGTTTTGTTGGAACTATTTGAACGAGGATTAATTTTCCAAGAATTATACAAGGAAAGAGGTGGTAGTTTACCTCATAGAATCATTGAACCTTGGTTATTAGATGCAGAAGTTTTGTCATATATTCAAATTGATGATTCAACTGATTTGAAAATGTCAGAATTGATTTTACAAAATACATTGAGATTACCAACAACTAAATATGAACGAATTGTTATTCAAAGATTAACTAGAGCCATCTCCAATAGAGCTGCTAAATTGTCGGCTATTCCATTGGCCACCATTATTCGTAGGGTTAAAGACCAATACAAGGATGATGATAAGGATTTGGAAGTTGGGTGTGATGGATCAGTTGTTGAATTTTACCCCGGTTTCAAAGATGCTATATTGAAGGCCATCGAAGTGATTAATCCATTGGAAGGAACTCATAAAAAGGTTTATTTGAGAATCGCAAAAGATGGATCTGGTGTTGGTGCTGCCTTGTGTGCTGCAATGGCTTAAGTTTACTTTAAAGCATATGCATACATGGGCTGGGAGGAAAAGATTCAATGATTTCTCTATAACGAGGTGGATTAATATTATTTTTACTATATACATGTAGGCAGTGTATATACATATATATATATATATATATATAATTTACATAACGACTTTTAGATGTTGTTTCGTTCATCAAAACTCTCTCCGCTCTTGGGCTCATCAATATACCCTCGTTCATAAAATGGGATATATTCTCTATCAGCACCAATAGGGAAACGTTTGCATTCACCACAGTTTAAACACTTGTTGACAAACACATCATTTTTAGGATCTTGCAGCTTGGATAAATTCTCTAATCGTATTGACATTGTCATTCCTGGTATTAGCAACACATGGCATTTCTTACATATGGATCTCTTGACTGAGGGTGAAAGTTTACTTAGGGTACGCTTTGATAGTAGATCCAAGTTGCGATCATAACCTCGGGCTAGACTTTGATTGGATGAGGAACAGGAAGAGGAGCAGGAGGAGCCGACTGTGAAATGATTACTTAGTTGGTACAAGTAGTTTAGTCTTGCAAAGTTGTCTCTATTAGGGATCTGTTTGGATGTGGGGGCATTTTTGCTATTCGTCTTCGTTGTCTTATCTTTCTTTCCCATAACTCTGTTATGGCCCAGTTAAACTTTGAAGCGCTTTAATAAAGGTCTTTTTTCTTTGTTTGGCTACTGCTACTACTAAGCTACGTTCTTTAATTTTTTTCAATGGCAAAAAAAAAACCCAAAAAAGTCCAACCATAGATTGACAGGTTTCCAACCAACAATATATTATTTACGCACACAACAACCATAGTGATCAATGAGTGGATACGATAGTGCATTATCTATATTCTCGTATGTATATACTGCAATTGCGGTTATTTAGTGTGGCCTAGTTTGTGGAATGGAATTGGACATTGGAAACAACTATTCATTCTCGCCAATGGCCACTTCGCCAATGGCCACTTACACCAACAAAAAACCATATGATACTAACAATTTTCCCCATTTATCTAGGCCTGATGGACATGTTTTCCAAGTCGAGTACGCATCGGAAGCGGTCAAAAGAGGTACTTGTGCAGTAGGAGTCAAGGGCAAAAACATTGTTGTATTGGGATGCGAAAGAAGAACTACTTTGAAATTGCAAGACCCTAGAACAACGCCATCCAAGATTTGTAAAATTGACCACCACATATTATTAGCATTTGCTGGATTGAATGCCGATTCAAGGATCTTGATAGATAAAGCCAGAGTAGAGGCACAATCGCATCGATTGAATTTAGAAGATGCCGTTAGCGTTGAATACTTGACTAAATACGTTGCTGGTGTGCAACAACAATACACACAGTCAGGAGGTACGAGACCTTTCGGAATTGCCACGTTGATTGCTGGATTCGATACAAATGACGATGTACCTAAATTATATCAAACCGAACCCAGTGGAGTGTTTAATGCGTGGAAAGCTCATGCTATTGGAAGATCGGCCAAAACAGTCAAGGAATTTTTAGAAAAACATTACAAAGACGAAGCTAATGATGAAGAAACGATTAAATTGACAGTTAAATCTTTGTTGGAAGTGGTGCAGACTGGTGCTAAAAATATTGAACTTTCAATAATGAAACCCGGTGGAGTGATTGAGAAATTGACTATAGATGAAATTAAGAAGTATGTTGATGAAATTGAAGCTGAAAAGGAAGCTGAAGCTGAAAAGAAGAAACCTAAATCAAGAGATTAGATTGAGTTACATTTCAACCTTTTTTTTTGTCGTAAATAAAAGATACAAAGTCCCTTGTTACTATACTACTTTCTCTTTGATTTTTTACTAGCTGGTCCCTTCTTATCACCACCTTTTCTCTTTTTATCATCTTTGCCATTATCTTTAGGTTTAGATACAACTTGGAAAAACCCATCCAATCTACCCTGTACGCCTCCTTTCAATCCCTTTTTCAATTTCTCAGCACCACTTTTAATTCTATCTTCACTAAAACCCTTTTGTCTCACCATGTATTCAATTAATCCATCGACATCGGGCTCTTTCCATTTCAATTCAACGTCCTTGGCTTCTATTACTTCAGGATGCATAAACAATTGTCTGGCTTCCTTGTATGGCCAATTCTCGGGGACTTTGAATTTCGTCTTGTCGGGGTTTTTCTCCAAGTATTCGACCAAGTTATCCAATGATCCATGTTCTTTAATTAGCTTAAATGCAGTGACTGGTCCGACTCCTTTTATCGTTTCACAATAATCGCATCCTAGCAAAATACATAAATCGATAAATTGTTCTTTGGGCATGTTTAATCCTTCCATAGCTTCACTATAGGTGATTTGATCAATGGGCATTTTTCTAGCTTCGGCAAACGTCAAATGTCGCAACAAGTACGGTGGTTCATAACATAGAGTATCCATATCTTCCGATGCAGCAGCAAATACTTTACCGCCACGGGCCAACTCAGCACATTGTGCTTCAGCTTCACATGGAGCATTAACATAAGGTATTCCCATTAATTCCAACAACTTCTTTGCTTCATCATTTTGGTCTCTCCCCACTCTCACCAACCTTTTTTCAAATTTCATAACTTCAGCAACTGTTCCTTCATCTTTTATCTGATCCATTTGTTTTTGAGCTTCTTCTCTACGTAATAACCTCTTTTCCAATTCGCCCCCTTTTAACACTGGTGGTTTCCCATCAAATACATAGACTGGCTTGATGTTATTTTCCACCATTCGTATAGTACGGTAAAAGAATCCTGATAAGTGTGATGTTGTTTCACCATCTTCGTTGGTTAATTGTTGACCGTCTGACTGGCGTACAGCAATAAGGAATTGATAAAGACACATTGATGCATCAATAGCAACTTTGCGGCCAAACAAGTTCTTTAGCTGAAATTCCTTGTAAGCATGAGGTGAATGCTCTTTGATTAGTTGATTGAGACCTTTGACTCCCATGTTTGATGCTGTATCAATATCTTGTGTAGTCTGGTTTGTTTGTTAAAAAATATTTTGTGTGTGATGATGATGATGATGATGATAAAACCAGACGCGTCTTGAACTTAGAGCTACCATTTTATCGTTTTGGCGTATTTGATGAAATTGCAACAATTCTGAAAATAGGTTCACTTGTTGTACTTTACTCTATACATTTCCGCTGCACTTTTAGAATTTGCTCCTTATTACTGTTCAACCGCACTCTAGTGAAATGATACCTGGCTGTAGGGTACCATGGTCGATGTGCTACTTAGGACGTATTATGGTGACTTTAACCAACTAAAAAATATCCACTTAACTGATGTATGATAAAAATGAAAAAATTAGATTCATTGATTTCTAGTTATGTATTGCTAGTGAACTTACGAAAGTTCAATTTTTGCTGATAAGCATTGATGACAAAAAGAAGAAAAAGCTCTGTGAGTTGAAGAAACAAGTTTTGCTGGGTTTCTGTAACTTTCTTTTAGACTCACAGTCTTCCTACTCTCTAATGGATTTGGACTTAAAGGTACATGTGCAAAGTTCATATCCACGAGATGTAGTCTTATTACATCGTCTCAGAAGTATTTGTTGGGAGCATTCATACTTCCGAGTCTGTCCGATACAGAAAATTAATGTATCTGAAATTGCAAGTGGTTGAAGTATTGAAAACTGTGGGGTGTTTTGTTATCTATCTTCCTTGTAAAGGGTTGCAAACTTGGCATAAGGAAAATGTGAGATTTATGATTAACTCCGTGTAATTTTGTGTAATATTTGTTTATCTTATATCCTAAGTATGGAAATGTGGGGTTGCATTTCTATTGTTTTTCGTATGTCGCAGAAAACAAACCAGATAGCCGTTAACCATCACCAAAAAGGAAAGATTGGTTAGAAATAATGCTGATATGTCCTTGGAGTCCCTTTTGAATTGGAACATGTACATTATCCTCTCTTCTATGTATCAAAGGGGGGTGGATGGCAGATGACATGCTTATACTCTGACAAGAATAATAGTAGTGACTTTTGGCCATTAGGTTATGTGAAAGTCAAAATACAATCATGATGTAGCTACATATAAAAACCACTACTCTTTGCAAAAGGATGACTGGCTCCAGTTTTGTGACCAAAAAGCTCAACTCCGAAACTTTGTTCATTTATCACCAAAGAAATTGATAAAAAGAAAACAAAGAAGCCTCCACTGCATCTAAGAAATTCTATCTTTACATCCAACGCAATCATACTTCTCTGGATTCTGGGGCTCATCTTGTTCTTCCTTCAGAGCCTCTATGTATGTGTATGTGTATGTGTATGTCTGTGTGTGTATTGAGACAGTTTGTGGAGATGTAGGTGTTTCCACATTACACAAACGTAGACAAAGAGGGGATAGTGGGGCCAATTAATGCGGAATTAAAATTGAAACAATAAACTAAAAGAAGTAATAAGAAAAGGAGATTACTATTCTTATTGTAGTTTCCTGTAATGTACTTCGTGCTGTATGTATGTATAGATGGATTTAATGTAAAATGAGTTATCTACTTATACATGTGATTAAGACAAGAGAAAAAGAAGAGTGGTGTATAAACTGTTTATATATATCCACATTTTCATATACATTTCTTCGATACATTTTCTTCAACATTTTACATCTCATTCCTTAGTAGAAAATACTTCATTGACGAACATCATCCATTTGCATCATCATATACACACGTTTTACTTGATATTACTACTAAACCGTTGTGTCATTTGATTTCATTACAGCTTTAAAAATAGAAACCAGAATTACAAAATAACAAAATACACACACACGCACATTTCACATTAATCGATAGGAAATATGATTGAGTCAATGATTGCTACATACTGGTATGTAACCATCCCATCGGTCTTCCTACTTTACCTCGTCTTAAACTACATTAATGGACAATACTTGATGCGCAAATTTAAGGCCAAGCCATTCACCAATGATATCAATGGGGGTTTTTTCGGTGTTGCTGAAGGTTTACAGGCTTTGAAGCAAAAGAAAGCAGGTACAGGTATTGAATTTTATCGCAAACTGTATGATTTGTTACCTCATCCTGAAGTGCCTACATACAAGGGTTTTGTTTTTGGTACACCAGTAGTTTTCACCAAGGATCCAGAAAATATCAAAGCAGTGTTGGCCACTCAGTTTAATGATTTCTCGTTAGGTACAAGACATGCTCACTTTGATCCACTTTTGGGTGATGGTATTTTCACTTTGGATCATGCTGGTTGGAAAGATTCACGAGCAATGTTGCGTCCTCAATTTGCTAGAGAACAGATTGCTCATGTCAAGAGCTTAGAACCTCACTTTCAGTACTTGTTGAGACACGTCGAGAAAAATAAAGGACAGTTTTTTGACATCCAAGAGTTGTTTTTCCGTTTCACTGTTGACTCGGCCACTGAGTTCTTATTCGGCTCTAGTGTTTCCTCCTTACAGGATGAATCGATTGGATGCGATACAACTTCGTTGGATTTTGCTGGAAGAAGTGAGTTTGCCGATGCATTCAATAAATCACAGTTGTACTTGTCAACAAGAGCATTGTTGCAAAATTTGTACTGGATTTACAACACCAAAGAATTTAGAAGATGTAATGCTGTTGTTCATCAATTTAGTGACTACTACGTTAATAAAGTGTTAAACTGCACACCAGAGGAGATTGAGAAACAAAGTGGTTATGTGTTCCTTTACGAATTGGTGAAACAAACTAGAAACCCTAAAGTTTTAAGAGATCAAGCTTTGAATATATTGGTTGCCGGTAGAGACACCACTGCTGGATTGTTATCTTTTGCCATTTTTGAATTGGCAAGAAATCCTGAAATGTATGCTAGATTACGCCAAGAAATCTTGGATAAATTTGGCACCTCCAATTTAGAGGATATTACTTTTGAAAACTTGAAAAAGTGTGAGTACTTGAAAGCAGTCTTGAATGAAACTTTGAGAATGTATCCATCAGTTCCAAGAAACTTTAGAGTCTCAACTAGAAATACTACATTACCTCGTGGTGGTGGTGTTGATGGTATGTCGCCAGTTTTCATTCCTAAAGGAAGGTCAGTCATTTACAATATTGCTGCTACTCAGATGGATCCAAGGTATTATGGTAAAGATGTTGATGAGTTTAGACCGGATAGATGGTTTGAAGAGCTGACCAAGAAGTTAGGATGGGCTTATTTGCCTTTTAACGGTGGTCCGCGTATTTGCTTAGGTCAACAATTTGCATTGACTGAAGCTTCTTATGTTATTGCAAGATTAGCTCAATCTATTTCCAAGTTGGAATTACAAGATGGTTACAGTTATCCACCAAAAAAGATGACGCATTTAACTATGTGCATGTTTGATGGGGTCTATGTCAAGATGGAAAAGTAGAGCATGAGTTAGGAAGCGAAGGTTTTATACTAGGCTATTTATTGAAATCAACGTTGATCGTTGTTTATTAATGATTTTACGTTACATCATCCGTAGAGTGAATGGATTTATCTCCCACCGTTTCTACAATCTTTACCTTAAAATATGAATCCAATTAAACCTAGAACAAACTAAACAAAAAGAAAAGGATAAACCATCCACATCCACAATTCTACTTCAAAATAGCAATAGCATCCCCAAAACAACTAGCTGTCGCTACTTAATGAACGCTTTGTTGACTAGTTTGGACTTGTGACTGCCTGTTTGGATTACTAGCATTTTCCTTCAAAGCAATCAATTGTTTAGACCTAAACGTTTCATAATGAGTCAAGTTTGTCGTTTCAATTAAATCTTGTAAATGAGTTCTTGTCAAAAAATCTCTCAAAAACACAAAATCACATTGACTTACATCTTCAATATTAATAGCACCCCATTTAGTTTGTCTACCACGAACCAATTCTCCATTGATTTGAATTTCGCGTTCGGATCCAGCAACGGCAAAGGGGATCAACGATTTGATATCTTCATTTAATTGGCGTTCTTCATCGTACAACTCTTCTGAATCATAGGGGTAAATATTGAAATTATATTTAAGAAATTCCAGTTGAAGCAATTTCTTAAATTCACCACGCTCTTCCAAGGTTAATGAATCAGATTTAGCAATTACAGGAACGACATTGGCAATCTCGCACAATTTCTTCAATGCTTGAATATCCAAAGTTTTCAATTTTTGTCCATTTGGTTGGATAAAGTACAAAATACAATGAACTCTAGTGTCAGGCAAAAATTTATCACGTTGAGCCGTTAATTCTTTTCTTAAATATTGTGAGTGTTGCTCTTTGACGTACTTGACCAAGGGATCCCAACATTTTTCATTGTTTATCTGATCACCAAATCCTGGTGTGTCAATAACATTTATATTTAAACGAACATTGTTTTCCAACAACGTATGGTGAGATACTTTGATTTCGGTGGTTTTTTCAATTGGATCAACAGGTAATTTACGGCCATAGGAGTTGGTTAATTTGGATGCAAATAAGGTATTGACTAATGTACTTTTACCTAAACCAGAACGACCAACAACCATTATATTAAATTGAAATCCTCGTTTCAATAATCGATTCTCAATTTGTGCAGTGATGGTGTCGAAACCAACATATTTTTGGGGGTGGGTGTATCTTGGATCTTCAGAGGCTGACATTGTATTGAAGCTGTAATCAGAATCGATGGGTGAATATGGAAACAGTGGTTTAGGAGCGTCTGTTGTCAGAAGATCTGTTGTCTTTATTTTTGTTGACGTTAGTGGAAAAAAATTTGGATACGCGCTGGAATTTTTTCTTTTTTTTGATCTGCTTCTAATAGTTAAATATTTTGGTAAGTACACGTCTTTTAGATTTTGATTTGAAACATTAAACGCAACTGGGTCAGTAGATGCAGCCTGAGCAGTTGAAATATTAGTGTTACTTGATATGGGAGGCGTATTAATGTAGATGAAAGAGCTAAACAAGATTAGCTACCACTCTATGCATTCTACGGCTTCATTTTCTTGTTGAGTCTCTGTTCGTGCTATCGACGGACAAAACGGATAAAGCAACCACTCTACCTGGTTAAAACTTACAGAAGAGTATCGTGTGAGATATCCCAACCTGTGCACTTAACTGCCCTGTAATGGTGCTTCATTTGCTCCTTCGCATCAAATAGTTTCAACCTCAAAGCCTACTAAATCTGCTACCAATTGGATTTCAATCAAACTGAAAAAAAAAATTCAAGAAGTTTAAAATTTTTCTGACAAAACCCGCTTCAAACTACAACTCATTCAACCTCCTCCCACTTGTTAACAATGTCATTTGCGCTAAGATTCGGTGCATCTGCATTAAATCAACCACTGATATGGAGCACGCTTCCCAGAATTCCTCAAATTACCATACGTTTAGGTCTTCTTGGCCCATCATCCAAACCATCCTCCTCCTGCCCTCACGACCATGAACACCAACACCAACATCAAGATCGTCGTTTATCCGAGCTACAAGAACAGCTCGAGTCAGACACAACTGGAGAACCTCCATTTATGATTGACAATGGAACGATTTTACGAGCAGCACCCAAGAAGAAAATGTCATATCGAAGAAAAAGAGTTAAATTGTATACACCTGGTAATAAGCAAATCCAACCTTTGAATAATATAGTCAGATGCCCCGCATGTGGTGCTGTGAAGAGATCTCATTTTATGTGTATGAATTGTTTTACTGAAATTAGATCATTTTTGAAAAAATTGAAACGTCAAGATGGGGTAATTAAAGATGTCAATAAAAACCCACAACTGGATTTAGATCCTATTGATGAAAGAGTCATATATCCTGGTAAACGTGAAAGTGATTACGAAAGAGAATTGAAAAAGAAGGAATGGATACCTCAAAGAGAAGAGGCTTTACTATTTGACAAGAATCATATAGTTCATAAAAAGAAGTAAACGGTTGAAAGGGCAAACAAAGTTTGTTGTTGTTTTGTATATAAATCTAAATGTTATATTAGCGTAATAGATCTCCAGCTATGGAGCAAGTCTAATTACTTCCCATTGGGGGTTGGTAATATCGTCTCTTCTAAATGTAACCCGATCATGTAATCTACTGACACCACCTTGCCAAAATTCAACCTCCAAGGGTTCAATCCTAATACCACCCCAGTATTCAGGACAAGGAATTTCATCGTCGGGTAAGTCCTTAAACTTTGCCGTGTACTCGTCATTCAATTCACTTAAATCATCTCTTGACGATATGACTTTACTTTGTGGGCTTGCCCAAGCCCCAATTTTTGATCCTCTTGGTCTTGTCTTGTAGTACCTTTCACTAGTTTCTCTCGTTACGTGTTCCATGATTCCTTCAACTCTAACTTGACGTTGGACATGGGGCCAAAAGAATGTCAATGCCGCATACTTGTTGCTATTGAAATCCTCAGCCTTCTTTGAAGTGTCCCAATTGGAATATACAAGGAACCCATATTTATCCAATTCTTTTAACAACACAATCCTACTAGATACCCTGCCACTAGGTAATCTAGCAGTAGAGAAATTGGTTGATTCGATGATAGTGTCTGAATTAGGTGGTAGTTGCTCTTGGGCTTCTTTAAACCATTTATCAAATTGATCTAATGGGTTAGGCAAGACGTCGTTAACGTCTAAATGTCCCTTGGTATATTGGTACGTCTTTGGAGCAAATATTATTGGTTGTTGTGTGTGAGTCACTGGATCGTCATTGGGTACAACATTTTGGCCATCTTTGCTGTCTTTGGGTAAGTTTGACTCGGATGAAGATGCAGTGTTTGATGGAGTCGGTTTAGTCATTGATAATGGTCTCAAGGTATATCTAGTTACAGGTAGGAACAATGATGAAGATGAACGAAATGTGACTTGTCTAAACATATATTTGTTCAACTTTATACAAACTTCTGACTCTGTAAATTTTGTATATAATTTCTTTTTCAAGTTTCGCAAAATGTCATGCTTTTGAGGTGCTAAAGTTTTTTATTTTTGTTGTGGAGTGATCTTTTCTTTTCTCGTTAGTAATACCCACAGAGTCAAAATTTGAAGTAGATAGGCAGTGGTTCTATATTTGATTACCAGTCGTCTATATCTGCTAAATCATAATGTAGCAATTGTAATACCTGCTATTTTGTAACTATGTTAAAATTGAACGTACTGAGCTACACTGTGAGTTCTGAAACAAGCTAAACGTTGTTTTGGAAGGTCGGGACAAGGTTCGATAGTATATCAATGGCTCCAATAGCTCTGATAGCTCCATACTGCTTCTCTTCTGTGTCCTGTCGCAATCTTGCTCTAATTCACGACATACACAGAATCAAAAATAAAAAATAAAAAGAAATTTGTGAAATTTTTTCTGCTTTTTTCGCAATATGAGTGCTTTTCACAACCATTGGAATCACACCACTAAAAGAACAAAACCCCTAAACTATGATAAAGGACTCCATAGATCATATAGGAAATGTATCCATAGGTGGTCCGGCTTTGAAAAAACTTAAAACTGAACCACAAGAGCAGAAGCAGCCCACTAGTTACCCTTCTCCATCAAGAACCATATCCATACTTTCCATCGCCAACAAGCAACATCCGCTAAATGTTAAACCAAGTGGAAACACATTTATAGCCATTGATCCAGCAATTTTGACCAAGAGCCAACAACTACTAGGTGACTTAAACCGATTACCTTTTGAGGTTCTACTCCATATAATCTCCTACATCAACGATAAAGCTAGTTTATTAAATCTATCGCACACTTCACGTATACTCTATGCATTAACATCAGATGAAGAACACTGGAAACAGATATATGTTGCCAATATAGACAAATACGATGACTTATCATGGCTTGGGTCTTGGAAAAATTCAGTGTTACGCTTACCTATAGAATACAATGCCAATTTACAATTGCCCAACAACTTGCTTTGTTGTGATGAAATTTATCGTCCTTATCAGTGTTCCCAAATTGACCATAAATATATTTTTAGGAAACTTATTCAAGAAGAAGAAATGTATCATCAAGATTCTTTGCGAGGTGAATTGGGTAAATTACCAAGGGGAAGAATACAACGTATAAACGAGGCTGATTTAGGAGTTGATGAGTTTAACCAAGTGTATCATAATACTCCATTTATTATAACTAATCCAGATTCATCACGATGGCCTCATTGGACGTTTGAATCACTTTTGAAACGATTTCCGCAAGTGAAGTTTAGACAAGAAGCTGTTAATTGGAATCTTGAAAAGTATGCACAATATTTGAAATGCAATCAAGATGAAAACCCATTGTATTTGTTTGATTGTAATAGTGATGCCATGAAGATATTGAAGAAGGAGTACATGCCACCAAGCATATTCCAACAGGATTACTTTACTGTATTTGATGATGACAAGTTGGGTTTCAACTGTCGACCTGACCATGCATGGCTTATAATGGGATCAGCAAGATCGGGCTCGACATTTCACAAGGATCCAAATTCCACCTCAGCTTGGAATGTAGCAATCCAAGGACGCAAGTTGTGGGTTATGCTACCACCAAATATACAGCCACCAGGCGTATCAACTGACGATGAAGAAAGTGAAGTCACTTCACCCGTGGGGATTGCCGAATGGGTAATTTCGGGATTCTACAACGACGTATTCAGGGTCAACAATGGTGATGCAGCAGCTGCACAAGTCGGTATTACATTCCCTGGTGAGTGCATGTATGTGCCGGCTGGATGGTGGCATTTAGTTATAAACATTGATGATTCGATTGCCATTACCCAAAACTTTGTGCCGCAATCGAAGTTGCCTCATGTATTGAATTTTTTTAAAAATAAACCGCAACAGATATCAGGATTCAGGTTGAAGGATGTCAAGACATGTCTTGAATCGATTATAAACGATGCTAAGATCCATGGCACACCAGTAGATCCAACTTTGGTTTATTGTTTGGAGAAATTTGATAAATTGGGCGCCACCACCAATTTGGATGATTTAGAAGAAGATTGTGGAGAATTGGCCAATTTACCCAAACTCCCTATATTTGAGATATTTGGCCATTTGTTGAAAGGCAAAGGATATCAAGATTTGGTGGTAGATGCATTGGATAAAGTTAACAAATGGGAAGAAAAAGCATATCAAGAAGAAACTGGTAGAAGTAGAAAATGGGAACATTTGACGGAAGTGGGTAGTGATGGGAAAGACAATGGGTCTGGTGAGCTGATGGGCGGAAGCAATGGTGCATTTACTTTTGGATTTGATGAAAGTGACATTGAATAATCAGTAAAGTGTTAATCATTTGTGTATATAGTTGATTGAATGTACAAAGCAAAAACGTTCCTGAAAAAAAAATTTGTATTTCTTATCACTAAAAGCTATCTTCTATAAACCTAACTACTCTACTTGTGGTATTTCTCTACAGTTTCAAAGAAGGATTTACCTTGAATCTGAGCAATTTCCTTTTCCAAGTTTGTTGGTTGTCTTGAACCATCAGCACCAGCAAAAGTACCAGCACCATAAGGAGATCCACCATGAATTTCTTCCAAGTTTGATTGCAATTGGAAAGCCTTAGCATAACCCAATGGAACATAAATGATACCATGGTGAACTAATACGGATAAAGCGTTGACAGCAGTGGTTTCTTGACCACCACCTTGAGTACCAGTGGAAACGAAAATACCGGCAATCTTACCATATAAAGCACCCTTAGCCCATAATCCACCAGTTGCGTCCCAGAATGCTTTAAATTGAGCTGGGTAGTTACCGTATCTAGTAGGAATACCGAAAAGGAAAGCATCATAAGAAGTCAAAGTGTCCAAAGTAGCAATTGGATAATCTGGTTTAGCTGGTGCATGCATAGCTTTCAAAACTTCATCACTAAGTGTTTCTGGGACTTGGTAAATGTCAGCTTGACCACCAGCAGCTTCAATTCCCTTTTTCTCTTCTTCTGCTAATTGAGCAATGTGGTGGTACAATGAGTAAATGATGATTGCAACTTTTGGAGCCATTGTTTCTAGTGTAAATGTAGATGTAGAAGTTGTTGTGTTTGTAGGTTGTTGTTGTTGTATATGGAGATAGTATTGAGTTGATACTAGTATAGAAGATGGTTTTGTTTTAAGTGGTGGTGATTTTGAATGATTTATATCCTCTTCAATAATGTCAATGGAATGAGATTTGACCTGTGGCAGATTATTATTCATAATAATTTCTATTACTATTGCTATTGTGTGTGTCAACAATTACTAAAAAATAAAAAATATTATTTCATCTTCTTTATTAATAATAAATAACTAATATTTATTTGTGTAACTTTAACACTTTTTTTGACAAAACACAACACACCACTCTCAACATAAAACCAGAGTTACTATTACGTTACAGCTCTACAATGCAGGAGCCACACTAACCGATATTCACCGTAATTAATTGCATCGTCAAATGGGAGTTGGTTAGGCCATACTTTGGGAAAAGAAAAAAAAAAAAAAAAGAGGGGCAGTAGGAAGGTTAAAGGACAAGGCAAATGCCATATTTTGTTACCTTTCCCTTATTGCCAGACCATAATCTACTAAACGGAACCCCGGGTCTTTTAATTTCTTCCGATTAATTGGACTTTCCCCTCACAACTCAGTTGGCTTTTTGGACCAGCACTGCCCAATTGGTCCATTACAAAGCTTAGTAAACTAAACTAAAAAGGTTCTCACAGAATATCCCTAGACTTCGTTATTACTAAATTACGCGTCCAACCCTAAAACAGAAAAAAAAAAGAAAAAGAAAAAGAAAAAGAACTATGCTATACACAATACAAATACGCTCTCTCATCCTTTTTTACTAAAATATTTGTAACCAAAGCTTACATAATTAAGAGAACATACATATAACACACTTATAACACACTTATAACACATATATATCACATATATATCACACATAATACGAAATAGAAGAAAAGCCCAAAACGGAGTTCAAAACAAATGTATACAAAAAAAAAACCTACAAACCCTTTCCCTCACACCACAATTTTATTTTATTAAGTTTTCGTTTTAGATTACAATTTTAGTAATTGCTTTCTGTGAAATAGTAATCTAATGAGAAGTTTCTCGAATAACACGCTATGGTGGCTCTATTAACTCCCCATGTAATCCGAATTATTAAGTCCAGGCAATTTCAGATGGTGCCTGGATGGAGATGACACCAAAGTAGGAGTCAACGGTGTTGCATAGTTATTCTGGTTTGCATTGTAGAGCGGGCTATGCACTTCAATTTATGGTTTGTAACTCAATGGATGTATATCTTCTCCGCCATGAAGAGAAATCTCGAGTCTAACATTTGTCCTCGAAGCTGCGTTGTATGTTGTAGAAATGTACAGCCAGGGCCCTGGACTTGGTATACAGTTGGTGGTAGTATTCTAGCCTACTGTGTTACTACTACTGACTTTCCAAGTATAGGCTTGTAAATGTCAGAATGTAATACTCGATCCAATTTGGATGAATTGTAATATCTTTTACTAAAATATGACAATTAAATTAATTACACAAAATAGTTATAAATAAAGAGGACAAAATTAGAATGTATAATAATAATAATAATAATAAAATAAATGTGCAACGCCCAAATTGACTTTCTCATCATGCCAGCTGACAAACACAAATATAAAACCGCCTACACCACTCTTTTATATATCACCAATACCCTTTTCTTTTCCATTCGACACATATCTTCCACTTTTCGTCATAACGCTCAAGTCATTTTGCTTTAGTTAACTCAATTCCCTTTTTTCATTATCATAACATTAGTCCACTCGTTGTTCCTCAACATAGATAAATATTGCTTAATCCACAAATGAAGATTGCTATTATCGTATATTCAACATATGGCCACATCATCACCATGGCCAAAGCGGTACAAGAAGGTGTTTCCAAAGCTGGTTACCACGCCGACTTATTTCAAGTGCCCGAAACCTTACCCCAAGATATCCTTGATCAAATGCACGCACCACCAAAATCCAAAGATATTCCAATTGCCACATTGGACACATTGACAGAGTACGATGCTTTCCTCTTTGGTATCCCTACTAGATTTGGTACTTTGCCAGCACAGTTTTTTGAATTTTTTGGTGCTACTGGTGGGTTATGGGCTCAAGGTGCATTATATGGGAAACCAGCCGGTATATTTGTATCAACCGGTACGCAAGGAGGTGGACAAGAGACAACAGTGAGAAACTCGTTAAATTTCTTGGCTCATCACGGTATGCCATACATCCCATTGGGTTATGCTAAAACATTTCCTCAACAATCGAACCTAGAGGAAATCCATGGAGGTTCTGCTTATGGTGCTGGTACTTTTGCCAGTCCTGATGGTTCAAGACAACCAACTGAGTTGGAATTGCAGATTGCTACTATGCAGGGTGAAGTATTTGCTCAACTGGCCGCTAAATTCTATCCTAAAGATAAGACCAGCCAAGGTAAAAAAGAAGCTTCAGCTGGTGACGCTGCCACTGCTGGTGCTGCCGCCGCCCCCTCAACTGGTGACGCCAAAGATAAAACCACAGAAAATAAAACTCCAACTGCTGAAAAGGCCAAAGAGCAGCCGGCAACTCAAGCTAAAGATAAACCAACAGCTTCGGCTCCAAGAGCTAACCAAGCGACTAAAGCTCCAGAATCAGAGGATAAAAGTTTTTGCTCAAAATGTATAATAATGTAGATCTACTTAGATATTTAATAATTAATGAAGCATTCATTATGTATTTGTTTTCAACCTGCTTTCGCTCCACCGTGTTTGCCAATTTCCTAAGTGTTAGTAAAACAATACTCTATAAAACAGTCATTTCAAAATACATACAAAAAAAAAAGAAAGTAAAGGACAACTTCAAATCCAATCTATCTCACGCAATTCCACAATCAAATCCCCCATTTATGCCCGTCTGTGCCAAGAACCGGTTACAAAAATGATCAAGTCCTCTCGCCTTCGCTACTCCACAAAAAAAATTCAAAACATTCCAAAGCGTCGTCACATATATAAAACTCAAAAGATCAAACACCATGGTACTCAAAACTTTCATCCTAGATGTCCGAAAAACACACACGCTATCTTCAATCATACCCGAAAGTATTGGAAAAATAAAAACTATCCCTAAAGGAAGCCCATTGAATCAAGCATACATGCTTTTGTAACAGATTTCAAGGATTAGGTGTGTACCACAAGAAGAAAAACACCCAGTCATATGGAGTAAATCCCACAGTACGATCCCTTTTTCCCAAGTCGAGTTAAATATAGACAACAGTTTTCTAAGCTGGTCATAAATGACAATGCAGTCCCCTTCATAGGTGGTGTCAATGATCATCAAGTACTAAAGCCATACAGGATTGGAGTATCCAAGACCGTAAAAGCTCGGCTTACCGAAGAAAGGGGGAGGTCCAGCAAATGAACCACTCTAATTGGATTTCTGAATCAGACATGTTTGGACTTGGGAATGTGAGATTGGCAAAAAACACGCAAAAACACTCTTTCCTTTTATTTGATTTTGGCATCCCTCTTCACCATCAATATGATGGAGAGGAAACTAAACCCACCCAAAACAAAAAAATTAAGATCCAATAAACGAATAAAAAAACAAAAGTGAGTATAAAATAAAAGCGGGAAGTCTTGCTGGAGGAAAATCAATCAACCAAGACTGGAAAAAGCCATTGAAGTCTTTTCTTCCTCATTTAAAACTAGGGGCAGAATTTGTGAAAAAGGTGTCATCAATGTTGAACAACTGAATCGATTAATGATAAAGTATAATTCCAGGCCATAACAAACTTGAGCATTGAAACGTGCACCATGAACGAAGCGAAATACTCCAAATGTATTTCAAACACTCCTCTTTTGTAAAACACGAATAATCAACATTCTCCATGGCAAAACTGGGCTTCTGAAGAAAGCAGGTGTAGGTCCGCCGGCTCTCTTCAACCAATCAGTATTCAACAATCAAATCCACCCTCACTCATTCACCGGCAATGAGGGATATATGTGGAAAAAAAACCAAATTGTCAAGGTCTCCTGAATCTCCTCCCTATATGCAAAATTCCCATTCACACGTGTTCGGATGCAAGACAATAGTGAGGTTCGAATGTACTGCCTCTCAACAAAATTCCAATAAAAGAGTTGAAAAGATGTACAAAGTCCATTCGCCTTCATACCACTAGAAGATAAATTGGCCTGGCTCTTTCTTTGATGTCATTATGGAAGGGGAAAACTGTTATCCATCGCCACGGAACACCCAAGGTTTGGGCGATGTTCCATACCAGTTTATTATATTTTGGACCTATGTTGTCATAATTTGTAATGAGCAGCAAAGTATATGATGAAAAAGACCGCCACTATTGCTCCCAGTATATACGGGTTGGAAACCCGCATTGACACGCGGGGCACGGAGTGGAAATGGAAGTATAGAAATGAGGTATACACAGTAAAGCATTGTCCTCAAAAGCTATATCCAGATTTGCAAGTAGAATGTGAGCATATCTCAATGCAAAATCGAGATAACGATTGAATGAATGAAAATTGTTGTCGAGGAAAGGAAAGGAAAAGAAGAGGAAAAGTATCAAAGGGGATATATATTTTTTCTGTTTCGTGTTTATAATAAAAAGAAAACAAAAACAAAGAGAGAGACGTGTCAGAGTTGCAACTACCAATTGAGACAAAGAAATACTGCCCAAAGATAGTAAAAGAAGCGTTAGTGGAGATCATATTATTTGACTCTGTAGTTGGCTCTTCTTAATGGAAAGCTGATTAGCGGTATCTTAGACTTTCATCACTTCACTTGCATTTGGTAGCACAAGTTGGCCTGTGCTTGAGATTTGTTTATCCATAAATGCTTTTTATTTTCCTGTTTTTTACAACCAAAAACTTGTGACAATCCACTTTGAAGTAGCCTTTGATGACGTATAGCGACAGGATTGGGCAAGGTCTCAACCTAAGTCTGGACTTATATAACACTACAACTAGGATCAACCATCTACGACAAGATTTTAGACAGCATGAACTACGACTGGGTCCACATTTTAGATCTCATTCAGAGCCATTAGGCAACAATTCAATAAATGCAGCCACACAGGGCCAGCGTCCATTCACTGCTGATAATGAAGTGACTCACATTTCGGATAGTGACGATGATATTGAGCTACTACCGTTGAGCACCACTTCCCAATCGACGTATCAGACAAAGTTGAACTCGGTCTTGCCTACTTTCACTATGGATGATAATTACTTTCATAATGATGGTGGAAGTGGAACAATAGAGTCTCAATTGAGCAATGAAAACTTCCATTGTGTTGATTTTGCACTGGGGAGTGATGAGAGGTATTGTGCCAGTGGTGCGAATGAGATTGCTGCAGGAGGTGATGCAAGAAAGTTGAATTCTTGCTCGTCGTCATTGCTGGATAGTGGCGCTTTTTCAGGAGTTCAAAGGGACGTTGGGATAAATTCAGAATTGGTTGAAGTTTCTGATGATAGTGATGATGATGTAATATTGATGGAATATGAGCAAAGTGTACCAGAAAACCGTTCAAGCAGTAGCAGTGGCATAAATTCCGAATTGGAGAGGAATATTGGGCTTTATGAGGATGACACCACGGAAGAGTTAGACAGGGCTCAAATATTGAATGATGTGACTGATTGGGGGATTTTGAGTCCAATACATGACCAGGTGTTTGATCCAAGGGAGATTGAAGGGTGCTCAACACCGGTGAACAAGACTTTGATCAAGAGAGAGCACAAGAATGATGTGTGTGGTGGGGAACTCGAGCTGGCCTCGAGCACTACTCTTGGGTATGTAAAACAGGAACTTACCTTTAGAAAGGACAAAGAGGTGAAAGTTGAATCAAACCAAACAGAGATGATCAAGGACGAGAATTTTGGTCTTAGACTCGACAAGTTTAAACAAGAGTGTTTAACAAAGGGAATTTTGCTTAAAGGGGTTGGCACCAAGCAATTAAAGCAGGAGGAAGTGAGACAAGCTTTTGCCGTTTTTAAAAAAGAGGATGTGAAAGGACCTTCCTGCTTGAATGAAAAAAGAGAGTTAGAAAATTCCAAAGAAGAAGACGCAGTTGAGCAGGAGCAACCCAAGGATGTACCAAGTAACTCACGAGATGGTACAAAATCTCCAGGTCAAGAGAACAAACAACCAGTGATGAAGACACGTGTAATGAAAAGGAAAAGACTTGCATCTAAACCACTCTCGGCTATTATAAACATGCCAAAAACAAGAGTGGGTCTATCAAAAAGAATCAAGGTTGATCCTTTACATAATAAGATCAAAAAGAGGAGTTAAGTGGGGGCGTACTATAATTAATTCAATTCGATGAGGGGAAGGGAGGAGTGGGTGGTTATGATTTTGCTATACATTGGTTAACGATGGCTTGTGGTTAGCTATGTGTACTATATTTGTTTAAATGGCTACTTTTCAGTTCTTTAGATGTTGTAAGTGAGTTAACATGAGAACTTTGTCTGCGAAAGGATACATTTCAAACAAGTCACGTGAAACCCCTTCAATGAGAATAAAAAAAGCAGCGAAAAAACCAAAATCCATCGAAAACTTTTTGCTGCTTCTTCTTCTTCTTCTTTTTCTTCTTTTCTCTTTGCTAATTAACGTTCGGGACACTTGCATTGAGCGGCTATGCCGGTATAGTTTTTATGAAGACTGTATCCTAGTGTAGACGTACTCTCTAGCCCGATAAATCAGAGGTTTTACTATCTAATGAAGTGCTAATGTTCAGTTGTGATTTTACATCAAATGGAATCTTGACTCTACGAGCTTTCGTACATTTCTTGTTGCGTTTTACCAAAAGGAGAGTGGCCACTTAAAGTAAGAATTATTTTGTAGATCTGAGGTAGCTTTGTCCTTGTGAAGAAGAAATTAATTTAGTGAGTTTAGTATACCCTGTCACTCCAACATCTCGAGTACTCCAAACTGTACAGTTGCTGTTACAATTAAGACAACGAGGAAAAGTAGTTACATAAGGATTACTCCTTTCTCCCTTTTTTATCACAATTTTGTCTGCTTTTTTTTTACTTTTTGGGGTCAACTAAATAAATAATACAAAACATTTTTACTTCAAACTAAATGTCACAACCATTGGTTTCTCCTTCTTGTTCTTGCATCTCTTGCAATAATCCTTCTTTTCATCAAACTTGGCAAACATATTACTTGAAATTGAGGAGTTGGACGACCTTCTGGAGTCACCCTCCTTCTTTCTTCCGAATATCGACATTTGTGTATAACTTTTGCCAATTTTTGCTAATCTTCTAAAAGTTCACGAAGGTAAAAATATAAAATCAAAGTCTATGCTGTTTGTTTTAGTTGACTTTTTTTTTTATTTTTAATAAAACTTTTAGATATAAAACGTTTAGTCGGTTGGGTAGGTGTGTGTCAGTGCTATTAAACTCGATGTTAATAACACATGATGCTGTTTCCTTTTAAACTATTATGAACTGGCAGACTAGGGTGAAATAAAAAAGCTATTGTATTTGTTGTAGTTTTAGATGTAGTCTTTCACAGATGATGATGAATCTCTTCTTCCTCCTCTTTAGACTGCAAAATTGGTATGACGAAAAAAAAAAAAAATTGTTTGTATGAACCAATGATTCTTGGAGTTAACCTTGACAAACTTCCTTATCCAAAAAAGCAAAGCTTCCTTTTTGTCAAAAATGTAATTAAACACTGGAGTTGTGGTTACTTGAGGTTGAATTCAATGGGAAAAGAAAAAGCAAGGGGGCAATGAAAATAAAATCTTTCCCTCGAGATCTTTTTCAATTCTCTTTATATGTCAAAACAAAACAAAAGACACAAAAAAAAATTCTCATTTCTTTTCTTTTGGTGTTGGGACTTTTTGAATTTTACCCGCTGAATTTTTAAATAAACAAAACTAAACTAAACTAGACAATACAATACAATACAATACAATACAATACAATACAATACAATACAATACAATACAAAGTAAGGATTGTCAAAATTAGAAGACAGAATTATGACAACGATATTATAGGGTTAGCCCTAAAAAAGTAGCAATGGTATCCCTTTGCTACTACTACTACTTACCCCCACCCACAGTAGGTTACAGAATTTCAGCTACAGGGATGACCTTCATCTTACTTTTACTCTAACCCACAACTTTACCATACAGTAAAATTAAAGAGTTAAAAAAATTTAAAAAAAAACCTCCAATAGGAGAAGAAGAAACTAAACGTAGTCAAGCACTGTGCGGGTGTCTGTTTAATAAATACCGCACACACCCATACACACGCACAATTTTTACGTCAGGAGATTTTCTATTCTTTATTTTCCCTAATTCAGTTAATATTTCTCTAGCAAGCGCTTATAGTAGTAGTATTATTGTTACCATACACACACACACGCACACGCACACCCTCTCTCATAAAGGATAATAACGGAAAATGGAAAATCTGTTAATAGTTGATCAAAACAATGCATATATTAACTATGAGGGATTTAAATTTTTTAAGCTTTTGGTCGTGTATCAAATGTAAATTCATATTTTCTTGTATATTGTACACGACCCTCTCTCGACGTATTTTATTTTTCTTTGCAGCACAAACTAAACAATCATCACCTACCCCTAAACTTTGCATGCATGTCTGTGTACTTTAGGGTTAGGGCTCCAGGTACTTTACTTTCCCTGTCTTAGTTTATCTTATCAAACGTTGCATTTTATTACTCAACCAACAGAATTGTATAACCGCTCGGGTAGTATTTTACACTTTACCATATTGGGAAAATACTGAAGTGTATGCGTAAGCCAATCGTTCATAACCTTTGCTCTCTCTCTCTCTCAAGATTTACTTTATGGCTTAGGGAACCAAAAATATCAAATTACGTCATTGGCAAAGAAACTACAAGTCAAACACCAGCATCTCTTTCTGCTACATACTTATTTTAGCGAGTATTATCTTAGTTTTAATGCTTCGTCCGTATGTTTGTTATTCGTTTCTTTTTTTTTTTGTTTGTTTGTTTTTGTCCTGAATGTAACATAGCGCTATGCGTCATCAAGAGTCATTAGGAAGAGTCATAGAATTTTTTTTATTTTTTTTGCAACTAAACCGAAAATAAAAAGCAATTCTGAAGCAACTTATGTTTTGCCACCAAATGATCAGAATGACTTTAAAATAGCCATGATCAATGGTGCAAGGATATGTAAGTCTATGTAGTAGAAAGAAAATAGAAGAACTTTCTAGTAAGAAGAAAAGAATATAGGCTTCAGTGTATTTCAATGATGGAAACAGCATAATTTCATAGCAACTTTATGCAAAAACAAAGGGAAAAAAAAATGGAAAGCGTTTTGACTGCAAATGGTACTTTCTATCGATAACTTTAGAAGGCTTTGTTAATAAACATCTCTCTTGAGTATTCAAATTGAACAATTACCTCTCCAATGCTATTATTACCTGAAGGCAACAATTGCAAACCAAAAAAAAAAAATAAAGCAGGAAGAGATGGAAAAAAATAACGACAACTGCAGGGTTCGAACCTGCGCACGCAAAGCGCAATGCCTTAACCGCTTGCTTAGTAGCTTAGCAGGGCATCTCCTTAACCACTCGGACAAGTTGCCAACTGGACAACTGAGCCATATGGCTGAATTGTTGAAAAATTTTATTTTAAGGGGATTACACCATGCTAAAATCACATGATAAACCTGTGATTTGCATGCTTATATCACGCTTTTACTACTTTCATTTAGCAACCAAAACCTACATCCATAAACATTAAGTCCAACTACAATCAAAGAAAGCTCTGTCACCTGAAATCATCTCTTCAATTAATTCCTCCCCCACTTGTTTTTTTCCCTTTTCAGAGCATCGTTATACTCAATAGCTAATTGAGTAAACAAGTTAGTTGAAACCGATTCAATTGCCAGTGCTGCTTCAACTACATCAAAAACCACACAATGTGAAGGATGGCAGCATTTAAAGGCCATGGCAATTAATTTATCGTGAGCATTCCATCCAACTATAGCACTTATTAAATTTTGCTTAGCGAAATATTTCAACATATAGGCAGTTTGAGGTGGTTCTTGTGCATAATGGGATGTGGAGCTTGGAGGGTATGGTTTTAATACGGTATGAGGGAAAATCGTATTGTAGGATGTACTGAGACCTACCTCGACATCGTATAAGTTTGGTGTGATCATTTTGATGATTTTGTATGGGCCGATAAAGAAGTTAATATGGGTTAGGAATCGAAAGTTGTTGAACATGTCAGCTTGGTTGCTTATTAATACCAGAACTGGTGGAGGTATTGTTGGTGATGATACTGTGACAACGGTGTCAAATTTGGGAGCTTCTTGAATTGTCTTGTCATATTGTAGTTGCAACTGTCTAATCTCAGCTTGTTTCATAATCACCAAAGCCAGTGGTTTAGTGTCTCCACTTGGACGATTTCTTTTCAATGTCAGTTTCTTAAGTGATGGTAACCGTTTGCTCCCTACAACTTGCTTCTCTGATACGGTGTTTGAATAGACTGACAAAAATGTCTTTTCCACTTTGCATTTTGTTCTATTAGAAGTGGAACGGGTCTGCTTAGTCATTACCGCTGTGAAACTTTGACCAAAGCTTGTTTATGCAGCTCCCTTTTCACTGTTCATCAAATGTGTGTTTCTATCTTTGTTGTAATTTCCTTGTATGATGAATTTTGCAACACATTTTTTTCCTTGCTGTGTCAAGGCTCTTGTTACTTCTTAATGCAAATGCTTCTATTAAATTCTATTTAATGCTATGTTGGTGTTATAATGAGACTATCTACTCATCCAGGCTAAGGCTATTTTGTTGTACTTTGCATACAGATCATCATCAACATTGATCGTCAATCCTCGAACTCCCTCTTCCATTGGATTTCCAACTGTATCATAAGCGCAATAATACTTTTTACTGCCATGTCTCATGCGTTCGGAAATGAGCTTTGTTTGTTCAACCCATGCTTCGTTGGGCTCCTCGAAATGATGTACGTATACTATGCTAGTTAATGTTGGCGGTTTAATGATGTGTTCAATAGCTAATGGGTTGCGCAAGACCTTTTGGACTTCTGTATAATCTACCCGTTTCATTTCCGTCTTGTTGGGATCTGTCGGGTCAAATAAGTTATCAACCATTTCAGTGTACTTTGTCAGATATTTCTGCTCAAAGATGGACTTCATGGAATTGCTGTACTTTAACCAATTTTGCAATTGGTCCAGTGTGATGTATAGGAGTGAGATGTCATCTATTTCTGACAACTGTGCAAATGAAGCCGAACATATTTCGTTTGTTGTTTGAGCATCTCGAGGCAAGTTTTGATCTGGGGTGTATATACCAGCCATAACGGGGTAGTTATTATTAAATATAACCTCTTGTCCTGAGATTTCCTGTCCGATCCAGATTAAATCAAACATGGATTTACGCGTGAGTCTGATTTTCAAAACATTGTAAAATTGCAAGTTTATTGTAATGAGCAACCCAGAAAGGTTCTTGACCTTGTTCATGACAATGACACTCTCATCAATAATGTTTCGAAACAGATCCTTATAGAATCTCGAAGTGGCCATAGACGAATCCAGATTCGTCATGTTGAAAAACTTGATCTCATCTGCATTTGGTTGTAGATGATGCTTGACCAATGACGTGATTTCGTGAAAGCCGGGGTTAAACTTTTCCCGGTCCAAGTGGGGTCGTGAACGGAAAAAGAATCGGCCACTTGATTTGTATCTTCCATTTTGGAATAAAATTTCGAGATTGCTCAATGGTATTGCATTAGCTGATAGTAATACCACCTCGCTGAACGAGTTAAATATCAAACTCAATGTATAAAGGAACAATTCATCCTCCTTTGACCTCAAGAACGCAAATTTGTCTACGTTCAACACCAGCTTTAAATCGACAAATGAAATCTTCTGGGCAAAAGATGTTGAGTTCCTCGAGGCTGCCACAATGCTTGCCTTGTCATGTTCAGAGAGCGACAAGTGGGCAATTTCAATGGGCAATTTGTTTTCGAGAGCAATCAATGAGTTCAACAAACGACAGACATTTTCAACTTGTTTCGATTTGGTTGGGATCACTATACCTTTACCTTGACTGGCAACTAGCGACTGTGTGACACATCCATGGGTATCCTTAAGCTTCAAGGCCACTTCACCCTCGGCGTTCGTAACCAGTGGTAGCTGGTTTGACAACCACGGGTACAAATTTTGTTGCACATTCTCGCAATTGCCACTTGCATTGGCGTCACTTGCGTAACATTTACCAAAGACCTTCATATGCCCTAATTCATCAAACATCTTCTTTTCCAAACCAGAGTATACTTTTGCAACATTTCCAAACTCTTGTGCAATCAGTTTATCATACTCATCCTTCCATTCGGAAGTCTTGTACTTTCTCTTTTCTTCTCTTGTCCTATCTCTAATCCATTTTTTGCGTTTATATACATGTGGATCAGCTTTAAAATCATTCCAGAAACTCAAATCAAATTCCATAGGTTTAGCATTTTTGAAATACAAGTCACATTTTTCCTGCATCGGTAGGTTCATAAACCGTTGTGCTTTACTGGGCACTGCCCCCCAGAGGGTATAAATTTGATTTTTGAAATTGTTTCGATTCTTTATCAAATCAAACTTGTCGCTTGGCTTCACTTTTGGCGCTTTCAAAAAAATGGATTTGCGATAGAAAAGTGCTAGAGCCACGGTAATGAATAGACATCCTGCTAGTATCTGTTTCAACCGACTTCTATATCTCATGGTTTGGCCTGGTCTGGTTATCGTTCCTTTTTTGGAGTAACCAGTTGCTTTGGTGAATACGTATAAATTTTCAGCTTTATATCTGGTACCTGACGAGAAAAAAAATAAATAGAGTAATTTTGGACTTCGCCCCCCCCAGACGCGACAAAAATAAAAATAGAAAATCTAGAATTTATTGTCAGAAAAAGTACACAAAATTATTTCGTACGGCAACTATACTATGTATACACAGTTGGCTTTGAAGAGTGATACAAGGCTTGTTGTTGATCCCTACAAAAAGAAGCCGAATAAAGAGGAGTTCTACGTAAATTATAGACTTTAGAGTCATTTTAAGTTGCAAATATTCCTTTTTCTCGAAGAATTTCAGAGTTTACAATCAGAGATCAACTTCAAACCGCTTTAAAACTTAGAAAATATATAAACTACATATTTACTGGTCTTTTCTTTCATTTCTTTGGTGTAAGAATGTAATCAAAGCCAGGTGCCACTTTGGTACTCTGGTCTTTGATCCATTTTTCATAATTTGTTACGGCATTTTCAGTCTCTACCTCATTGTCAATCTTGGATTTAAACTGGTCTATTTTTCTCAGCCATGCATCAATGTCATCTTTGGTAACATTGAGGTTTGGTGGCACCACTGTATGGGATAAATTTGGCAAGAGCTTGCTATAGTTGGTTCTTAACGAAACTGCTTTTGGTGGCTGATATGAGGGATTTTTAATCAATGGCACTTGTTTGAGTATAGGGTCAGCTGTGGGCGTTGTTAGTAACTATATTTCAGATAGATGTTTGGTGTCACATGCGTTTATCGGTATCGTCCATATTTTATGGGGAAAGCAGATAAGAGTTGTGCCTCTGTTTTTATTTTTTCTCAAATAAATTTTCATTTGCATTGGAGGGAACTTAGTGCTAACAGACTCAAGAAATTTGTTACTAGTCCACGTCGATACAGTTCAAACGTATTCATTTCTCTTTACAAGAACTAAATTACTTAACAATTATAAGTCCTTTGTTATGTCACAAGCTTAATCAATTACGGGGTTATCGGAGAATCAAATGTTTTTGTTTTTTTTCTTCCAATGTGGTGATAGGATTATAAATAGTATACAATTTCCCTCCACTTCAAAATTTGCAAAACAGTCTTCCAGCTAACACATAAACACACAATACCAACATATACATCATACACAATGGGAGTAGACTATCCGTCATTTATTTTATCAGCTCTCTGTGCCATTGGAGGCTTAATGGGATACTCCCGTAAAGGATCAGTCCCATCATTATTTGGTGGGTTAGGAGCCTCCTTGTTGTATGGTACTGCCTGCTATATAATGAAACTGAATGGCAAATTCGGAATTGAATTAGCATTGGTAGCCAGTGTGATATTATTGCTTGCAGGTTTGGCAAGGTCATTTGACACCAGTTTTCAAAAACCTGTTCCACTTTTGTTATTGGCCTTGGGTGTTTTATCTGGTGGGTTCTATGCTAAAAAGCTTAGCCAGGTTCAACGAGCTCTCAGGTGATTGTATATAGATATTATATATACTAATGATACACAAAAGAGTTGGGTTTAAACACTAAGTTGATCACGTAGTGCAAATCTCTCAACCAGGCATGTTCAAAGGGTAGTATTTAAGGCTGATGATGCACTGCAGAGAGAAAGCTTTTGCAAAGGTAATCTCTAAAGATTGCCTTCTACGTACTACACGTGTGTTTCTAAAGTTCGTTATAACATTAACACATAATAAATATAAATTCATCTAAGTAAATAAAAGTAGATTTAGCAAAAAGAACTGAAAATCTCAAAGACATTTGCAATGGCAAACAAAAAAACAAATAAATACCGACCACACGTTTTTCTAGTTTATGTGAATAACTGAGATTCTCCTGTCTCCAGCCAAGTGTTTGTTTTCATGATCATGGTTGGTTGGTTGTAAGTTTGGTGATGAGACCGGGGATACATTTGGAATCACGTATGGTTCATTGACATCTGATGTAAGTACTAAGAATTGCATTGCTAGTAGTGTTTTATATTCTATTGGAAGTAATTTGATAAAGAGAAGGAGAAAAATAACACTTGTATTTGTGAAAAACAAGGGATATGGACAGATATTTATATTCTCTGACAATAATTAAAAAGATAAGGAGTGAGAGTAAACTTTTTTTTTGATTCTGGAGATGTAAGTCCGTGGTCAATTGTTTAGTAAGAAACGGTTATTAAGTTCTTTTTGTGTAATGCGTAATAAAAGTACGGGGAAAAAACATTCAAAATATATTTTCCCTATTACCGAATCTGAATGTAAATGGTGCTTCGGAAACACGGATATAGCTAATCTGCGTGTACACCACATGATGTGGTTACAATGTAGTCTTTATTCTATATCACACTACACATACATAATTCGCATTTCCATGAACACAACTACATTCTTTACCCTATTTCAAACAACCGAGCTTCAAAACATAAAAATAAAAGATTTGAGTCATTTAAATTTTGGCTTATGAAAAAATATGAATGATGAGTACACACAAAAACGGAAAAACTCCGAAATTCATCCCAAATTTTTTTGCCACACAATGTTTGTCCTTTATCGTATCAAAATGATTTGCTGAGAAGGGTTGAGCTAAAGAGAGTCATGACGTAACACATATTAACTACTGCTTTGCCCACTCCATGGAGCTAAGCACTTCCTATTTAGTAAAGTTTTACTCACGGAGGGACTGTGATTTACACAGAGACCACATAGTAACTGCTTCCTATCAACTCTATTTATGAAAGCATTAGTTGGCCCATGTTCATAGACACTTCATACAGTCTTTGTCTGTAACATTACTTCCACAAACAAGCACTGTACATTTTCATGGTCTACTTCAATTTACATCTATGACAATTTGTTGTAAACTTACGTTTAATAATTATATAACGCTATTACAATTAGGCAGAAGCTTCAACTTCAACAGCTTCAGTTTCAGCAACTTCTTCTGGTTGTTGTTTGTAGTTCTTAACGTATGGAGCTGGGACAACTTCATCTTCGTCCTTAGCTTCAGCAATCTTGACAGCATCTGGCAAAGCTCTTGGACCGAACCTGTTGGCTGCTGGGTCCTTCATAATCTTGACCTTAACACCCAAAACACCTTGTCTCATCAAAACGTGTCTAATGGCAATATCAATAAAGTCGTTGGTTGGTTGACCAGAGTGGATCATGAAACCATCGGCGTATTTTTGTGACTTGGCTCTAGCAGCTCTCAATTTACCAGAGATGACAACTTCAACACCCTTGGCACCGGCACCCATAGCAAATCTCAAGACACCGTAAGCGGCTCTTCTGATTGGCAAACCGTTCAACAATTTAGCCTTCAAAGCTTCGGCTTGAACAGCAGCAGATAATCCTCTTTCTTCAACTCTTTCAGCGTAGATGGCAATACCTTCTGGTGACAATTTGAATCTCTTGACAATCAATGAAGTTAATTCGTGGATTCTTCTACCTTGTTCACCCAAAACACCTTGAGTGTTGGAAGCTTTGACAATAACTTCCAATTTAGATGGGGTCTTTCTAACTTCAACACCAGCATAACCTTGTTCGGCTAATTCTCTGGTGAAGAATTCGTTTAATTCAGCGTAAAAGACACCGTCAGCGACTAATTTCTTCTTTTTGGATAAGATAGTTGGGTTGACCATTGTTGATTTGATTCTATAGGGTTGTTGAAGCAAAATGGGTTTCTGTTTATTTTTCGTTCAAGATTTTTCACATTTGTTGAAAGTCGCAGAGAGAGGAAAAAAAAAAAGGTTAGGGCTTAGCCCTAATAACCAACTACCACATACTTTATACAGTCTCCATCTTTGCAGCCAAATTACATTCTTTCATTACTATACAATATACATCATTTGTCTCAGTTATCACCGACCCAGGCTCTTGCTGACTTGAATAATTCGACCCATGGTCCATATCCCTGCCATTCTCTGGCCTGAGCATGGGGATACCATGAATTACCCTCCTTACGTGTAACTCTTTCAGGATGAGGCATCATTGCCAAAACCCTTCCGTTTGCCGAGCTTATACCAGCAATAGCATTTGGCGATCCATTAGGATTGAATGGGTAAGTTTGAGTAGCATTTCCGTAGTTATCGATATAATGAACAACATCCAATGCAAACTTCTCCTCATCCTCAGCTGATTTGAACTGAGCACGTCCTTCACCATGGGCTACGGCAATTGGCAACCTCGAGCCTTTCATTGTTTGCAAAAAGATGGAGTTGTTTTGCTCCGATGGATCAACTTCAACCATCACATACCTTGCTTCGTATTGTTCTGACAAGTTGCGCTCAAAGGTAGGCCAGTGGTCAGTACCAGGGATCAATTCAGCAATTCTACTGAAAAATTGACATCCGTTACATGCACCAAATGCAAATGTATCAGTTCTGTCTTGGAAGAACCTTTTGAATTCGTTTCTAGCATTCTCATGGAACAATACGGACTTTGCCCAACCAGCACCAGCCCCCAAAACATCACCATACGAAAAACCACCACAAGCAGCCAATCCAACAAAGTTATCCAAAGTGACTCTTCCTTCCAAAATATCCGACATGGTTACATCATACACATCGAATCCGGCTTGCTGGAAACTCCATGCCATCTCTTGTTGAGAGTTGACACCCTGTTCTCTCAAGATAGCAACCTTTGGTTTAGTCTTATATGATTTACGCTCGGCAGGATTGAATGTTAATTGGTAACTAATACCTGGATCCTTGTCATCAGCAATTGCATCATATTCTTGCTTTGAAGTTACTGGATTGTCTCTCATTTTTTGAATGTGATAAGAAGTGTTGCTCCATAATTGCTGTAAGTGGGCACGTGTAGATGTGTAAACAGGAGCACCGTTGTACGAAATATTGATTGCTTGATCATGGAAATTAGGTTTACCAATAACCTTGATAAATTCCTTATCCATGCCATGGTTGGCAAAGATCTCCCTAAACTTGATCAAATCGTGTAATTTAATCTGGAAAACAGCACCCAACTCTTCATTAAAAAGCTCGGTAAATTGGTCTTCTTCAGCATCCAACGAAATGTCCAATCCACATCTTCCTGAAAACGCCATTTCCAATACAGTGGTTAATAAACCACCTTCAGATCTATCGTGATATGCCAAAACGGGGAATTGTTTGTGCAATACAACCAAGGATTGCAAAAATGCCTTCAATACAGCATTTGAGTGCACAGTTGGTGCACTATCGCCAACTTCTTGATAGACTTGAGCCAATGCCGATCCACCAAGAGACTTTTTATCCTTTGCGGCCAAATCAACAAGCACCAAAATAGAGTCATCGACACGTTGAAGTTGAGGAGTCCAAGTGTTGGATGTATTGTCCACTGGAGCAAATGATGTAATTGTTAATGCTAATGGCGCAGTAACTTCCTTGTTATCCCACTTCATTTTCATACTCATGGAATCTTTACCGACGGGAATTGAGACACCCAAATCTGGACACAAGTCAAGACCTATAGCCTCAACAGCCTCATACAACTTGGCACCTTCACCGGGGTGACTTGCAGCAGACATCCAGTTGGCTGACAATTTGACGTGTTCCAATGATGGGACATCGGCGGCAAAGACATTCAACAAAGATTCGGCCACTGCCATTTTGGCTGAGGCACTGGCTGAAATCAACGCCAAAGTTGGCTTTTCACCCATGGCCATAGCCTCACCTGTAGATAACACAGTTTCTCCCAAAGATGTGGCAGTAACACCGACATCAGCTACTGGCACTTGCCATGGTCCAACCATTTGATCACGATCGACTAATCCAGTAATAAATCTATCACCAATGGTGATAAGGAAAGACTTTGACCCCACTGATGGTAACTGCAAAACACGGTCAATAGATTCACTAATTTCCAACTCGTTGGTCTTGAATGGTTTCAATTTCAAGTCTTCTGTAGCGGCAACACGCGACATCTTTGGTGGTTTGCCAAACAATACTGACATCTCCAAATCAATTGGTGTATCCTTCAATAACGAATCAGTCAAGATCAATCTTTGTTCTTCAGTAGCTTCACCAACAACGGCAAATGGGGCTCTTTCACGCTCACAGATCTTGGCAAACATATCTAAATCCTCTTGAGCAACTCCCAAAACATATCTCTCTTGCGATTCGTTACACCAAATTTCCATTGGTGACATGCCCGGTTCTAATGACAAGATTGACCTTAACTCAAACTTGGCCCCTAAGTCATTATCATGAACCAATTCAGGCAAAGCGTTACTCAAACCACCAGCACCGACATCGTGAATAGATTGAATAGGATTGCCCTCTGCACCTAAGGAGACACATGCGTCAATAACTTGTTGTGCTCTTCTTTGTATTTCTGGGTTACCTCTTTGTACAGAAGCAAAATCCAAGTCGGCTGAACCTTCACCGGAACTGATGGATGAAGCAGCACCACCACCTAATCCAATCAACATGGATTGTCCTCCCAAAACAATCAATTTAGCACCGGGAGTGATTTTCTTGTTTTTCAAAGCCAACCCTGGTCTGATGGCACCCATACCACCAGCCAACATAATTGGCTTATGGAAACCCCTTATTTCTTTTTCACCCTTGGCATTTTCAACCTCAGTTGTCAATGTTCTAAAATAACCATTGATAGCTGGTCTTCCAAATTCATTGTTGAATGCAGCTGAACCAATTGGTGCTTCAATCATGATGTCCAAAGAGCTGGCAATATGGTTTGGTTTACCAACATTTATTTCCCAGGGCTGTTTCAAAGTTGGAATGTTTAAATCGGACACAGTAAAACCAGATAAACCAGCTTTAGACTTAGAGCCCCTTCCCACAGCACCTTCATCTCTAATTTCACCACCTGAACCGGTAGCGGCACCAGCAAATGGAGAAACGGCGGTTGGATGGTTATGAGTTTCAACCTTGACCAAAGTTTGAACACTCTCCTTTATCGACTTCCATTGTTTCGACTTGAAGTCAGGTGTAAAAACGTATCCTTCAGGACCTTCAAACACAGCAGCATTATCTGAATAAGCAGATACAGTATACTGTGGATTTTTCTCATGGGTGTTTCTAATCATCTTGAACAAGGATTTATCCTTTTTGACTCCATCGATGGTCCAATCGGCGTTAAAAATCTTGTGACGACAATGCTCGGAGTTGACTTGAGCAAACATAAATAACTCCACGTCGGTTGGATTACGACCAATGATATTAGTAAAAGCATTTGTTAAATACTCAATTTCACCTTGATCCAAAGCCAATCCCATTTCCTTATTAGCTTGCAACAAGTTATCTTTATTTCCTAACAAATCAACGGCAACAAGTGGTTTAGGTTTATGATGAGCAAATAAATCGTCATACTTGGGAACGTTGTCATTAAGGTATAACTTCTGAGTCATTCTGTCAAACACTGACGTCAAAATGTCACCAGACACGGCAAAAGTTTCACCATTTCTAATCTTGAACAATAAGGACAACCCACGTTCAATTCTTTCAACGAAATCACCTAATCCACAAATTTGGGCAATATCAGTTGCCTTTGAAGACCAAGGAGATATGGTACCAGGTCTAGGCAAAATCTGAATAAATTCCTCTGGTCCCTTGGCTTGAGCTTCGCCAGTGGATAACTTGATCAATTCAGCGTTTAACGGATTTGACACGTCAACTGGGTTATCATAAGTCAACAAAATCTTCAACAATTCCAACTGTTTTTCATTCAATGGCTTCTTGAGTGAAACATAGTGGGTGTACTGACTTGCCACCTCCTCAATCGAATTTGCCTTTTGGGATTTTTTTTCAATTTCTTGGATCAAATTGTTGACTCTAAATGGAGACAAGGCTTTTGGCCCTGGCAAAACTAGGAAGTTTGAACTCATTGCGTATTTGCAAATCAACGAGGGGTATGTGACTTAAGCTTATTGGGTGTTTATTGCCAAAATAGCAGGCAGTTTGTGAGTTGAACCGACTACTAAAGTAGGAAATCGAAGCAGAGTCAATTCCGAAAAAAGAAAAAAAATATAAAAACCAATTATTAAATGAGATGCGATATTTTGTCTCGCTGAACATGTTCTGCATATAAAACTGATGGCACATTTTGCAACAACTTCTGTTGGCTCTGAGGGGTGTGGTCAGCAAAAGGTTAGCTATAGAAGAAACAATGTGAGGTGTTTATCGAGTCCCTATCTAGTAGCTGAGTAGAGTGAGTTTGAGCTTCCGTAAAGCATGCGTCGACTAGCTCAGAAAGGCTAAGGCTTACATCTTTTGCCACGCATACTTATTTACTCTTGATCCATTGGCAACCTCATTCGGGTTCAGTTACAAGACAGAATACGTAGTAGATCTGTGCCTTTCCTAGAAGGATGTCGGAAGCTTAACATATCTTCAATTTGTGTGTTCTGCTTTCGCCCCAGGCTCACAAAAAAGGAAAAAAAAAATACACTTGATTCTTATCTCATCTCTTCCTGATAAGTCGTCATCAGAACATAATGGCACAAGGAAACTTGAAACTAAAGTCCAAGGGTCCAGCAAGAGTTACAAAGAAGCAACAGAACCCCAAGAGAGCAGCACCAAAGATTATAAAGCCTAAAAAGCAAACAGCAAAAGAGGCACAAAAATTGACTAAAGTACATCAAGGTCAATTGATGAAAAGTACCGAGAAACTAATTGCTAGTAGAGTCGGCCATTTAGAGCTTCTAAAGGGAACAAGAAGAGAGCTTGAAAAGGAAAACAAAGCCGAAAATCAGAAGAAGAAATGAAGAGTGTTGAAGAGATATTGTCGGATTTTCCTCAAAAAAGTGAAAGCAGGTTACTAGAAAGGGGAACAACAGCAACTAACAATCAGGTAAAGATTAATTCTGAAACTTCAGAGTCTATAAAGCCGGTTTTATGCCTTCCACCCCTCACGGCTCTTGATCCAGATACAGCCAAGACGAGAAAGCGGAAACGAGGATAATTTCTAGACCAGAAATTTACTATCTTTTTATATATACAAAATCTACGTTGGCATTGATCTATACGATGCATCTTCAGCTTCCATCTCCAAGTTTCTCCTCTTTATATCTTTCTCTTGAGATTTCACAAATGCAATTAATCCAGCACCAAATACGAATGTTAAAATAATCAAAAATGAATTGATTGGTGTAGGATTCATATGGAAGTACTCCTTACTTGCTTTGTCCATCACTTGCTGCAAGATGTTGCACACACCACTAATGGCAATGATTGCTCCGTAAACGGTTCCAAAATTGTCGTAGCCAAACACCTTGGCACAGAAATCGGATACTGCAGTGTAATAAAATGGTCGATAAACAACAAGGACAATGATACCAGCATAAGTACCTGGAATCCAAGATAATAAACCCATCACCCCAATGAATAATGACATCCCGGTCAAGATGTACAATACAGTTAATGTTTGCAAGTTATCCAACACAAGCCCAATAAATGGAATCGAACAGATACCACCCAATGGCAAGGCCAGGTCAAAGAAATGGTTCACTGTAGTAGCAATCTCTTCATTACCCCCATACAAGTAGAACACTTGTGCTTTAATTGTTGCTACGAAAAAGTTTATACGCAACATTTGGATAGTGGTGAATAGTGTCATTAAAGAAAACCACGGCGATTTTAATTGTTGTGATATCGAATAACCATGCAAAACTCCGAAAACACCACCAGAAGAAGAAACCAACTTGGTGTCTGCTTCTTGCTCATATGACGATTTTATCGAATTATATGAAGCTCTTGACAATGTTGAAGCTCTTCTGCTTACATCCGATGGTCTTCTCATCAAAAGTGCCGTAGTTTCAGTGATTGTAGGTTGGTAAAGATCATCTCGTGCTGTGATTGCGTTTTCACGATCCTCAGGATGTAATAAATCGTCATCCAAAGGTCTTCCAGTTTCATCAATACCGGTTTCAGCAATCTTGGCCAATGTTCCAACAGTCTTGTACGAGTTCCTAGGCATGACAAATACTTGACAAAGGAATATGAAAGCTGGCACAATCAAATAACCCGTAAAGAAGTTGCCAAGGGATAATTCATCAACTTGATAGTAGTAGATACGGTAAAACAAAAACAAGGCCGACGATGAGTCAAATGCACCAGTTAATAATGCCAAAATTAGGCCCGAGTTTTTAGGAAAGCTGTTGGCAAGTTGAAAACAACTGATAAACACAAATGGACCTCCTAAGGCTAACAAAGTGTATCCAATTAAATAGCCATCAAAATAAACCCACTTGTTGGCAAATTTCAAACTCAACGACCCTAATGTGATTATGATAGATCCAATAATTCCAGTAATTTTGGGTCCAAAAGTATCCAATATAGACCCAACAGGTAAGGCACTGATGTTTGTCACCATACAAGCAATTGTAAATAAAAAGTTTAAGCTTAAATCTTGATCAACACATTTGGTCTCCGTTGACTCCGTTTGTACATCACATCGTGACTCATAAACATGCTGGGATATCAATATTGGTTTCAACGCTGCAAATCCGAAAACGGGACCGGCTGCGGCTAGGCACCAAAGAATGGAGCAAGCTATTTGAATCAATCTCGTTGTCAAGGACGGAAGTTTCGATTTTGTTGTCATGTTAGAATGAAATGGTTATGAATGTATTCAGCCGGCCCCAATCTAATGCAAGAATACGCAAGATGGTATTTATAAGGTAACAAGTATTCAAGGAAATTTTGTTGAATGAATTTTTAGCAAATGGTCCCTTGTTTTTTATTTTGTTTGTGGAAATGCCCGATGTCAAATTAACAATTTCAACTTTGTGTTCAAATTGCTTATCTGAAGTTTGCTTTTGTCGAGCAGGCCATAGTATATAACACTTTCATTGGTCAATTTACATTCTTACATTATATAGAATATCGCTTGAATTGTGCTACTATCAATTTATTGATTTTGTTTATTGAAATTGAAGAGGATCCAAATTTCGGATATTACCGGTACCTAACCTATATATGCACGTTTAGAATGGCGATTTTTCGTCCTCGAATTCTCGATACCTGTTTTGCGACCTTGTTACAATCATATACAAATGGTGAATGCATATGGCGATCATGTTTAAGACAATGATTCCACCCAATGCGAAAATAAATCTCATCCATGCCCTGTCGTAAATTGGAGTACTCTTCAGATCCGACGATTCTGATGAATCTGAGTCAGAGTCCGACGACGAAGAAGAGTCCGCCCTCTTGTTGACTTCGATCGTGGTTGTAGGGGATTCGAGCTTGTGGTGGTGATTCTTTTCATCCTCATCGGTCTTCTTTACCTCTTGGTCTTTTTCATGATGTTTAGTTGCTTGAAAGTTAGGGACCACACTATTGTCTTTTCCTTCTTCAATTATTGAGCCCACTTGGTTGATTTGTTGTGTCTGTGTATGCAGATGTCTAATTGTCATGCTGGTGGGATGAAGTATGGTACAACATGTATACATCACAACACCCAACAATAGTATAGTGGTAAGCACTACCCTTAAGTATTTTGCCTTGACTGTTCTGGGTGTACCATTGCTATCACCATTACCTACTTTGATGTCCTTTTCACCCATCTTGCTTACTACAAAGTATAAGGTTAATGGATCCTTTTTCACTCTAAAATTGATAAACTCCTTTTCTCTCCCCTTGATTCTATAAATGGAATTGTTAATGGCTATGTTTACAAATTGCACTGTTTAGTTAATAATTGTACCACACACTACCTTTTATTTTCAACACACAAAAGCAAAACCATCGAATCGATTTTTCACTTCATCATCACAGTGGAAGAGATACCAGTTGTGAACACATAAACTCGTACATCAAAGGCACAATCAATACGACAAGGGAGGCACAACAATGTCGGGAGTTTTATTTGAAGATATGTTTGCAGTAGATTCCACTGACCCGGGAAGATACAATAGGGTTTGCAGAATAACGGGGCACTCATTGACGTCGAAGGATATTACAATTACGTTGGACATCAACAGTGAGCTATTTCCAGTGAAGGAAAACGATTCTTTAACGATAACTTTGGCTTCAACGCTAGGCAACGAAAGTTCAATGATCACATCAAATGGTTCTTGGAGACCACCAAAACAAGGAGAAAGGTCCTTAGCGGATGATTACGACTATGTCATGTATGGAACCGTTTACAAGTTTGAAGAGAATGCTGATAATGATAAGATGTCTGTTTATATTTCTTTTGGTGGGTTATTGATGAGGTTGGAAGGTGGATACCGTTCTTTGAGCAACTTGAAACAAGAAAATGCATACATTTTGATACGTCATTACAATGATTTATAGTTAAATCTTTGTATTATAGAGAATAAAAAGTTACGTCAGTTATAGCAAGTAGTATGTTGTGGCGTGTCAAACAGTTTGAGTGTGGATTGCGGTGGCAAAGAATGCTAGGTTTAGAGATGGCATTGAGACATGATAAGCTAGTTAGTTTATTCGATAGATTCTAAACACAATTTCTATATAGATATTCTGGAGATTCTTCACTCATATTTATATTCTCCAGATTGTTAAATAAGACTTGTTGATTTACTTAGTAATCCAATTTATGTTAATATATCATGTTATCTTCTTCACCTTTCAATAGTCTCACTTTAGTATTTCACTATTGTATTAGCTCTCATTATCAGAAACAAAACACTATCTGATATCTTTACCACTTGGGATCTCACTATTTTGTATCGCACAATACTGCACAATAATATTACTTAGGACTGCAGCATTAAATCTTCCAACAACATGGATAAAGTGCGTTTTGTACGAACAGAGTAAATTCTTTGATATTTTACACCAGTAGCTTTAATCTTTGTTCACTCAAGAGGTCCTATATATACTATTTAAATAGTGGCTATAAACACACCACAGGCAATTTCACCCAAAGATTGGATAAAACTCGTTGTATTTTTTCAAATAGTAACCGGTTGATAATCCACCCAAAAGCACCAATGCAAGGGGAATTGGCTTCCTGAAGCTGGTGGAGGCAGCCCTTGATAAACCAGCAGCAAGTAGCACAGAGCTAGTACCCAACGCCAACTCAAGGCCGTAATTGGCGTTTTTGTTCAATAAATAGCCTGAAACTCCGTATAATGTTGATACTCCCAAACCTGCCACCAATGATGGCACCGATCCTTTACGAAAGTATCCCATTAAGCCTCCAATGGCACAAAGACCGGATAAAGTAAATGCTGGATGATCTGCTCCCATTGTGTATGATGTAGTGTATGCTTCAATAGATGTACAATTCTAACGAGTCGAATGTCATTTTAATCGCCGTTTAAATTCGGAACCTTACACTTTTTTTGTCCCGTTTATTCAGACTGCACGTGATCCGGGAAAGAATAAAAAAGAAAAAGAGAAAAAAGCGACTGATTTTCTTCTCATTGCTCACATAATATTGTTAGGCTTATAATTGAATTAGAGTTACACAATGTAATGGGTTGTCTTGAGTAACACCCAAGTCAAAAGGGGAACTACTTTGTTTGCTGTGAATTGGTTGTTGACCAAAGAGGATAACAAGTGCTTATTTGAGAGAAACCTACTCAGTCGTCGTCTTATCACCAGATTTTACCAACCTTTAACCCATTTTCCCTCTAATTTTTACACCATAGACAAGGCGCTACCAATTGATTTACTACACTGCTAAATTTACAAATAACGGAAACATACTATAATTTAACCTTGTTAGGAAAGGTGGTTAAGCTGTTACGCATTGATGAATTTAGGCGACTGCTGTATGAGATTTGGGAAATTACATAAGTAGCAGGTTTTATACGTTTTTATAGTTATTAGTTTGAAATCTAAGTTTTTATCTTCTTCACTACAAAAGTAATCTTTTAAAATTGAGTAAAACTGAGTAAATTATTACAATTTCGTAATTTCTACCAATGAAAAACACCTTTACCAAATTGAACAAAAATACAAGAAGGAAAAATTAAGCCTAAAATTTTTTTATTTCTTTTTTTTTTGGGTCTTTTCTTCATTTGCCTTTTCTAAAATTAAACGGTAAAAGCGAATTAAGAAACACTACACACACAGATGGAAAGAGCTCTTAGATGATCTTGTTAGTACTTTACTTGGTTGTATTTAGTTTGTAAATGTATTTGATGAAAGATGAAAATGATCATTGATTAATCAATACTGCATATAGTATTGATGAATTTTGTATTGTATGCAGAATTCTTTTTTCTCTCTCTTCCTCTCTCTTTTTGTTGTAAAAATAATTTTTTCTCTAGAGAGTCTCTACTATTTGTGTATGTGGTTTAGTTTTGTCTTTGTTGAATCAAGAGAGAAAGAGAGAGAGACACACACACGTACATACATACATACGTCCGCCCTCTCTGTTCTTAATGGGAAAAGGAAAGTCAGAAACTCAAACAACAAAACTGTAGAAAAAGAAAAATTAACCAAACCTATTTACTTCTTTCCACTCTTTAGTCTAATCTAACTCTGAATCAATCAATCAATCAGAAGTAATAACAAAGACAGTTTGTTACGACGTGAAGTAAAAAAAAAACATATAAAGTTTTAAAAGGCAACAACGATGAACATCTCGTCTATGCTATCTAGTGATAGTACTGCAACACCAGCGAAGCAGGAACAGTTATCAATGATACAACTGCAACCACCTCATAACAACGGATCTGTTCATGAAATACACACTAATGGTACGGTACAAGATTACCACCAGAACCAAAATTTACCTGGCCATAGCCAGCAGAGTTTTGGGCAGGCACAGCTGGTGCAGCCAATAGAAACAGCCCAGAACGGCAATGGCAAACACTTGGGTCTAACCCACCACAAGCCCTTACCCACCTTATCTAAAGAGAATTCAATAGTGTCTGGTATTTTACCACCAGTTAACACGTTGGAAGAATTTTCCGATTTCATACCGCAAATTGACCCGCAATACAAGTCGAAATTTGAAACCAACATCAACGTCATCAATCAGTTGGATAAGTACCAGAGATTGAGTCATGATTTGAAGTTACTAAAATTTGATGAAGCCAAGTTGAATAATTACTTGGTAAATACCCATCAATTTGCGGCAAACTACATTGATCGAGTTGTTGCCGAAGATATTTCATCGAGGGCTAACAAAATTAGTGATACAAACAAGAATAAAGAATTAGTATTTATAGACTATACAAAGCCATTGCATCACAACAGCACCAGAGGGAAAGAATATAAATGGGGCTCTACAAGAGAAATACACAAGGTTGAACACAAATCGAGAAGAAAGAAACCAGCAGAGGAACCATTTACAGCTAATGGGGCTGCAAACCATAATGAAAACAGTGGCAATGCAGTCACACCAATGAATGGTACTTCTGGACCTGTTCCTATTAAGCCAAAGTCTGCAGTACCACAAGAGATTGTAGATTTAAATGTTAGGCGAAGCAGTCGTCCGAAAGCTAAAAGAAAGACATATGACGATGAGGGTGGAGAGTTTGACGAGGATTCGATTTTGGATGAAGATGAATCGGAAGAGAGAACCACACCACAGCCAGGAGGCGATGTCAAGAGATTGAAAGTGGAGCAGGACGGCAAAGCGAAACCAGCTCAAACTTCTAGCGTGACTTCAAAAGAGCACAAGGCATTCATGAGACAATATGATACTACTTATGTCGCCATATGGAAGGATATGTCACGAAAGGATGGACCGAAAGTAAGCAGGCTCATGCAACAATCGACTCAAGCTAAACTAATCAACTTGAAAAAGACATGCATATTAGCTGCCAGGGAGGCCAAGAGGTGGCAGTTGAGAAACACCAAGAATCAAAAGGATTTAACTACGAAAGCCAGGAGAGCAATGAGAGAGATGTTCAACTTCTGGAAACGTAACGAGAGAATTGAAAGGGAATTGAAAAAGAAACACGAGAAGGAGTTGGTTGATAAGGCCAAGAAGGAAGAAGAGGATCGTGAAGCTAAACGTCAATCGAGAAAGTTGAATTTCTTGATTACTCAAACTGAGTTGTACTCGCATTTCATTGGCAAGAAAATCAAGACTGATGAAATTGAAGGCAGTGATTCTGATCCAAGGATTAAAGCACAATCAAAAGAACATTTGGATAAATTTTCCAATGTTGATGCAGCTAATAATGATATTCTGACATTGGATTTCGATAATGACGATGAAGATGCATTGCACAGGGCAGCAGCACAAAATGCACAAAATGCATTGGTTAGTGCCCAGAATAAGGCCAAACAATTTGATGACTCCGATCCATTCAAGAATCCAGACACCAACGGAGAGGAGATGAACTTTCAAAACCCAACGTTACTTGGTGATATTAGTATCGAGCAACCAGATATGTTGAAATGTACATTAAAGGAATATCAAATCAAGGGATTGAATTGGTTGGCAAATTTATACGAGCAAGGTATTAATGGTATCTTGGCAGACGAGATGGGTTTAGGTAAGACAGTGCAAAGTATATCCGTGTTGGCATACTTGGCAGAGACACACAATATCTGGGGCCCGTATTTGGTTGTCACACCCTCATCGACATTACACAACTGGCAACAAGAAATCTCCAAGTTTGTACCCGAGTTTAAAGTTTTGCCTTACTGGGGTCATGCAAAAGATCGTAAGGTTTTGCGTAAATTCTGGGATAGAAAATCATTAAGGTATGACAAGGATGCGCCATTCCATGTCTTGGTTACATCCTACCAATTGATTGTATCCGACATTGCTTATTTCCAAAAGATGAAGTGGCAGTATATGATTCTTGATGAGGCACAAGCTATCAAATCATCTCAATCGTCGAGATGGAAATCACTTTTGTCATTGAGTTGTCGTAACAGATTATTGTTGACAGGTACTCCGATTCAAAATTCTATGCAAGAATTGTGGGCATTATTGCATTTCATTATGCCGACGTTATTTGATTCACACGACGAATTTAGTGATTGGTTTTCCAAAGATATTGAAAGTCATGCACAATCAAACACTGGATTAGATGAACAACAATTGAGGAGATTGCATATGATTTTGAAACCATTTATGTTGAGACGTATCAAGAAGAATGTGCAAAGTGAATTGGGCGATAAAGTGGAGATTGATTTATTCTGTGATTTAACAAATAGACAGAAGAAATATTACCAAATGTTGAAATCACAAATTTCTATAATGGATCTATTGGATGCAGCAAATTCAAGCTCAGAGGACTCAACCTCATTGGTTAACTTAGTGATGCAATTTAGAAAAGTTTGTAATCATCCTGATTTATTTGAAAGAGCCGATGTAAAGTCGCCGTTTTCATTTGCAAAATTTGCCGAAACCAGCTCGTTCTTGAGAGAAGGTAATGATTTGGAGTATAGTTATTCGACAGAAAATGAGATTAACTTTGAGTTACCTAGGTTGATATATGATGAGTTGTTGACGCCCAATTACAAAAAGAATACCTTGAATTCATTGTATGAAAAGTTTAATATCTATAGCCCTGAAAATGCCAGGGATTTGGAATGGGTCGATAACATTGATACGCCATTAAGTGAGATACAAACTATTGCTAAATCCAGTGTTATTGACCGGGCGATTGACTTGCACAAGTACACCAATGGGTCAAAACTCGATAAAGTCAACTACCTTTACGAAGGGGAGCATATTCCATCCCACTCCAAATTATTAATTGCCAACAATTTGAATCACAATACGTCTCAAGTTGCCAATTCACTCGTCTTATCTGAACTTTGCTCCGTTTCCAATACTGTTTATGATGACATGTACTTGAACCGATTAGATCCAGCATACACACCAATAGCATCAGCTCCACCAGTGACAGTAGCGTGTCCATCAATAAATTTTGAAACCAAGTATAAGCAAGAGTTATTCAACTCTCACTTGCGGTCATCACTAGCACCAATGTCATTAAATGAAGAGTACCGGTACATGCAAGACCAAATCCCCATTGATTCATACCCGCCAACTAATATGTTGCCCGATTCAATCAACAAATTTAACGATTACTCCAACATTCGCATGCCATCGATGGATCGATTTATAACCGAATCGGGTAAATTGGCCAAATTGGATGAATTATTGGTCAATTTGAAACAACACGACCATCGAGTGCTTATCTATTTCCAAATGACCAAAATGATGGATTTAATGGAAGAGTATCTTACATATCGTCAACATAAATATATTCGACTTGACGGTTCGTCAAAATTGGATGATCGAAGAGACTTGGTTCACGATTGGCAAACCAAGCCCGAAATCTTTGTGTTTTTACTAAGTACTAGGGCTGGTGGGTTAGGTATCAATTTAACTGCGGCTGATACCGTCGTATTTTATGATTCCGACTGGAACCCGACTATTGATTCGCAAGCCATGGACCGTGCTCACAGGTTGGGCCAAACGCGTCAAGTTACCGTGTATCGATTGCTAACGAGAAATACCATTGAGGAAAGAATGAGAGATCGGGCTAAACAAAAGGAACAAGTGCAGCAGGTTGTTATGGAGGGTAAAACTAGTAGTAAAGAAGAAACTAAAAACTCAAGAAAGGATGCCGCATTCTTGTTGCTTGGCGACGATAATAATGATGAAGGGTCGAATAATTGAAAAGAGGGGTATATAGATTAATGAAACGATTTCTTGTCATTTTGAAATCTGAGCATGTAGTATTTTGTCTTATCAATAAATATATACAATTAAGGCACGTATAAAACGATTAAATATTAAAAATTGCTTCTATAAAAAGAATGAGCTGTGTGGGAGGGGTATAATACAATATTATTTCGCGTTCAATTTCGTTTCCAAATCCTTGAGAAATGAAGCATTGGGTATATTGGGCTCAACGAGGTGGTGTTCATTGGTGACATCATGAAGAACACCATTGGCATTTCCATTGCCTTGACTATCATTATTGTAGTTGTTTTCCTTGCTTAGCTTTTTATTCTCGGCCTCTAAATTGTAAATTTTGGTAAAGCTGGCTTCCAACTTCATTTTCAATTCCTCCTGAGTCATTTGACCAGGATCGGAATTTTCCACCACCGAGAAGGACTCATTTACATCCAATTTGTCATACTCTTGTTGTTGTCCATTGTTGGATTGATCGATGCGTGATTCCAAACTGGGTTCACTTTTTTCACCTACACCATCATCGCCATTGAAACTAGTCATTTGCGTCGAAATCAAATCAGATATCCCCGATATGTTACTCTGTACCGAATTTAAAGAAAAGCGACTCATGCTTATCGAATTGCGATTATTCTGATTTGAATATCGGTTTTTGGTTTTACTTGATATCAATTGATCCAATGTCGACTTGTTGTAGCTTTCAAATTGATTAGTGGGGAGAATATTGATGTAATTATCATCGTAGGAAACTTTGTGGGGTGGGAGTAAGCTCGAAGTCCGTACCATTGTTGCCGGGTCTGATGTAGTTGATAATAAAGAGTTTCGATTACCATTTGCGATTGGTGCAGGACTGGCCGGTGATCGATCACCGTTTTCTTCGAAGACAGTGAGAAGACCCAATTGTAAGCCAGTTGATAGTCGCTTATACTTTTTAGGTTTTGATGAAACAGTAGGGTGATTTGTCGCTGGTAGAGACTTTGATGGAGATGCTGACGACGTAGTTGTTGTACCATTTGAAGTAGGAGTCGTGCAAGAAGCTGAAGCTGAAGACGTGACGTTTGGAGGTAACGAGTATCGTTTCTTTATTGATGGATTTTGAAATGACTTGAGGTTGAATGAGGCCGCTTGGTTTATCTGTGGTGATGAAGATACTGTTGATTTTGGTGAGTTTGTCACAATATAATCAGGATTAATCTCTTGATTCAACTCTGTCAATGCATGTTTGTGGAGCAATTTTAGTTGGTTTAATTCATCATGAAATTGTTGAAATATAGCCAACTTTTCATACTGCTCCTCAATATTGTTCAAACTTAGCGATTGGTTATACTTGTTGAAATAACTCAAATTGTGAGCAAACTTGTTGACTCGCGAAGTGAATTGAAACAAATTCAGTTGCAAATTAAACGTAATATCCTCGTCACTACTGGGTAGTTGCTCTTGTGGCTGAAGAACTGTATCAAATTCAGTAAACATTTTGTTGATTGTTCTCACTAAATCGTTATGATCAATAAGAACATCGTGTAAAAGTTCAACTTTTTCAAAAGTAGACAAGTCACTCTCAACCTCATCAGTTTGGAATTGGTCCATCAAATTCAAGGTGAAAAAATTGCAACTCGCATTTTCATTGATCGTGATTAACTGACAAATGAGCAATTTCCGTAGTTGATTAAACTTGTTGATATTAAAAATGACTTTTTCAAGTTCATCTTGATTTTCATTATCAAACTCTTGCGTAAGTATGCCAACATTGATATTATTTATAGTACAATATTGTTGAAATAAATCTCCATTAATATGGGGGAGGAGCTTCACAATCAAGCTTCTCAAAGTTAAATTTAAAAAGGATAGTGAGTTTAATAAATGAGTTGAGTTTGAATTCCCAGCAACTAGATCCAACTTCTTACTTTTTAGTTTCACCATATTAAGTATCAAGTTCTTATTGGCAATATAATTCAACTTTAGAAAATCATTCAACAAGTCTAAAATCTTGTTTGTTTCAACAATTGTTTTAAATTTCCGAATTTTAATCAATTTAGACGATACAGCAAGAATGAACTTAAACAACGCAAATTGCGACTCGTAAGTCATATGCTGTCGACCAAGATAAGCCGATTGTTGTTGTTTCAATAGATAAATGATTAAATTTATAATAAGAATCACCGTTGTGAAGTTGTTACAACGGTAATTGTATTTGACTTGATAGGATGTGTTTAACACAATCAATCGAGTACCATCGTCGTTGATGGTAAATTTCAAATGCTTTAATGGAGCTGATATGGGGGTTGAATTAAGCAATTGTAGACTCGACTCATTTTTGGAAAGAATCATTGAATCTTCAAGCAAATTGGATATTATAAGGTTATACTTGAATTTCTCCCAAAACTCTCCCAATTTGTGCTCCATTGATAGATACTTTTCAATAAACTTTGACAATGTTTCCGTATTGGGGTAGATTACATTCCCCGAGTACTGACAATACTGTAATAAATTCAACTGACTTGCATGTGAATGTGATAGATATAGCGGATGGTGATTTTGCAGTTGATAGGGGTAGTGTTGTTGATTAAATTGCAGTGATGAGTTCAGATTTATCGAGTTCCTTCGCTTGAAAGGCAGTTGTTGCTGTTGCTGCTGATGCAGTTGTTGTTGTTGGTGGTGGTGAATATACATCGGATGTGGTGGTAAAAAAGTGTCATCATGCAAAATTCCAGAAGCACTATAGCTACTATAACTCAGCTGGCGATTACTCATAGAAGGCGGTTGTGGTGGTGGTGGAGGTAGCTGTACAGTATTTGTATGTACTGTGGTTGTAGTAGATGACGCAGTAGGAGACAAGTAGTTGGAAAATGTTGTGCCTAATGCTGAAGTTGGTGTAAGATCTTCTTCAATCCCCCAATCACTTACTTCTGAGTTTACGTTAAGCTTTGCATCCTGTTGCGGTTCATTTGGTGTATTCTGCTTATTGTAAATGAAGTTACTCGACAAGGGGTTGAATCTATCAAAATTCATATTGTGTTGAATATGTCAGTGTCGTTTGTAGTTGATCACGCCATGTATCGTAGACACAAGCCTCTTCCCTCTTGTTCTTGTGGGTGTTGTTTTCTTTCAATGAAATGTACGTGTGTGGGGGGTATAATGCTGTTGATAGTTTGATGCTTTTGCTTTGATAAACTCAGTCCAGCTGGGTGTATATCTTTAAGCTTATACCTACTAAGATTGGGTTAGTAGGATATAGTTACCAGTAAAATTTGGGTTTGTCTCTCTCTACGTGTGTGTGTTTTGATTTATTCTTTTTTAAGAGAGAGAGAGAGAAAATAAAAAATATGGAGAAAGAAGAAAGAGGGTAGTGTACTTGAACACAATTTCCTCTTCTTGTTTTTAATTCCGATGCGCTTTGTTTTAAGCGGGCATATGATAATTTATTATTACTCTTCTGCAAGGTTTAGTTTATTGGACTCTATTATTACTAACCATATCAGGAGAGTGTAATTGTGGGGTGGTACGACGTGCATTGCTTATCCTTCCGTAGAGAATAGATACTTTTACTAATAGCCTCACTAAAGGGGTTCTCCTTTTCAGGTAAGACTCCTCACTATAAATCAGACAGAATTATGTAAAGCTAAACAGTGCATTATGATTAATAATTAGTCAAATCCTGGACCTGACCCCATCGAGCTTAACCAGTCTTTTCGTAATGTGTCTCCAATATCATCCAATTTCGTCTCATTATCCATCATTCCATCGCCATTATTGTCATTATTGTTACCTGTATTGTTTTCATTAAATACATGGTCAACGTCAATATCAGACGGCTTGAAATCATCAAGTAGGATATTTGACGAGAAAAAGGAGTCATCAATAATATTATCCCCCGTAGATAGTTGTGCTACAAATTGGTCTTGTGGTATCTTTGTATTTCCTGTTGGATGTTGCTGTCCTGACTGAGCTGATACTCCATGCTCTCCAAAGGGGCCAAGTGATTGTGCTTGTTGCTGTAGGTTAGATAGTGCACCACCGGTTGCTGGAAAATTAGGGGGCTGATCTAACGAAAACAACGCTTCAAAATGGGCATTTTCGTCTACTGTGGGTGGTGCGTGTTGTTGCAGGAATCCCTGAGTCTGATGTGGCTGTTGAGGTGGCTGTTGTAAAAATCTTTGTCTTTGTAGATTATTTTGATTTTCCATCTGTAGTAATGTCATTTGGTAAGCATCAAGAGATTGCATATTTCTCTTTGAAACTGACGGTTGGTTCTTTTGATTTGCATTCAGTTGTGAAATTCCCTGGTTTTGATTACCTGTGGGGACCGCTTGATTGAAAGATCTTGCTTGATTTGGGGGTTGGTTAGGTATTTGGGCTTGATCTTGATTACGTATTTGGCCCTGGGGACTTTGGTGGTGAGATGGTGGTGGTTGTTGCGCTTGGCTAATATTTGGGTTAATACCAGGTCCGCTGGTCTTTGCATTTTGTTCTGCTCCTGGTATTGGTGTTTGTTGTGGAGGGAATTGTTGTACATTATTTGGTGATACTTGCTGCATATTTTGGTTGTTTGAAACATTTATTCCCCGTAGTTGTGCTTGTTGTGCTTGTTGCTGTGCCTGTTGTGCCTGCTGTTGTACCTGCTGTTGCATTAGTGCTTGTTGTTGAAATTGTAGTTTCAATTGTTGTAGTCTCGCCTGTTGCTGTGTTTGATTTATATTTGGTGGAACCGTATTGGGCTGAATATGTGAATTATTTTTAGATAAGGGTGGTTTTGTCGATGATTGTTGAGCAGGCATGGGGGGCTGTTCACCTGCATTATCGTTTTGGGTTTTGCTTTTAGCAACTGATTTTCGACGTGATGGATGCTGTTGCTGCTGTTGTTGCAGTGCTCCGTTTTGTTGTGGTTTCGGGCGTTGATTTGACGGTTGAGGTCCATTTTGATTCAGATCTTGCTGTTGACTCGGTTGGCGTGAAGCACCAATAGATGGTCCTGTAAGTTTCCCGGTTTGGGGTGTCGGGGGAACTGATGTATTTTGTTGGGCCGAAAGTGGTTGTTGAGATTGTTGGGGTAGATACATTTGCGAGGGGGTTTGCAACTGGTGTTGAGCTGCTTGAAAAGTCAACAGCTGTTGATTCTGTTGCTCCTGTTGCTGCTGCTGCTGCTGTTGTTGTTGTAGTAGTTGTTGATGCTGTCTTTGAATCATCCTCTGCTGCAAAAGTAACTGTTGTTGTGGAGACGGTATGTTATGACTATTAAGTACCTGGTTTAACTGTGGGTTAATTGCACTTTGTAAACTCCACAAGGTATTCCACCATTCATACAAGAACTCATCTCCTGATTGTAGTTCATTCTGCTGTCGCTGTGTTAGGTGGGCCAGTTTAGTCTCGTTAAGCAACGATTGTGCTGATTCATCAAGACCATTGTTCTTCAAATACAAATACAATTGGTTGATTAATAATTGTTGTGATGATTTTGATGAAGACATTGGGGGAGCTTTGATGGTCTAGTGTGTGTCGATGTTTGTTGGTTTTACAAAAACAATTTGAAACAGTCAATTTTTCTTTCCTCTGTATTTCAACTTATATTAAGATTTGTGGCTAGTACTTTGACATAAAGATTCACTTCAATTAGAATAATTCCTCGGAGTATATATATTTCCAACCTAATAATAAACAACGTCAATTGTAAAATTGGGAAAAGAACAAAAAAAGTGGATACGGGTATATATATTAGTTTTCTCGTATTATTAGGATTAATTCTAACTTGAATGAATGGTAACAAAAAACATCTCTAAAAACTATAATACTATTGTACTGCATATAAATAGCAACGGAAAAATAAAAATAAATAAAAAAAAAGAAGAGAAGGAAGCAAAAAGGATAATCTTCTTACATGTAACGGTACAAGTGTGAAAAAGATATCTACAATAACTTCTGCACTTCTTATGTTCTGTCATTTGTACGAATTGGGGATTGGTGTTAAAGTAACTGATCCACGGTGTTTGTTTAAATTCAACATCACAACAAAAGTACAATTAAGTCTGAACAATAACAGAAAAGGTCATGTGAAAAATTTACAAAAAGTCAAGAAGAATCGGAAGTGCACAAAAAGTACCAACCGATAATAGGACAAAAGTGTAAAACAAAAAAACGACAAAAGATCTTTGATTTTATTCGAGCACCATTCCTCTACAAAAAGGCAATACAACAGTATCGTATATTTAAAAGAATTGTCTTTGGGTATGAGAAAGGTTATAATAAATGCATTTGCAAAACCTGGACTGTATCCTTTTCGTATCAGTTTTTGATCTTCCAAGTTTGTAGGTTTTTCCTCTTATGCAAGAACTAACCAAAACCAAATTTTTTTTTACTTTAAATCACTTTACGCCTCTGCAACTTCCTCTCCTATGCCCATAGTAATGAAAAAAAGAACAAGCTCTTATCTCCCACTTGCTTTAAATGTAATGTTCTTCAATGAAACCTTTGCGACGACACGATGTTTCCCATGTTTACTGCGACATGTATCCGTTGATGAGACAAAATTGGCTACATTTAAAATGCAGATTTGAAGACGAGCCAGGACCAAGAATTGATGTCCCACTTCTCTCATTCACCTATCTTTGCCTCGTCAAGAGAATATACTCGAGAATCTTCTCCTAAATGATCTTTCAGGTAGCGCCAATACCCCACATATTGCATTTGTCACTAAACCCACAACAAAAGCTAACCATGTTCAACAAGTTATTCTCTCTACATCAATCTCTCTACATCAATCTCTCTACATCAATCTCTCTACATCAATCTCTCTACAACGTTTCAACTAAAACAGAACCATAAAACTTTTTCATCAACTCAATTGTACTTCTATATACAACATTACAACTTAGTTCCTAAATTGACATGGATGGCTTTTGCTTGCGTATACATATCCAAACCATATTCTCCCAATTCTCTACCAACTCCCGACATCTTAACGCCACCAAATGGAATATGGACATCGGAATCATTAGATGAGTTGATCCAAACCATACCAGACTCAATATCAGCAGCCATAGTATGAGCAACAGTCAAATTACTAGTGAAAATGGCGGCACCTAAACCATATTCAGTGCCATTAGCCAACGCGATTGCCTCTTCATCAGAACTAAATTTACCAATAGACACAACCGGACCGAAGATTTCTTCATTAACAATTCTCATTGATGGTTTAACATCGGCAAAAATTGTTGGTTTAATGAAATAACCTTTTGATAACTCACCCTCAGCATTCTTTTCACCACCCAATACAACTCTGGCGCCTTCTTGCTTACCAATTTGAATATACTTCAACACTTTATCACGTTGCTGTTCCGAAACTTGTGGTCCAACAACTGCATCGGCATCAAACATAGAACCTTGTTTGTACTCTTGTTGCACATGGGTAGACAAAGCATCAACAAACTTTTCGTAAATAGACTCATGAGCATAGATTCTTGAGGTGGCAGTACAAATCTGTCCTTGATTGGACATGATACCAATAGCGGCCCATTTGACCGCCTGGTCCAAGTCGGCATCAGCTCTAATAATCAATGGCGATTTACCACCACACTCCAAAGTGACAGCCTTCATAGTGTCAGCTGCAGTCTTGGCTATCAATTTACCAGTAGCAGTGGATCCAGTAAATGCAATCTTGGCAACATCAGGATGGACACACAATGCTGTACCGGCAGTCTTACCATAACCTGAAATGATATTTACAACACCGGATGGGAAACCAACCTCTTTAATCAATTTGGCGGTATATAACATTGACAATGGAGTAATCTCTGACGTTTTCAAGATAACGACATTACCAGCAGCTAAAGCTGGAGCCAATTTCCATGCAGACATAGCCAAAGGGTAATTCCATGGAACAATTTGTCCGACAACAGACAATGGCTCATGAACAGTATATGCCAATTTATTCGGATCGTTTTGGATAACCTTTCCAGTAATCTTATCAGCCCACCCGGCAAAATACCTAAAACAATTAACACATTCGTCAATATCGTAAACGGCATTTTGTTCCTTAGTCTTTCCTGAATCCCAAGCTTCAATTGACCCCAATAAATCTCTTTGCTCCACCATCTTATCGGCCAACTTGTTCAACAAGATACCTCTATCAACTCCCGAAACTTTTTTCCACGACTTGAAAGCTTGCTTAGCTGCCTTGACTGCCACGTCAACATCTTCAGCTTCAGCAGCGTATACGGTACCGTTAATTTCTCCAGTGGCAGGATTGATCGAATCTAAAGTGTGGCCGCTCTTGGACTTGACAAATTCATTATTGATGAATAAACCAGTTGGCAATGTAAATTTTTGTCCGTCTGGTAAAGTAACCTCTTTTTCTAAAGGGATTGTCATTGTTTCTGGAATATATGGTTGAATTGGAAGAAAAGCAAAGATATAGTGGAATGAGTGAAAAAAAAAAATGGGGGAGTTAAGGAAATTGAAGTACGATTTATAGCATGGTTTTGAAGTAATTGGGTTGTATATAATCTCCATTTATTTTTTTATCTTTTAATAATTTGGTTTTTGTGTCGAGGTTAAGCGCATTCCATAGCTGAATTAGGAAAAAAGAGCAAAAGGAGGTCGACAATATGCAATACAAAGCTTATATAAGCTACTACTGGAAGTACATCCATCCACATTTACTTAATGTTACTTACCTCATTTGGAGACTATATGCTTCTCTTTCTATTGTGAGTTTTCGCCGAGTTAAGTTTCTTGGGGAGCCGCTAATCTCTCCTAAGTTTTGAGGAATCATTTTACTGTCGATTTCCTAATCTTGGGTTTTGGGATATGTTCTCATTCTGCTGATCAACCAAGAAAATTTGCGTCGGTATACGCTACAACAGTTTTTGTTGTGTCAAGTTGCACCAAACCTAGTTGCTCTCACAGTTCTTTGCAATGAAAATTAGCATTCAGACTACAGGTCTGGGCCAGTTTGAGTTTATGCCGTTGCATGAACTTGCAGATGTGCGTTTGCTTCCCCCCTGTCATTTCACACTCAATTTTAGGGCTGATAAACCTATAATTTTCGGAAATTGCCTCAATTGATATCATTTTCACTTGAAGCTGTAAACCTTTCTTCATCTCAAACTTGAAATCTTTTGCAACTGGTTTAACTGACTTATACTTCTGATGAAAGATTCAGTAATCAATAAAGTTTATGATGACACAAAATTGAACTTCCTTTAGTTAGTCCCTTAGCGGCAGTCGTTACTCTTGGTAAAACCAAGGCCGTAAACAGAAAGCACAAACGCCGAATGGATGCCAAGCTCAAACTTTAACTGGTAAATGACAATACTCTATCATGAGTGTATGTTATGAGTTTCCGACAAGTGGGATCATTCTGGAAGGTCATAAGCAAAGAAAAAAATTGTTAAAAATACCATGGTATGCATTAATTTTTCTTCAGTTAGTTCATATAAGCTCCTACTACTGACTTGGACTGGTTGAGCACTTGTAAGAGTATGCATAGTTTCGTTTTAATGTTCCGCCTTTGATTAAAATGCTACCATTTACTCCGTGCGGCATGAAGTTTTTCGAAACTGCAACGTTGAGGAGTGACTAATTGATAGCCATCCTTCATCTTGAGGTAAGTTCATCCGCCCCACCCCTTTTGAAGATGGGTTTCTCATTATATACTCAGCAAAGCCCAGCACACAATGATTTCCGGAGCGATACATTCACCACACCTACATTATCCATGATCAATTCCTTAGCCACAACGACGCTTGGAGATGCAGTCTATAACGAAGATTCCAAAACAATCGAATTGGAGAAAAAAGTTGCCGACATGACTGGCAAAGAAGCAGGGTTGTATTGTGTGAGTGGGACTTTATCCAATCAATTGGCCATGAGAGTCAACCTATTGCAGCCTCCGTATAGTGTGTTGTGTGACCACCGTGGACACGTATACGTTCACGAAGCCGGCGGGATGTCGACTTTAACACAAGCCATGGCCCAGCCAATTAAGCCCAAGAATGGTGTCCACTTGACTTTGGAAGATGATATTTTACCCAATTTTATTCCTGATGATGGCGAAATTCATGGTGCACCCACTAAATTGATTTGTCTTGAAAACACATTGCACGGGATGGTCTTCCCCTTGGATGAAATCAAAAGGATTTCTAAGTTTTGTAAAGAGAATGATGTCAGATTACATTTAGACGGAGCTAGATTGTGGAATGCCAGTGTGGCGTCGGGGATTTCGTTGAAGGAGTATAGTAAATATTTTGATAGCGTTTCATTGTGTTTATCGAAAACCTTGGGTGCACCAATTGGAACGGTGTTGGTGGGAGACAAGAAGTTTATCTTGAAAGCCAACCATTTCAAGAAGCAGAATGGTGGTGGTATTAGACAAAGTGGATTGCTAGCCAGTATGGCGATTGTGGCCATTGACGAAAACTATTCAAAATTGCAAAGAACGCACGATATGGCGAAAGAATTGGGGCAGTTGTGCAAAGAGAAAGGCATTGTATTGGAGCATCCAGTGGATACGAATTTCGTGTTTGTTGATATTGCTGCTAACAAAATCAATCCTGATAAGTTGATTGAAATTAGTGACAAGTATGGAGTGAAAATATATTCTGGAAGAGTCTCCTTCCATTATCAAATATCACAAGACTCGTTTGAAAAGGCGAAAAAGGTGATTGTTGAAGCTTTTGAATATGCTAAGGAGCATCCATATGAAGACAATCACAATTTTAAATTCTATACTGCTGAGAATAAGTAGTGTGTAGTCAATACAAAGAAAAAAAAATTTTGATAAATCATCAACATCTCTTATCTCCACGAGTATACGTGAATGGTTGGCAGCTATGACTTTGAAAATAGTATAATTGTTGTATACACACGAATCACTCCCAATCTAGTTGAGTTTTTACAAAACGACTTCAATTTTGAGTTGACACTAAGACTATTGGATGATTTAAAATTACAATTGAAGATTCTGCAGTTGGTGCCACCACTCAGGTATAAACAGTTGATCTCAACTTTGTTTACGAGGTATACCTTGAATACAGTCTTGGGAAAACCAGCGTTTCAGAACTTATCGTTTGAGTATAACAGATATGGGAAGCCATGCATTGAAGGGCTTGAATTCAATACATCCTCATCAAATAATGTCGTTGTCGTTGTCATTAATTCATTTCCAGTTGGAATAGATTTGTCACATTCGATGCAGAATATCTCCCCCACAAACTACCGGGAGCAGTTTGCACCAGTTTTTAACAAGTCGGAATTGGATCAGCTTGACTCCTACTTCAAGTTCAATCATTTTTGGACCTTGAAGGAAGCATTCACCAAGTTTCTTGGGTGTGGATTAAATGTAAATCTAGCTGATTTCCACTTTCAGTTAGATGCCGAGGACGAATTTAATGAAAATGACTATTTTGTGACTCAATGCCCCAATGATCAAGCAATAAAGCCTGTTAACGTAAGATGGTATGATAAAATTGCAACCAACGCCGATAAGTTGTACGAGGAAAAGAATGAGTTTGTTGTCGGTTTTGCTAATGAATTTTATTGCCGTAGTAATGTGATTGAAAAAGCACACGGCGATCTATTACCCGTTATTTGCTCGGTTGTCACGCAGCAAAGGAATGCAGAGATAAAAACTTACGAGATGGATTTCCTAACAGCGCTAGCGCAAAGTGATTGTTCTTAAACAATTTAGACCTGCCTAATCTTACAGTAGAGTAGCTTCTCCTTTAAAAGGGTATTAAATTGAATACAAAAAAAATTAAACAAAATTATAAAACTGTAATCTAACTTCAAGTGAAAAAGCATGAACATTTACCCCAAAACAAAAAAACACTTTTAGATCAACAAAGCTCCAACAATAGCTCCGAAAGCAACCATTCCAGCACCTGGGTTGGCCAAAAGACCGTTACCGGCAGCAGAGGAACTTCCACTAGATCCACCGCTACTACCACTGGAAGAAGAGCTTCCACTGGATCCGCTACCACCACTGGTAGAGCTCTTGGAACCACCACTGGTTGAACTCTTGGAACCACCACTGGTAGAGCTTCCACCCGAACCACCACCTGCAGCGCCAGATTCTTCAGTTTCTTCTGAATCATCAGTAGCAGTAGAATCTCCAGTTTCCTCTGAGTCATCAGTAGCAGTAGAATCTCCAGTTTCTTCTTCACCTCCTTCGGTAGAACTGGAGTCTTCGGTTTCATCGGAACCCTCTTCGGTGGAAGAAGAGTCATCAGTCTCTTCGGAACCACCTTCAGTAGCGCTTGAATCTTCAGTCTCGTCAGATCCGCCTTCAGTAGCGCTTGAATCTTCAGTCTCGTCAGATCCGCCCCCAGTGGCAGTAGAATCAGAATCTTCGGTTGACTCAGAATCTTCAGTTGAGCCTGAGCCAGTAGCAGCGGCTTCTGAAGACGAGTCACCGTCGGCTCTCTTAACTACGCCCAATTTTTTAGAGCCGTCAAAGGCAGTGGCGTTGACTGAAAGGATTGCTGAGCAAATAATTGTCAAAGTTGAGACCTTCATTGTGAGTGTATATGGTTAATTGAGTATGTTATACGTAGTTAGAACAGAAAAGAAAAGAAAAGAAAAAGGAGAGTTGTGAAAGACATTATAAAAGTAATAGGGTTCCATACGAGGGTATTTATACAACGCAGAACAGCAAGCTTATATCGCCCCCAACGCGTCAAAAATGATAAGTTATGAGACTTTCAATTAGACGGGAAAAGAGCAAAAAAAGACCTAAAAATAGGAATCAGAATGTCTACACTTGTGGTTGTTGTTTCATTTATTCTAACTGTTGTGCATATACATAAAATTAAGGTGTAATTTTAGTGTTGTTAGTATTAGTGTAATAAGGCAAATTAAATAAGTTTTATTGTTTTAAATTTTGTTTGCTTTAGAGGGAACAGTTGTGGTTGTGAAAAAAGAGACAAAAGGTAAATGTGACACAAATGTATTTTGAATTTTGGGAGTTTAGTAACTCACACATACCCCCTATATTTATATTGTATTGTTACGTATAACCATAAACACACACACAGTCACAGAGCCACACACAGCAGTGAGAGAAAAATTAACTTTTAAGTATCGTCCCCCCACTATGTTTAAACAGTCGTACTAGTACAGTTGGTGGCTGAGATCCTTTTTCTATTTTCTTTTTTGTTTTTGTTTCTTGTTTTTTTTTATTTCAACTGTTTGTCACAAGCCGCCCAAAATAGTTCATCTCTTGGCATTTATAGCATTTGTGTGTAAATATAATCTTTCTTTCTTCACTACAGGAACCTAAATCCCACTTACAGGGCCCCATACATCCTCTCTCCCCCGCAAACATTTTAAAAAAAAATTACAAAGGGAAATTGAGTACCGATACGATTCATAAAAGAAAGAACTGTGGAGTACAAGTACCAACGCTCAGGCCAACAAAGGTTACACAGCCTATTGGCATTGCCACAACCAACCAAACTAAGGTACCCAAAGAATAAAGCCCACGCTTCCTCTCTCTGTAGAATAAGTACGAGGCTATGCTGAGATTGTGCCATTGTAGACTATAATCTAACCTTTGTTGAATAAATCTCCTCCCCCCTCTATCACTCCCCTTAAAAGGTAAATTAAATCCCAAAAAGGAATAGATAACAGTAAACTGAAACTGAAACTGAAATTCACGATTTGATAATGGAATACACACACATACACACACTCATGTATATGTATATATATATAGCAACCCCACCAATGAGGCCACGTTTCTCCCATTCAACAAACATTTCGCATAAAAAAAGATCGGCCCACGAGGTGTGGATATGCCTGCATACAAAATATGTACTTTTTAGTCCATTATACAGGTTTGGCGTTATTCAAGTTAAAGAATGTAACTTCTTAAGTTGCTTTTTGTCGTTTTACAATACACTATGAGAGCAAAGGGTTGCCTAGAGTGCTTTGGTGGGGGGAGGGGGTTGGAGTCTCCTACAAAGTCGCAGCCTCTAGCCACAAAGATGTTTGTTTAGCGCGCTGGCTGCATCTATGGTTGTCCCACAATCCGAGTTGGAGATAATTGACCACACCAACGCTCCTATTGTAAAGACAGGCGAAAAAAAAAAAAACAAAAAACGAAAAAGACGAGGATAGCATTTCGGATTCTGACATTGTTTCCGGTGAATTGTTTGCGCATTTGCATTTATGTGGCTACCTTGCCATGTGGGAAGGACACCCGCTTATGTCGTGAAACAATGAAAAGTGACATTAACCAAAAGAACGGAAATAGAAAAAGTAAAAAACAAAAAAACAAAAAAATGGCATTTGCCTGAGAGACGTCTAACGCAACATAAACTTGACGTCTGTCGCTTGCTCTTTCCTTTCATGTCCTTGTTACATGCCAAGCATGAGAAGTTTTTCAATAGGTGTCTAACCGCATTGCCTTCTGGAGCAGCGTCGGAGGATTCAAATAAATTGGCCATTATTTTCTTTTGTCTACAAGGACTTCAACTTTTGAAGAAATTGAACTTCAGCAAAGAGGAGTGTCAGTATCACGAGAACTACATCTGGGATCTGTTTTATATTGAAAAAGAGTCATATGCCACATATAGGTCAACGCTGTATTTCAGTAATGCTGGAGAGGAGTACGATTACGGCAACATATCCGCTTGCTTTTTCGCATTGGCGAGCTTGGTAACTTTACGATCAGATCTCAAGCGATTGAATAGAACAAAAATTATCAAATATTTGCAAAAGTGTCAAGTCAATGACGGGCCTGACAAGGGGGGCTTTGTACCGTTTTTTAACGAATATGGCTTTGGAGAACCCGATCTAAGACAATGCTATATGGCTTTGCTCATACGAAAATTGCTTCTCTCTAGGGGAGATGTTCAAGAGGATATCGATCTAGAATCACTACAGAAATTTATTCTAAGCAGGTTGAGCTTAAATGGGGGATTTAGCTCTAGGGTACTAGACGAAGCACATCTAGGTTTCACGTTCTGCGCCATCGCATCGCTTAAACTTCTAGGGTACCCTGTGAAGGACCTCGCAAATACTCGAAATTGGCTACTACATAGGCAGATCAGTTACCCTGAACTGCTATTTTCAGATATCGATTATGATTATTTTAAAGATCTGGATACTGGTGGCTTTAATGGAAGGGAGAACAAACTTGGGGACACTTGTTACTCTTGGTGGTGCAGTGGCAGCTTATACTTGATGAACCCTAAAAGCATATCACTTCTAGATATACCTCAAGCAGAGAACTTTCTTTTGAACTGTACTCAGAATACCATACTAGGTGGATTTTCTTCAACATCGGAAGCAACGCCGGATCCTATGCATTCATGCTTAGCACTTGCAAGCTTGTCACTTTGGGATTACGAAAAGTACAACTTGGATGAAATTGAACCGGCATTTGTGATGTCGAAAAAGCAGTTAGATCTGTATACTCTTCCAAAGTAAATCTGTAAATAAAAGCCTATTCCTTCACGTGACCTTTTTCTTTTCTTTTTCCCCAAAGGGTTTTCCTTTTTGTCTTTTTTATTTTTTTTTTGTCGCCCAGTAATATACAACCACTTTTAGTCTTACACCCAAGCAGATACACACCTCGGTTTGAAAATTTACTGGTTACCACCCAACCAGACCTTATTCCATTCCTGTATAACACATATACAAACTCACTGGCTTCCTAAAAATTAGCAATCTTTTTGTTTACACATGGCCCTTAAATGTCTTCGATAGCAACTTCTACCCCCACACACCATGATTCGCCACACGCAACGAAAAAGATCCCCTCTACAAAGTCACCCGATGCAACAGCACATCTCTTGTCTGGGGCTTCGGCTGGGCTAATTTCAGCAATTACACTTCAACCATTTGATTTATTGAAAACAAGGTTGCAGCAACAACAATACACCAACAAACATGAGGTAAGAACGTCACTCATTAAGGAATTGAAAAAATTGTCAAAAGTGAAGGATCTATGGCGTGGGACCTTGCCATCAGCTCTACGCACCTCAATTGGAGCAGGTCTTTACTTTACCATTTTGTCCAAAATGAGATCTACATGGGCCATGTACCGAACAGAGCATAGTCGCAATGGAGAGGTTGACATGAAATCAGAATCTTCCATTTTACCAAAATTGACTCCAATGGAAAATTTAACCACTGGGTTTGTTGCGAGAGCAATTGTTGGCTACATAACAATGCCTATAACAGTTTTGAAAACCCGATTTGAGAGCAACTTGTACAACTATAACTCAATGTATGAGGGAATCCTGGGGGTGTATTTAGACAAGAGCGGTTTGCAGCCAGACAGACAATCAACAATTAAAAGTCAAGGTTCAGTCAAAAACTTCTTTCGGGGTTCGACTGTAACATTGATAAGAGATTGTCCATATGCTGGATTATACGTCTTGACTTACGAACTGTTTAAAAATGATTTGTTGCCAACATTGATTCCACGACACCTCGGGGGTGCTCACCATTCTGGGTTGATAAACTCCACCGCTGCAGTTTTGGCAGCAACTACTTGCACAACTATAACAGCTCCATTTGATGCCATCAAGACAAGACTACAGTTAACCAATGGAGGATCTATACGGAAAACGGTTTTGACACTCTTGCGTGAAGATGGTGGGGTAAAAAACTTGTTTAGAGGACTAAGTTTAAGGTTGGGCAGAAAAGGTGTCAGTTCAGGGATCAGTTGGTTTATTTATGAAGAGTTGATTAAAAGCAACTTTGTAAGGAGGCATTTTGCATAGCTTGTATATAGAGATGTCTGTATTTATTAGAGGCTGTTTCGTTTTATCTTGTCCTGTCTTCTTTTTCTCTGTTCTGGCTTGGATCGTTTTTTTTATCCGCGGGAACACTGCTTAGTAAGGACCGAAATTGAAAAAGAAAAAAAAAAAATTGGCGAGATATCCTCATGCGGAGAACAAACTTCCAAATTTTATCATCTGAGTGATAGAGAAGCTTCTTTCTACAATCTATCTATTCTTCAAAGATCATGAATGACGAGTTGATCAATAGTGCAGTGTCCTTTTTGAGGGACCCTAATGTGGCATCAGCAGCATTAACTAAGAAAGTGGAGTTTTTGGAGTCTAAAGGGTTGAATCAGGAGGAGATTGAGGAAGCGTTGAAGAGGGTCAACGAACCGGAATCATCATCTTCGACAAGCGTTACACCATCGAGTAGCAATACGACAACCACATCTCACCAACAATCACAGCCACAACAACAACAGTTGCCTATTGATTACTATAACGTTGCGCCTCCCGTACCTGAAAGATCATGGAAGGATTATTTTATCATGGCAACAGCCACTGCAGGTGTAACTTATGGATTATACCAAGTTGTGACCAAGTATCTTGTGCCATCGATAATTCCTCCAAGCCAGTCATCAATCGAACAAGATAAGGAAGTGATTAATGAAGAGTTTATCAAGATAGACAAGATTTTGGAGCAATTAACGAAAGAACAAGAGGAGATTAAAACTGCAAACGAGGAAAAGTTGAAGGATATAGATACAGTCATTGAAAACATTAATGATTTCCTAGCCAGATATAACAAGGATAAATTCACCTTTGACGATAATTTGAAGTTGATGAGATTGGAAATTGACAACTTGAGCAACTCGATTGAAAAGAATATGAAGTTAAACAAAGAAGATGTCAATTATGAGTTAATCGGTCTTAAGGATGAATTGCAAAGTTTGAAAAACTTGATTCAAGTGAGGGGAGCAAACTCGTCAGGCGGTAGTGCTGGTGCTGGTGTATCGAATGGAGCTTCCAACAATGCTGGTAGAAATATAGCACCTGTATCTTCTATTCCATCTGCTAGTGAGATCTTGAAACGTGCAAAAGCCAAAAATGAAGCTCCAACAGCTGCACCATCGCCTTCATCAGCATCATCTGCCCCATCTGCAGCAACGACAACGCAACAGGCTTCAAGCACTCCATCACAAGCGCCAGCCACGACCTCAAAGGACGAAACACCTAAACCAGAGGGATCAGGGGACCGTCTTGGAGGCTGGTCATTAGGCAAAGTTACTTCAGCAGGTATTCCAGCCTGGCAAATGAAGCATAGAGAGCAAGAACTACACGACGAACTTGGCCAAGGAAACGAACTATCCTCATCTATCCCAGCCTGGCAGAAAGACGGAGCTAAATCAGAAACTAAAACAGAGGCTGAAATTGATGAAAAAATCAAGAGTGCAGGAATCCCCCCATGGCAACTACCTTCAGCTGAAAACAAGTCTGCTGCTGGTGAAAAGTCAGACGAGAAAACCAGTGGAATTCCTCTGTGGCAAAACGCTGCATCTACTACAGGTGTGTAAGTGAAGTTTTCATAATAATTACAAGGTATAGTTATATACATAGAGTGACTGTATAATTGAAAAGAGATAATGTCTACTAACCCCCTGATAAAAAGGGTGGAAATTAAAGATGTACGTGTATTGTTCAAAAATGTATATTGATAATTCAATTATTTAATTGGATATTAAATATTAAAAAGATTACAAAAAAAGAAACGAACAACAGAAATTAGAGAAGTAAAAAAAAAAAAAGAAAATTGACTTTCAAACCTCCAAGGTTCATCAACAACACAGAAAGAGTCAACTGCCAAAGAGCACATTCATTTTCAGTTTTAATAAGTAGGTGCAGAAGCCAAATACCACCACAGGGTTGAATAAAAGGGAGTACTAAGAGATATATATATATATATTAAGTTATATATATACAACACTACAAACCTTTTGAAATTTTTGTTTGGCTTTGTTTTTTTATTTTTATTTGAAAAGATTACACCTATCATAGTGTTCTTGCACATTACTTGTTCTTAGAGTCACATTTTGGTTTACTTTCAATTCACATCAGGCTGTTTAAATTTTATATCTAATTTATTTTTCAAGAAGAAGGGTTTTTTTATTTGGGATAGTCTTGGATTTTTATTTGTTTTGTTTTGTTTGGTATTGTATTTTGTTCAACCTAATAATTTTATATGCATACTGTTTAAATCATGTCATCAACAACTATTTACCCAAAAAGACAAACAGAGTCGATTCCGTTTAGCCAACAGTTGGAAGTCATCAACAAAGTGAGTCTCAATAACTCGAAAAATCAACAACAAACTGCTAAATATCATCAGAACTATCACCACCAGAATAATAGATTCCAAGGTAACCATCACCATGGCAATAGCAACCACATGAACAAGGGTGCCCATGGTTCTAATGGGTATAATAACCATCATTTGCAGCAGCAAAATAAGTATGCGTTGGCAGCTGTTGCAGCGGCAGCGGCAGTTCAACACCAGCAACAACAAACATTCTTGTTGCAACAGCAGGCTGCATTGGCGAAGAAGCAGCAACAGCAACAGCAACAGCAGAAACAACAGTTGCAGCAACAACAACTTCAACAACAGCAGTATCAATATCAGCAGTATCAGCAACAACAGCAGCAGCAACATCATCATCAACATACTCAACAGCGGTATCAACCCATGAGTGGAAATCAATTTCTTCAACAACAGAAGTATCAAGGATATTCCCACCCTGCTCAAGAACAAGGGTTTGCTTCTTACAGCATCCAACAGCCGCAAGTATTCACACAACCGCCTCCTCAAGTATTTGCTGATCTCAACAATTCATCATTACTTGATCAAAATACCACAGGAGGAAGTGGACAGTCCCAATTGAAGACCAACTTTTTGATGTCGAATGGAAGCTCAAACTCTGTCAACTCTTCGACATCTTCGTCAAATTCAACACCTACTGGTTATCAACGAGTGTTTGACAATGGTTCAGTCAAGAGTTTTGAAAATAGAGGATCGATTGACAAGAGCTCACCCCCAAATTTGTTTTTGCCCACCAATGTATCAGCCATGAGTGGTGCACCATTCCTCAACTCTCCCACTTTAGCAACCACTCCTACTCAGGGCAATATCTGGAATGAGGCCAACAACAATGGAAATTCTACTCCAACTACTGCTGCTTCGTCTGGGTCAATCTGGGCTAAAAGCACTGACGGTTCCGGGTTGTTGGGTACCGCCAAAAACACAAGTATGAATACAGGTCCAATTTCAAGCTTTGCCGGATCTAAAATTTGGTAAGTTATTATTTAATTCTGGGAAGAGAACACTTTTTCAATCCTGGTGTTAATCCTATCATTGTTTTGTCTTTTTTATTATTATGTTACTTATTAGACGTGTTTGTCTTGTTTTTTTTATTTTTCAATTTTGTCATTTTGTTGGATTTTTTTGATTAAATTATTTTTGTTTGTCTTTTTATGTTTGTTTTTTTGTTTCAAAGAGTGTTAAAGTCATTTTGGTTTAAGCAAAAAAGGTGGGTTGGTAGATGGGAGTGTATTTTTTAAGGAGTATAGTTTGTATCTTAGAATTATCTTTAATGGAATCAAAGTAATATGGAAAAAGTGTAACTGGAGCTTTAACAAGGAAGACATAAACTGAGATTCAGATCTGATCTAAAAAGTGCTAGTGAGTACGGCTTAAAAAGGCGGTTTGGACTGTCTCGTAAATTGTTGCAAAACCCTCGTAAGCGCATACTTCAAAAAAACCGGAGGACAGGCAAAGAAAAAAAGAAAAAGAAAAAAAAAGGCTAACTTTATACGACTTAGTATAAAGAGTAAGACAAATGATGAAAATTTTACCCCCTTATGGCTTGATGAAAGCCTTCGAGAGCAAATCATGAGTGATCATAAGTTTGATGCCGAGTCCAATGACAAAGAGGCGATTATTTCCATCCAATCAAACTCCTACGACAATGCTTTAGAATTCCTCAAAGAACATAAAGAGGTGGGCACTATTGATCAAGGTAAACTTGTTCGTAAACTCGACTGGATCATTTTACCCATACTCTGTGGAATCTACCTCTTGCAATATTTGGATAAATTATTGCTCAATTATGCGGCGGCAATGGGCATCAAGGAGAATCTCAAAGGAAACGAATTTGCCAATTTGTCAACAATATTCTACGCTGCTTATATTTTTGGAGAGCCGTTTGTCACTTATTGTTTGCAGAAATTCCCCCTTGGCAAAACCATGGGTGTTTTCATTATACTATGGGGCGTGGTTGTTGCATGCCATTCAGCAACGTCAACGTATGCGTCATTGATGGTGGTGAGAACAATCTTGGGAATATTTGAATCCTCCAGTGCTGTTGGTTTGATAATCATTAGCGGATTGTACTATACAAAACGACAACAAGTGGCACGTATGGGAATCTGGTCGGTAATGGCTGGTGTTGGTACAATAATTGGTGGGTTGTTATCGTTTGGGTTCCAGCATATCAAGAGTACAACATTCAAATCATGGCAGATCCTATTTCTAGTAATGGGGGTCATAACTGTTGTCTTTGGGATCATTGTGTTTTTCTTTCTCCCCGATAACGTGCATACATGTTGGTTCTTAAATGAAAACGAAAGGTTGTATATTTTGGAAAATGTTGTCAGGGTGAATCAAACTGGTACAAAGAGCACAAAGTTCAAAAGACAACAAATTTTTGAACTCGTGCTTGACAAGTTTACTTGGCTCTACATCCTTTTAACACTTTGCTCTCAAATAGTCACTGGTGCAATTGGGACTTTTAGTGTAACCATTACATTAACATTTGGCTTTAATAATTACCAGTCTGCTTTGCTACAGTTGCCCGTTGGTGCCTTAATTGTTATAATAATTATAACCACAACTCAACTTGTTGCTCAATTTGGTCATCACACCTTGTTTTTGACATCAATGTTTTTTCCAACCATCATTGGTGCTATTGTGTTGATCATTTCACCCAACAAGGTTGGTAACTTGTTATCGTTGTATTTGTTATACAGTGGGTCCTCGTGTGTTACGTTAATTTACGCATGGATAGGAGCAAACACAGCTGGGGCAAGCAAGAAATTTATGCGCAGTGCTCTGGTTATGATTGCATTTTCAGTAGCAAACATTATCGGACCTCAATTATTTCAGGCATATAGTGCACCCGACTATCATCCAGCAAAAATTGTCATCTTGGTTACCCAATGTTTATGCGTACCGTTGACCTTGTTCATTGGATGGATGCTTAAACGCGAAAACATGAAAAGAGAGCAAGATCAAACTCAAGAGATTGTTGATGATATTGAATTCTTGGATAAAACTGATATTGAAAATAGACAATTTAGGTATATATACTAGTCGTCACGGTTGTTGTTCAACAAACGCAAGATGAATAAAAACAAGTTAATAATATCAAGGTACAACAGAATTGTAGCAATCACTTCATCATCAAGGTGACACGTCTTCATAACCTTTTGTGTATCAATGATAATGTAGATACTGAATACAATGGCCCCGATGAACGAGTAGACATTTTCAATCCCCTTGTTTCCTGGGAAGAAAATCATAATGAATCCCCATCCAATCAAGCCCCACAAGATCATTCCCAAAGTGCCTTGCCAACTAATAAAATCGTATTTGGTTTGGAAAGCAAAAAGCGTCAAGCCAATAAATATAATCAATGTCAACAAGATGGCCTCAATGATAACGGTACTTTCAACAAATGCACAAGCCATTCCCAAGGTAAAACTTTCAAATACTGTAAAACCACCAAGTAGCGCCAAGTTAATAGGGTAAGATCTGGCTTTGAAGAAAGCCCCAACCATGAATCCAATTGACGCAAACAAGTTGAAGATAAGGATCCATGGATGGTTCAACGTCCAAGCCAAGATCAGGTCTGATGACCTAACAACGTATCCGACAAGAACTGAAGCCATCAATTGTATTGTTAACAACAGATATACTTTTCGAATGAATAATTGACGTACAGGGAGTTCACATGATGCAACATCGACTGAGTACTTGAAGTCATCAGGGACATTGTCGCCAAATTGTCTATCTCCACTCTGTTCCTCTCCCGGTGGATAGCTTGGTGGTTGGTCTGGTACAGCTGTGTATGACATGTTGGTATTGTTTGTAATGATGAAGTAATTTGAACTGATGAAGAGATAATTTGAAGCGGTGATGAAATAATTTAAAGTGTTGGTTAGAGGAGGCAATGCCTAGGAATTTATGTCATTTATTTTTGCGCTTGGCTTAGTTTTCTAGATTAATCTTTCTGTGGTAAGGCAAATTATACACGACCTTTGTAAAAGAGGAAGTAAACACCCTGAGAGGTGTCAACTAAAGTAGAAAGGGTCTGTTTGTTTGTACTACTTAGTCAAAGAGTAAATAAAATGAGGCCGCTTATATTTTGTTCCAAGTATAAGTTGCCGTCAAACACTATAGTTTCACTATTTTATATTCAAAAATATAATTTGGTTGAATAATCGAGCAAAAATATTCTAAAAATGATTAGGCAAAGCACATGGAAAAAAGGCATTTATTAAACTGCAAAAATGCAAAGGAGAAAAAAACAAAAAAAACCCTGGCTAGAAGGACTCGAACCTCCAATCCCTTGATAGCAAGCGAAGTAATCCACCGTAGTCAAGTGCCTTACCATTAGGCCATAGCCAGTATAGGTTGGTCAAACAAAAGCATTTTAGAAACATACAGGCAAAAAGTTTAGAAATTTTTGAGGTGTATTTTGTAAGAAATTGGGGGAATGCACAAGTAGAAGACAACTAAACCACTCATACATTCACACTATGGAGTACCCAACAATTTCAAAGCATTCGTAAAAATATTGTACGATAAAATCTATATGTGTATTATGATTCATTTTTAAACTATATAAACTATATACTTTTATGTCCAAAACCTGTCAGATTTATATTCTTCAAGGTTGGACTTCTCATAATGAGATGAGATGAGCTTGAGGATACTTTAAGCTGTATTTTGCCATTCTGATATTTACTTCCGTGGTGAACCATGCACAAAATATCCATGAACGCCATATTTTGTGATCGGAAGTATTTGCCCGAGGAAATAGCATTTATCCACTTGGTTATATACTTCTTTAATAACCGTAGGTTATTGATTTCATATATACTCTAGATTTTAGAATGTTCTAGAGCAATATAACGACAAAAGCACAATTTGGTTATTCCCTTAATAAATACCTTGTGCAAAGACCAATATTACCCAATTCTGGTGAATGATAACCACCCTATCCACCATTAGGAAATTCTTGCTGTGTTTTGGCATGATCTATAGATCTAATGGAGGGACCTGGCCGATGCTTTTATTTCCAGTAATTTTTTTTCTTACACCACGAATGACACCACCAGTTTGTTAGATACTTTACTAAATAAAAAACAGACCATATAAAATACAATCCTCTACAAGATAGGAAAACTTGCAAAAGCTGATAGTTTGAGTTGGTTTCCTAAATCAACAACTGGTCGAAACAATGCACCAAACCTGTTGAGAAATATACTCGTGCTTGATTTTCTACTTGTCCTAAAGTTATTGCAATGCTAAATCACGTCTGCAAGCACACGGTTTTCTCAGAACAGTTGATGGTTACCTCTATTTCATGACAAAATCATTTTAGCCGAAGTAATGGGATTACAGTTTTTGATGCATTGAAGACAATGTTCATTTATTTGATGTTAATTCTTCGGGGAAACTTTATTTTAATTATCCCTTCAAAATTGCTACAACTAGTAACGTTTGGCCTTAGTTCGTGAGAAATATACCGCGTCTTCACCAAGCTCTTATGATTAGTCAGCAAATGTCCCAGCTTTGGGCATATTTTAACCAGCACAATAATGCACCAACCACAGCGCCAATAGTAGTAATAATCCGTCATATTAATGATCTACATGAGAACTTATATTGTTCCCTATCACTGTCTTTCTCACAAAATGTTAGAAATTCTATAAAAATGCCCATACAACTTGTTGTAGCGGAAGTATTCCCTCTTGGCCACTTTTTATATTTTGCAGCAAAAACTTTCGCAGCAAACTACACAGATGATTAAATGAGTCTTTCAAGAGTAGGAATCTAAAATGGAAATTGCTTCATATTTTTAGAGGCTTAATAACGCAGGTTAACGACATACCAATAATTACCTGCTACAAGTTTACCAGAAAGAGAAAACCAAAGCTATGTTCAGAAAGTAATAAATATGGTTTTCTTCAAAAAAAAAGTGGTTTCGCACAAAAAAAATTAAAACCTGGCTAGAAGGACTCGAACCTCCAATCCCTTGATAGCAAGCGAAGTAATCCACCGTAGTCAAGTGCCTTACCATTAGGCCATAGCCAGTTATTATAGAAAACAGAAAACCAAAAGTTAATAAATACGCTTGAATCTAATCAAGTGTATAGCGTTTTAGCAACCAATTATGCTTCTACAGCAATATAAAATCAAACCAGTGACTCCTCTACACCCAATGTTTAACAACTCTTCTCAAAGTTTCATATTTAGTATATAATTACTGGTAATTGCTAGTCTAGACATAAACATGTTGATCACTTCTCTTCAAAATATTCTCTTCTCCAACGTGGTCCAAATTTCAATAAGATAATTACAAAGCCAATTCCAATCAAGTTCAAAAGACCAAGGCCAGTCATGCACCAGCCAAACCCCATCTTCTTGATCAAAACATCAATGATAGCAGTGCAGATTGCGGCTGCAATATTCCTCATCAAATTTCCAATGGCCACGTTTGCACTAGGCTGAGCAGGCACACATTCCGTCAAATATGTAGTCGTTGCTACAAATACCCAGGTCATTCCAAACCCAGTTAAAAAAGTAAATATAAACACAGACCAAACCGGTGCTTGTTTATCCACAGTCCAGGCATAACCAATTAAACCAGTCATAGATATGAGCAACCCCACTATTTGGATGGAGAATCGATATTCGGGAACGTAGGTCACATACTTTGCTTGCATTCTGGCACGTAATTTGTCAGACAACCAACCACCTATTGTCAGACCAATAATTAAAGCACAACCAGGGCATACATAGCTAAAGCTAATATTTATATCACTGAACGAGTAGTTATCTTGCAAAACATGAGCAAATGTAACCATAACCCCGTAGAAGCTGGCAAATAGCATCCCCGAATTAAATGAACACAATAACACTGGCTTGTACTTGATTAATCGAAAATAGTTGTTAACACTAGGTTTAGGTGGGCGGGGATACCCCTTCACCAACTTTTCCTGACCTAGGCGAGGCTTGACAAACATATGATTCAGGTAGCATGCACAATTTCCAACCAAGTAGCGCAAAGTCTCGGGAAGCAAGAAAAGTATACAAAGGTAAACCACAAAGCCTAGGATGGCCAAAAAGCCAAATATCCATCTCCACGAAGCAATCGATATCATAGACAACAACGGACCAAAGACGGGACCCAATTGGGGGCCCCACATAAAAATGGAAATAGCCTTGGCTCTATTCTTTGGCTCAATAATGTCAGCCACTATACCAGCTCCAACAGATATGGCGCTGCTGGCACCGAAAGCTTGCACTATACGTAGCACATAAAGAGCTCCAATATTTGCTGGAACGGCAGCTAGCAAAATATTTGCAATTATAAAGAAAAGGAGGGGCAAAAGATACAACAATTTCCTTCCTCTATAGTCTGCCCACGAAGCCCAAATTAATGGAGCAAACGCAAAAACAGCCATAAAAACTGATATTGTTCCGTTCATAGTGGTTCTTGAAACTTGAAACACGTCTTGCAATTGGGGTAATATAGGCACGTAAATGTTGCCCGATATTGGACCTAAACATCCAGTTACAGTGGCAATTGCTATTATGATGGATTTTCTTTTGAAAGAAAGTAAACAGTAAGGCTCCTCTACTGACTTTACCTTTCCTTCTTCTCCACTAGACGATTTTAGATCTGCCTCATTGCTTGAAGATTTAACCGGTCCGATTTCTTGAATAGATCTTATCACCATTGTTGCTTTCTCATTGGGGTTGTTCATTTCTTTTCAGAGGCGGAGTGCTTGCTGAATATAAATGTTTGCAACATGCTGCAAAAATGGCAAGAAAACAAAATAAAAATAAAAATAAAAATTATTTAAGAAACTATAAACTAGCACACTAAACTTTCTCAAATTTCAATTTCATTCCCAAGGGGCTAATAGGTCCTGCAGGAGTTATTTTCTCCTTCCAATCTTCATCTAGACGCACTTTGTATTTTTCAAGAACCGCAGTAATAAACCATTTGGACTCATTCAATGCAAACTTTTCCCCTAAACACGCTCGCTTGCGTCCATGGAATGCCGGCAACTTACTCGATCTTTTAGACGCGGAATAATTTGAGTTTACTTCTCCTAAAGTTGTGCCCCACCTACTAGGCTGAAATCGGTCTGCACCAGCTCCCCATACCGACCTGTCCCTTCCTGTAGCCATATTATTGTACCCAACATAAACCCCCTTTGGGATGTGGATATTACCTAACCACGTCAGTTTTGTTGTACAACGATTAATTATCTGACCCAAAGGTGGAAATAGTCTTAGAGTTTCATAAATGACGGAGCTCAAGTATGGTTGTTGAGGATCTGTCTCGGCACGGACTAAATCCTGTATGTCTTGGTGTTTTGCTAGGACATATAATAAGGAAAGCATTAACAAAAGGGGGTTTTCATGCCCAGCAACCATTATTATAATTGCGTTGTCAAAGAATTGCTTTTGTGTCAATTTATCATTGTGCAATGCTTGGACCAACTTTGTAGCTGCACTGTTTTCCCTTTCCGGGTTGTATTTCAGTAGTAAAGTTTGACCAAACCAATTTCTAAAACCTTCCACCTCTCGCTTGGCTTTAATTCGACTAGGAATGGGGTATTTTTCAACATAGGGAAAGTTCATGAAAAATGGTCTAAAAATTTGCAGTTTTATGTACTTGATTTTCTGGTGCATTGTAGATTCCTTACTGTCCAAGGCCTCAAAATCAACCCCCAAAATGGAATCTCCCACATTGACCAAGGAGTACCTTTGAAGTAGGTCATTGACTACAATTGATGACGTACCAACCAATTCCTGTTCTAGCAAGTCCAAAAATTTGCTCGTGTTTTGGTGTATTGTGCTTAGATCAGGAAACTGGATACTCAGTGACACCACCTCTCGATATAATTTCCATAATGTGCCATGCGCTGATATAACATTGTCTCCAGTGTATGTAGCCAAAACAGAGCCCGGGATCTTCAAATGGTTTCCACTTTTAGCATAAATGTCTTCGTTTTTGAAAACTTCAACTAAATATTCGGGCCGTGTGACCAAAATGTTCCATCTTGATGCAAAGTAGATCTTAACCGCACCGTATTTCTCCAATTTCTCTCGCAAATACTTGTTGTAGATATCCTTTTGATCTAAATTGGTCCAAGAGCTGATAAACGATACGTAGAATGGTATTGTTGGGATGTTCCTGGGAAAATTAAATGGCGGAAAGACAACCTCCAAAATGGAATAGATAGCAAACCCTACAACTAAGGCAGTAACCAGTTTGACTAATTCATACAACATTGTATACCCTCTCCTCCAACAAAGATAAATCCATGTGAGATACCCTTCTACTCTATTTATGATTTCCATACTTGCTTGTCAATACAATGCTACATCATATGGCAGAATAGCACTTTTGTCAATTTCCTAATTCCACCTTTTTAGGAAACAAAAAGAAAAACACTGCAAAATAGATCTGAGGATGGAGTAGGAGCTTTTTTTTTGACTTATAAAAGAGCTCGAAATCTCCATATCGGATCTGCAGTATTGGATCACTTGGGCCACCAGCAATGGAGTCAGTTTCAACTTTATCACTAAATTCGAGTGCCAGCAGCAGCACTACGATAGATGGCGCCTGCCCTCCAACAATATACGAGAATGTCTGCATGATATATAGCCGTGACAACAATAAGATCTTGAGTTATAGAAATTTCAACAAATTCTCAGTTGACTTAACGGATGCAATTTTCAGTGCCAAGTATTTTCAATACAAAGACGGATTTTCCCAAGCTGTGATCGACGACAGGTTTTTTGTGTGGGAAAAACAAACTGGTGAAACATTGCAAGGTGTAGTCACTTTGCAAATCTCGATTACCGATTTTGTGCTTTGGTTTATTAATCTATTAATCACTCTGTCGCAAGTGTCGTTTTCAAACACAAAGGATTTGTCTCATCTTTCCGATACAGTGACAAATACCTTTGCCGAAAAATTGAAGCACACCGTTGAGCGCGATATGTGGGATGCAATTGGTAGGGAGAAATTCAAAAAAAATGTTGAGTTTTTCACATCTCGTGGCCAACCATTGGAAGCTGTTTTACCAGCATTCCCATGTAAATCATCCAATTATGAAAAAGTGTCTGGTGATTTGCCAGATAAGGGGGAGGAGCTTGCTTTGCGCAGATTAATATTCTTTGCCGATGAAGTTCAAAAAATATATCCTCCCGGTATAATAATTTGGATTGTGAGTGACGGTCACGTGTTTAGCGATTGTATTGCTGTGGACGACACCAAAGTGAACCGATATTCAGCAGCATTGAAGCAGATGTACAAAAGGGTTAAGCCAGTGGATTCGTGTCCTATCAAATTTTGCTCCTTACCCGAGATTTTTAAATTCTCAAAAGAGCTTCCAGCCATGGTGGAAAATGTCAACTTGGGCCACTTTCTCGGCACTAAAATTGATCCTGAATCAGAAGTCTGCCGTAAGATATTGATGTCGTCCTGCGATACCGACAACGGTAAGTTGAGGGGGGATATCAAGACACCGGGTCATGCTAGACTATATTTGTTTCGTGGGTTCTCCAAATTCATGACTGAAGATTTGCAATTTCATCCTCGAGTAGGCAAGATGACTAGGAAAAAGTTTAAGAAAATTGTCAGCCAAGTAGCACATGAGATGATCAAGCGTAATGACGCGTACTCAAACTTGGTGGAGTTGATGTTTCCATTCCATTTGAGGTTTTCCATACACGCCCATAATAATGCTGGTCCAAAATATGGAGTCTCTTTATTGAGCAAGAATGGAACAGAAGAATGTCTTCCGATTGAAAGCATTCAAGACCATAAGGAGCCTAGATGTACTGATCTCTTGCACATTCCAACTCCGTGGCATAATGCCATTGTCAGGATCAATGATGATGAAACATATTATGTCATCAAAGCAGCGAAGGTTGTTCAAGACTTGGGTGATGGCACTGGAAGTGGTGGCTGGGATCCAAAGAGTTTACACTATGTCTTTTCAACAAATTAGTTTCTCTCTCTGTATTCCATGTACTTTATCGTCTAGTTAATAAAAGTTTTGTTTTTGTTTTGCACGCGATTCTAAAATTTTCTTGAAGACTCAACACACAGACACATAAACACACACGCAAATTGCAACACTTACCTACTGTCAACATGGCTCCATCGCAACTACAGATCAAGGTGAATGCCTTGAAAAGGCTCATCAAAGAGAAGGATTTGTACCAACAGGAAGCCACTGAACAAGAGCAATACGTCAAGCAAATGAAGGCAAACAATAGCGACGAATATGAATTAAAGAAACAAGTTGAAGTGCTCGAAGAAAGTCAAAAAATGGTTCCACAAGTGTCGGAAAAGATCGCACAGTTAAAGAAATCCTTACAGGAGTACTTGGAAAACTATACAGGAGACGAAGATGTGACTGCTGCTAAAGAATTGCTTAATTAATGTATACCTTAATATACACACTCATATATTATATGTAATAATTTTTTCTTTTTAATGTTCTAAAAGGGTCAAGTTACCAGTAACCACCACATTCTCCAAGATTGAGCCATTAGGAATATCAATCTTATCCCCATCGTTACAAACAATGATCACGGTACCTTTCAATTGCACACCTTTTCCGATATGGACATTTCCAGTAATGGTCAAATGGTCCAATTCCAAAATTCCAGGCATATGAGGAATTCTAGCTTGGAAACCACTGACTTTCTTAAAGTGAGATCCCAATTTGATCAATGGGTTAGAGAAGCCGTCTCTTGTAGGGTCCAACTTTAATGCACCGTGTTCCAAGAAGAACAAGTCTGATTTTACCAACAACAAATCAGAACAAGTTTTAACTGGCAAGAATCTAGATCTTGGGACAACCACACCGTGAGCTCCTTTAAAGTGTCTAATTGCGGCACCAACAGCTGTCTCCAATTGCAAAACGTTAATCTCAGAGTTTCCTTTCGAGATAGACTTTTGGTTTGGAATAATCTCAGCCTCAATAGCATTAGCTTCCACCAAGTTTTTAATAGCTCTCAAATTGATCCACAAATTGTTGGTGTTGAAGTACTTGAACTTTTTAATACTCTTAAACTCTTCAACATGCTCCTTTGGGACTTGTGCAATTTCCAACAATCTCACTTCTCCTTGGTAGTTAATCAATGTTCCACCCTTGACGTCAGCTCTTGTCTTGTCAGTCAATTCCATGATGTATTCAGCACCTGTTTCAATCATATGAGAAAGGATTTTGTTGTCAACAGTTGCACCCAAGTTGTCACCGTTTGAAACAAACAAAATTTCTCTCCCTTGTGCTAATAATGCATCAAGCTCTCCAGACTGAACCAAAGCTTCAAACAAATCCCCATGACCAGGTGGGTACCAGCTGTCGAGGGAGTCATCATAGGATTCTGGAACTGGCAACAAAGAGTCTTTGTATATTCTTGGGAATCTCGATTGGTTAAAGGTCTTGACTCTTATTCTGTGTCCTTGGTACTTCTTAATGATCTTGGCAGTGTCAGCATCGGTGTTGAACGAGTTCATCAAGAGCAATGGGACGTCAGCATCGAATGTTCTATTCAAGTGCTCAATTTGTCTAACAGACAAGTCCAAGAAGGTGTTTCCATCTCTAACTTCAATAACTGATTTGGGACCAACACAACCCATAGAAGTACCTAAACCACCATTAAGTTTCAAAACAGCCAATTTCGACAAATTGGCAGATGCATGGGCTTTATCATCATCTAGCTTTGAGTACGCAACAACTTCGTCTGCCGATGGAGATCTGATTTTTTCCCACTCCAAGGTGTTACCGGAGGCCTTTTCAGTCAAGTATCTTCTAAACAAAGTAAAAAAGTTATCCATTTCATTCTCAAATCTTCTTTTGACTTCAGGATCGTGGACAGTGTCTGCCAAGTTGTTCAATGCATTTCTCATTTGAGAAGCAGCAACATTGGTTGCGGTATTGTCAAAAGCCTAAAACTCTAATGTTAGTATCAATTGATGACCAATAGAACGCTAAAAGCACTGAAAAAGGGGTAAAATCACATACATAAGTTGACTGAGTTTTGGTATGTCTCTTTGGGGTTGAAACGGATGTTGCCATTGCTGCTGATTGATTGAATGGAATTGAGCACGAAGGGATTATACGTTGTCGAAAAGAAACCTTTACTGATTCTTTTTTTTGGACAAAGGTTTTGAAAACGTTTATGAAAATATGTTGAGGTTCCTCCAATTTTAATTTTTTTTTTCGTTTCGTTTTCACACATAACACTTACACTTTGTGTTGCAACTGTTAATAGCAATAGACAAAGGGGGCGTGTAAACCATTCCAAAACAAAAACAGCAAAAGGAAAAAGGCGGCTTATTGTTGTTACACGTACGACGTCAGACGGGTCGGGGTTGTCCATGTTGCATACTGCTGAGGGGTAAAAAAGGCTAATTTGTAAGCTAAAGTGAGGCGCTATGAGCTTTTGCAGCTTCGCTAACACCATTAGTTAAAAGAGTCAATCCAACATAGGTAGAGCGCAAATTCTTCTAGATCCATCGGAGTTTATCTTTGCAAAAAAGCACGGCGTTAAAGCTGTATGAAAAATAGAAAGAGGGCTAATTGGTTGCAAGAAAGTAACAGGTCCACATTCCGACCTATTTTATAAGATATGGCCTACTAATTCAGTTGGAGAAGCACCACATTTTGCTGTGTATGTTTGTGATTCCGCAATAAAGCTGGTGTGGATTAGGCCACACAGGGGATCACACAGACGCGCATGTAACAAAAAAAAAGGTTGTTTTGTGTTTATATCCAATTACTCGATTCTCAATTGCGCAAAATAAAGTCTAGACCCAAGCGGCAAGAGGCACTACCCACAATAGTAAAGTAAACAACCAAGAGTATCAAGTATTGCTGAAGCTCCCTTTAGACTCCGCCAAGTACGTGGGATTCCATGTTAAAAATGCTATCTTCTATCTACCAACTACTTTTTCATACTTAGCTTTCATGTCATCATTACCAAAGTCTATATCCAAGTCATCATCATCATTATTACTACTTTTGTCATTAAAATCAAAATCGTCGTCACTCAAAACTACACGATTAGTTTTTGCAACTCTATTCTGGGGCATTCCCGCTGTTTTTATACCATCAACAACAGACTTACTCAAATTTAAATCCAGTTGCATTAGTTTTGAGTCGTAACTTTTCAAAGCGTTTATATTCTTCTGCCATTTCTGCAATTTACTCCTTTTATCATCTATCGATGATCCAAGCGATTTTTTGGATGAACACTTTGCGCTTAGTTGATACAACTCCTGTAATCTTTCCGGATGTGACTGTTTAGATGCGTCGTTGTCTTGGTTTGTTGGATCAAAGCCAATTTTAGAAATCATCGACGGCGAAAAGTGGCTAGAGTGGCCCATTTCTTGAGATTTATCGCTGTGAGTGCCCTTCATATTCAAACTTTCAACAATGGGATTTCTTGATGATAACTTGGACAATTTCTTCTCCAACAAGTCATTTGCACGCTCATTTTGCAATTTTCTTCTCTTGAGTTGTGTTTGCAATAGCTTTGGATCTTGAAACTTCCTTGAGTCAATCTTACCAGAACCAGAGGTAGAAAAGGTTGAATCTTCGTTATATTCTCTAATAAACCCGCTGAAATTACTCTGATTTCGACTCTTGTTCATGTTGAGAAATACCTTGGTCTTGCTCTTGGTGGGAGACCTCAAAGAAACTCCATTCAATTCCATTCTTGTACTTTGTCTGAATTTGTTATCCAAGTGAATGTCACACAAGTGTTGTTTAGTAATGTTGACAACGTTGGTACATCTTTGATTATCTATCTTTTTGATAAACTTGCAGATTCCAAAATCCCTTATCGCTCCGATTTCCAAAATACTATTGATATTCGAACCATCGAGTTTCAAATTAAAGCCGGTTTTGGAAATGTGTTCATTGACCTTGATTTCGTACTTGTTTACAATAGGATTGAGCACCAAAATCAAATCTCCTTGTTGTAACTTGTAGTTTTTCCCAAACGCCCCATCAAATAGTAGCAACTCGACACTATTCTGAAAGTTACCAACCCTTAATTTCATGTATTTCTTATCGTTCTTTGTGTATAGTACATCTGACTTGTGCAAAACAAATCCAACAAGACACCAATTTGTATACATTGGCTCACGGTAGTTGTTAGTTTTGTTTGTCTTTGCCAACATTTTGTCAACTTTGAGAATTTTCATATTTTCGTCTGTATTTCTAATAAGCTGATTCACTTCCTCTCTGGTGTAGTACCTCCGTCTTAAGCAGTGTCCTGATATAGGGCACACTTCATCGTCCACTTCCTTAGGTTTAATCTCATAGTTGGTGAAATCAAATTCGAATTTACGCAAACTGTAATCTATGCCATCACAACTTTCCTGTGTTTTTGTCAAGTTTGCATCGTACAACTTGGATAAAAATTCGGATGCCTTTTTTGTTTTGGGTAACGGCACTTCAACCTCATATTTTACCTCTTTCGTAGCCTCAGGGGGCTTGCATATCCTGTTCGGGGACCTGGGCACAACCGGAGCACTTGGTTCGTGAGCCGCTTTCTCCTTTGGCCCATCGAATTGTTTGCTTTTTTTTGCCAATTCTTTCTTCCTTATTGCTTGGTACTTGAGCTCAAACTCTTTATACAAATCCTTCAATTCGTCAGAAGAGTCATCGCTTAGTAGATCATCTTTATTAACAATTTCATCCCTCGGGTCAATCATAGTTGTAGCTAGAGAGTAAGACATTGTAGTCAAAGATTGTCAAAAAGCAGACAAAAAGTAAACGTAGAACACGCGTTTGTCGCAAGTGGATGTCGTGAGAAAATGTGTGTCGTGTCAAAATTTTTGATTTTTCATTTTACACTTTACAACCCAACACCTTGTCTCAACAGTGAATCATCATGCCAAGGACGAGAAGTAAATCGACAGTACTGCAAATTGCAAGCGATGTGCTTGCAGTGAACAATGATTCTACATCGCTACATGAAAAAATCATCCCTAGCCCGACTACATTCAGGCGCTCGAGGTCCAAATCAGATTCATGCGGCCGGCCAGCTCCCTTAATCAAATACGACTACTTATACCCTTTGTGCCAGCAAGAGGAACAATTGCTATGGTCAAAGTTTGTGGAATTATTTGATTATGATGTTGTGTTAAAAGATGACGACATAAAGCATATCAACGCCGAACACTTGGATTCAGTGCTTGGATTTCGGAGTAACTTACGAAGGAATCGAGATCAACTAAGAGAGCTCACGAGCCAGACAGATGCATTGCTACAAAGCACAAATGAGTGTTTTGACAAGTATAAACAAATTTCAGATGAAACCCTGGACTTTGATGCTTTGGCCAACGAATTACTAGATAAGCAAAACTTATACCAACAAAAGTACAACAAAATTCATTCGAATTTGAAGCACTTTGAACATTTGGAGTCCATCACGAAAAGTTTATCAAAATCAGGTACACACTTGCTCACTAACCGACGCTCTTTTTTCATCAACGATATTTTGTTACACTTGGACGATTCGTTGGACTTTATGGAAATGCACCCTGAGTTTAGAGATTGTGAGTTGTACAAAAGTAGATTTCGTCAATGCATGACCAGAGCCTTGACATTGGTCAGAAACTACTTAAGTAACGAGTTGAGGGGTATAAATGACTCGGTAAGTATGAAATTAAAACATGCTTCAGACAATTCAAAGCAAATCGTAACCATAGATTTGCTAATCTACAACGAGTTCAATACCTACTTAAAATACAATGAAGAAGTGTTTCACGAGTTGGTCATGGAGTTGTTCAAGAGAAGCACTAAACATGAGGAGTATAATGGATTGATCAATGATGTGTTGACCACTTATTTCCAAACACGGGCAAAATTATTGAAACAATACATTGACAAAACATCAACCATTGACAAGTTTTATACAAAGCAATTTGAGACAGATTTAGTCCAAACATGCCAAGACCAGATATCGTATTTCAAAAAGATCATTGAAAGAGAGTTTACATTGTTTAGCAAATTCTTTAACCCATTATCCTATGAGAATGAGTTGAAAACAATGATTTGGGAGGAGTTTTACAATTTCTTGAAAAGCGTACTTGATCCTTTGTATGATGGTGTACGCTTGTTGGTCCTCAAAGAGGTCAATATCAGCTCATTGTGTCAATTGACAACTTTGTTACAAAAGTATTATGAGTTTGAAGATGGAGAAGACCCCAATGGCAGCTTAATAGACACACAGAGCTACTTTGGGCTGGTGCAACTGGATACTATCAAATACGGCGTTTTATTCCAGCCGATATTGGATGACACTCAAAATCGGTTAATTTTTAGAATTCAGAACTACATCGATACCAAGTTGATGAGATACAAGCCCAGCGCAGTGGATTTGAAAATTGGCCACAAAAAGCAGTCTAAAATGAAAACTATCAATACCTTGGATGCTGATTATGACGAGAATTTATTCCCTGATGTATACCTCCCCTTGGCCAAGGCAATGACGATATTGTCCAACATATACGAACTAATCAATTCCGTTGTATTTGATGATATGGCTCACTATATCGTTCACGCGTGTATTGCCTTGTTGAAAGGCGAATATTCAAAGTTGATTGTTGCTCATTTAGGTGTCGTTGAAGGAAAGTTATCATACCTTCACAATTTGATAATTTTACGCAATCAAATCAAAAATTTTGACATACACTTTACAAGAACCGATTATTCGATAGATTTCACTAGTGGTATATCAGACATTTGGAATATGTTGAGGAGAAGGAGCACTACAGAACGCGGAGGATTCTTTGAAATAGCTAAAAGAACGGTTCCAAGGGTAATCAACAATATGATTGATGCTAATTATGAGATTGAAGTTGAACTAAATACAGCAGTAAGCGAGTTTCTCACTTATTGTTCAAACAATATTTGCGCACCAATTATTCAAACAAAAGAAGACATCATCAACAAAAAGTCGTTATCTCAATTTAAAGACAATATAATTATCAAGATCCCCAATCTATACAACGATATTAAATCCATAGTCAACGATCCTGTTGTCACGCACTTTTTGATGAATAACTTGACCAATATAATCTTGTTGGCTTATGAAGAATTCCTTAATAACGTAAATGTACAAATTTCGAAACTGGAAGATGGTGAAGACATCGATTTGATGGAGATCGATGCCTTGTCTGGGTTTATTGGTGACATTGTAAATCAGTTATACGAAGATGAACAACAAGATGCACCGATATTCAACGAGGATATATTGGAAAACCTTGAATTGGATGACACAGATGTTGAAGTGTCGGATCCCATAGACGTGAATTCGAATAACTTGGACCCGGCTGAGCTTAAATTTAATCAAGATGGCAATGGGCAAGTAAACACGGTCAACAAATCGCCGTCTCCAACATCAGCGGTATGAAACAGCGTATCTAGTTTATAAATATGTGTACTCTTATTCTTCCTCAAATGGATTGTATATATTTTTTGACAACATCTTGTTTAATTCATTTTTGACTGTCTCCACTTTATCTTGTTGAATGAGTAAGTGGGTGTCATCCAATTCTTCTAATACGATTCCTGGAGTGACCGAGTCTATTTGAATAATTAATGCCTTTATAGACGGATCACATTTGACAAGGACACCTTTACTAGCAACCAACATGATAACGAGGGTAGTTTAATGTTGAGATGGGTCTTGCAGGGATTTTTTGATGATTTGGTTTTTTTTGGCGCCGCATTTGATGACTCGCGGTTGGGAATAAGTACCAACAAGACACACACAATTCACAGGCGATGTTCACTAGGATATAATGGGAAACAAAAAGAAGAGCAAAACACTGAAAAATGGTGCTGGTAAGAAACTGGAAACAAAAGAGCACCATAATATTCACCAAAATGATAGTACCGTGAGTGCCAATCAGGAAGAGATAGTAGAGACAAACACCAACGAGGTTGTTGAGAATTACGAGAGTAAGAATCCGCAAGCTATGGAAGAACAAAGTGAGAGTAAAGCAAGGAGTATTGAAATAAGTGAAGGTGAATTGGACAAGGATAAAGACATATCCGAGATAGAAGAGCCAATTCACAATGGTGATGGAGGAAAATCTGATGCTTCGCTCGACGGGGAAGAGCAAGGGGATGATGAAGGCGAAGACGGCGACAAGGAAGAGGACGAAGATGAAGAAGATGGCGACGAGGAAGTTGAAGACGAAGATGAGCCACCAAAACTCAAGTACTCACGGATTAGCCAACTCCCGAGCAACTTCTTCATTAAGGATCCAGTTTCGTCTTGCTTTTTCCATGATTTATACTTTATATTTGCAACTCATTCTGGCTTTATTCACATATGTCAAAGTAATTTCGCCGCCGTCCGTACGTTCAAAGCTCACCGAGCGTCTGTGTTGAGTACGTATACAGACGGAGAGTTTTTTGCCTCGGCTTCTATGGATGGGACCGTAGTCATTGGGTCTATACAGGATGAAAAAGACATTATTGCGTATGATTTCCAAAGACCGGTGCACGCAGTTGTACTCGATAGTAACTATGCATCCAAGAGGAGTTTTATCAGTGGCGGAATGAGTGGCAAGGTGATTTATTCCAAAAAGAATTGGCTAGGTAAGAAGGCAGATTATGTTATTGATCAAAATAATGGGTCGATTGTTGGGTTGACTATTGTTGGGGATTTAGTTATCTGGATGAACGATAAGGGGATCAATGTATTTCACTTGAGTAATAGAGTAATGATCAAAGTATTGGAGAAGCCGAGTGATAGCCCGAGGAATGATTTGTATTGGCCAAGAGTAGCACAGCCTGATTCTGATAGACTTATCATTGCATGGAGTAATTACATATGGTCCTTGCGAATATCGTTGAAGGATGGGTCAACACTGAACTCCAAAGACCAGAATTCGGCACCGGTACTTTCTTCAGGTATGAGTAGGATTTTGCCATCAACTGCTTCAATGTCCTTCCGAGCCACCCAAGAGAAGAAAGTAGAAGTGGAGCATATTTTCAAGCTAGATGATTTGATATGTGGGATTGCAAGCTACAAAGATGATTTGTGGATAGTCCTTACTTATGAACCACCAGTACGAAAGCCTTTCGGAGAGGAAGCTGACAAAGAAGCAGTGTATAATAATCCTGATTTGAAGTTGATTAACTCAACGACTGGAGAGGTGGAGTTTGAAGAAGAGTTGGCATTGAAAAATATTCAAAATTTAGGATTGAATGACTTTATTTTGGGGTCTCACATAGAACAGGTACCGAAGTATTTTGTCATCAGTGCAAAAGACGGCGTTATTGCTCAAGAATATCAGTTAGATGACAGATTGCAATGGTATTTAACAAGGGACGACTACTTGCGCGCTTATGAGGTGAGTGAGCATTTAGTTTCGCCCATAAAGCGGATGAGCTTTGGAGTACAATATGTGGACCTGTTGGTGAAGAATAATGAATGGGCAAAAGCAGGCGATTTCTTAAAGAAATTGTTGCCATTAAAGGAAGTTGCAACGTTGGGTGAGCAAACAAGCAGCCCCGATGATGATTCTGTTGCAATTAATTCTGCACCTTATGAGGAGGATGAAGTTTACAAGGAAATTATTAGTCAATGGCAAACGTGGGCACATATATTTATCAACAGTGGGCATATCCAAGAATTAAGTGATATAGTTCCGAGCACTACGGCTCTTCCGTCAGAATTGTTTACCAAAATATTAGTATATTGGATTCAAAATGGACCAGAAAAGGCGTATGAATTGGTGTGCAATTGGCCAATCGAATTGTATGACATTGATTCGGTACAATCTGAATTGATGAAGCAGGAATTACAGGAGGATAGCAGTGAACGTTTTAGCTTTATTGCGAAAGCACTCGTGAAGCTATGCGATAAGTCACTTCAACCAATGAAGGCAGTGCCCCATCTTGTTAAATTAAAGGACAAGAATATTGTTGAATATTTGTCAAGGAACCATATTTTAAAGAACTTTGTTTCGGAACTACCTACATTCATTGAGCTAGAATTTGATAATCCAGAAGTCATCTCGAAATGGCAAATTGATAAACTCGGAGAGAAGTTGTCTACAACCATTAGTATATTGATCGACCACCGTCTTGAAATAGCGTCACGTGATATTGTCGAAATGTTTAAATCTCATACACTTTTGTCATTCATCAATTACTTTTACTTGGTTCGATTGCAAGCTATTGATAAACTATTAGTGGCAGATTACGGTGACGAGTTAATCCAGTTGTATTCCAACTATTCACGTCGTGATCTTCTTCCATTTCTAGTGTCCAATGATGAAAATGATGCCTCGCCAAGCAATTATGATGTTGATAAGGCCATCGAAATTTGCCAACAAAACAACTTTTATCAAGAATTGATCTACTTGTTGGGAAAGATTGGAGAAAATAAGCAAGCGTTGAACTTGGTGATTAATAAGTTACATGATCCGCAAATGGCAGTAGATTTTGCCAAAAGATTGAATGATAAAGATACTTGGAGTTCTCTAATTGACCAGTCGTTAGATAAACCAAAGTTTCTCAAGATCTTGATTGAACAATCAGATGAATCGACGACTCCCTTCTACGATCCTGTTACTATCTTAACCAAAATCACGTCCAAGTTTGATACTGGTCTAGTTGGTGAAATCAATGATGAATCTGATGAAGCTCATGTGCAGATATACCAACAATTAAACCAAAGTATAATTGAGTTTTCCAAAAACAACGATTTGAATAAGTTGATTAATCAGATTGTACTCAAAATGATTGACCAAAGTTTGCAGGAGGTTTCGCTTTTTTTGAAACAGTCTTTGTTACAAGGACGGCAATATGACTTGGAAAAGAATGATGAAACTACACGAAGGATTGTGGACAGTTTGCAGAATTGGGAACCAATCACATTGGAATGAATTGTTGTGAAGTTTGTGAATCACAGATGACTGCGATTTTCACATGACTACAGACTTAAATTAACCCCCTTTGGAGTCTACACGAAATGCTTTTAACAATTTCTAATGGCACTTCTCCGGAGTTCACACGCTATTTCAAAGAATGACATGCTGTCCGCTATCTTCCGTAAACCTAAGACAAAGAAGGTGTGCGTCTAGATGTGGTGAAATCGAGTCCACGCAGCTTATTGAATAAAGTATGTGGTTGTACCTTTTCATGTGAAAAATTTTTCCCTTTCGAGAGGAAACCTCAAAGTTGGTCAAATTTTAAATCGCCGCCACTATTGTGTTTGAGTAATGTGAGGTAGGATAAAAACGATAAGAGCTTGTCTTTATCCAGAAGTCCGAAATACATTGTTTCAGACTATTGCTTTTTCGTACATGTGATTGAAAAAAATTCATTAAGGATCAAAGTGTTATGAAGAAAGGGATTGGTGATCAATTAATAGTCATTTACATGCTGTTGTCTTTTGGTAACCGTATTTGCTGCAAACTGTTAGATTATGAAATAGCGATTTGAATCTCACATGCAAAATTAGACTTAAGGCTCGTATGAAACTCCCTTTACATTGAACAAAATACCCAACAAATTGTAACAATAACTAATTTCTGTTTCGATTGAGTGAGCTAGATTGTAAAGAGAGGTAAGCACTTCGTTGCATGTTTTGCCAATGGTGTACTGGCTCAACGTTGTGGAAGCGGCGTAAAGACTCTCGTTACACTGAAGGAACGACTGAAGTAAACCTAATTGGGGTTGCAATGGCATTGAAAATGGAAACCAACAAAATTTAAAAGATTTATTTTGTTTGAGTATCAAGCTGTAAGACAATTGGGGTAACTGTAAAACAATAGGAAGATGTTACCATTACGGTTTAAATCTTTTTCCGTTTGATATCATTTTTAGTGATACAAAGACCAGCAATTGAAGAAGACAAAGTATTGAGTATTGTTCATATTGCTTCTCCTGCAGCAAAACACTTAAATAATGAAGTATCGTCTCTTTATTTTCTTAAGACTACTCAGTGTGTCATAATTTGTATATAGAGGACATCATATAAACACTGCAGTCAAATTGATTTTGTCACAAAAGTAAATTTGAAGAACTCCACAAAATTCTACTTTCGTGGCTGTACAGCAAATTACAGCCAATTTGGTAATGACGCCTACACTCCCTGTTGGTTCAACACACCACATAAGCACACTGTCTTGTTCCTTTCCTCCATCTTTCTAACTAGCTAATTTAAGTGCTTACAAATTGCATATAGGTTTAACAGCGGAGTTCTTTTCAACTTTGCCAACATATTACACAAACCCGACTCTTAGAAAATATGGGGTAACACAAAATCAATCACTTGCATGTGAAATTAAAAGAATTGATAAAAAAGGAAGCAAAAGCAAAGGCCACAAGCAACACATTACAAAAAAATACAATACCTTTGCTTTACAGTACAATAGAAGACTTTAATTAATACGCTTTGAGTAAGAGTACTCGAGAGATCTAGTAACCATCTTACAATGAGAGCTTCCGTTAATGGATAATGTAAACAAATGCTTGTGATAAAATGTAACAGCAAGTGCTTTAAGCAGATATGGTCTTGTAAAGCTTTTACTGGAATAAAAGGTAGAGGGGAAGGGGGGTCTTACCGGGCGGATATAACGCGGAAACCAATTATTCTTCCCGCGCTACACGTGATGCTTTTTCTTTTGCATAATGTGTGAAACTGGAAAGTTTTACAACACAGTTGGAATGGAGTGAGCTACATAAAAATTGAAAAGCTTATGGTTCCTTCGTACAACCTAACTCTTTGGCGAGTATTCGATTTGACGTGAGATGAGCTAAAAATAACAACGACTTCTTTTAAAAAAATTATTCAGTACAAGTACAAAGTAAACAGCTGTTATAGACAATAAAACATTACATTGACGACAGACATAAGCGCTGAAACCAAAGTTACAAAGGAATTCAAAAACAGCAAAAGAGAAAAATATCACAAGCAGATGTTTGACAGTGTGGTTTTGTTTATATAATTGTTGCCTCTATTATTTATTACACGAAAAGGTAAAAGCCATTGGGGAGGATTTTAGATAATACACTGATACACGACCCTCATAACCCTTTAATACAAACTCCGAATGTTTTAACAATACAAAATACAAACAATAAACAAGAAATGAATTGAGGGGTCAATCAATAATTTACATATGATTTGGTTTCTCTATGTATGTACGTTGGTGTGCTCAATCGTTAAGCTTCTGTTTTGTGTACACTAGGCATTCTCCATTGCATACAAAACAAAAGAGCCAACTCCGATTGTTTCGAGTACACTTCTTAGTGTACAATTTCAGAACTAAATTTCCCCATTCTATCGAATATATAAAGTCCGCAATATATCCTTGTTGTTGAACCTATTGATGCAAAATCCTTTTTATATATTGACTATATTCGTTTTGTTATCTTTCATCGTTATAAAGCTTTGGTTGTCAGTTACAGATATATTACCCCACATTTCATTTCATCCATATATTTCACCTTAATCACGTGATCCAACAAAGAACATATTACATACGCCATGGAATTTGATTTACAAACCATCACTTCGTTCATCACCTTGCACTTGTTCACCTGGTATGGACTTGCCATTGCTGCTGGCTTGATATATGCCACCATTGGTAAGATCAAGAAGGAAATGTTTATAAGAAAACATGGCTGTAAGGAGGCATACGTCTTTCCCGATGGAGGTCCCTTTGGTTTAATATTGGCCTACATTTTGCAAAAATACAAGTCCAATGGTGAGATTCTCGATTTTGCTTTAGGCTTGTACGAGAAATACGGTAGAAAAAGCACCTTCACAGCATATTTGTTTGGAGTTAGAGTTGTCGTTTCAGGTGAGCCAGAAAACATGAAAGCTGTTTTGGCTACTCAATTCAATGACTTCTCCTTAGGTTCAAGACATGCCCACTTTAAACCTTTATTGGGTGACGGTATTTTTACTTTGGATAATGAAGGTTGGAAAGAGTCTAGACAATTGTTACGTCCTCAATTTGCAAGAGAACAAATTTCCCATGTCAAGACTTTGGAGCCTCACGTTCAGGTGCTTGCAGAACACATTAGAAAACATAAAGGTCAAACATTTGATCTCCAAGAGTTGTTTTTCAGATTGACTGTTGATGCTAGTACTGAGTTTTTGTTTGGTGAGTCTGTCCATTCCTTGTATGATGAATCCATTGGAAGAGAATGTGACCCAGAGGTTGCCGGTTTTGCAGAGGCTTTCAACTCAGCTCAGGTTGCATTAGGTGTTAGAACCTATTTGCAAGTTGCTTACTTTCTTTACAACCCACCTTCGTTTTGGAAAAATACTAAAACAGTTCATAAGTTTGCCAAAATGTTTGTCAACAAAGCTTTGAGCTTAACCCCTGAAGAGTTGGAGGAGAGAACAAAGAGCCATGGATACACATTCCTTTATGAATTGGCTAAGCAAACGAGAGATCCTAAAGTTTTGCAAGACCAATTGTTGAACATTATGGTTGCTGGTAGAGATACAACTGCTGGTCTTTTGTCATTTGCCTTTTTTGAATTAGCCAAGCACCAAGATGTATGGAACAAACTAAAGGAAGAAATTTACCAACATTTTGGATCTGGAGAAGATAGCCGTGTTGAAGACATTACTTTTGAGAGTATGAAGCAATGCACTTACCTCAAGTGGGTATTGAATGAAGTTTTGAGAATGTACCCTTCAGTCCCAGTCAACTTTAGAGTTGCTAACAAAGATACCACATTACCTATTGGTGGTGGCCCTGATGGAAATTCCCCTGTGTACATCGGAAAGGGAACCACCTTTGCTTATTCACCATACATGACCCAAAGGATAGATAAATTCTATGGTAAAGATGCACAAGAATTTAAGCCAGAACGTTGGGAAAGTTCTCCAAAGTTGGGTTGGGCTTATTTGCCATTCAACGGTGGCCCACGTATTTGTTTAGGACAGCAATTTGCCTTGACTGAAGCCTCCTATGTTATTGTACGTTTGGCCCAAATGTTCCCCAACTTGGTAAGCAAGTATGATGGTCCCGAACCATGCAGGAAGTTGATTCACTTGACTATGTGTCTTAAGGATGGTTTAGAAGTTCAAATGAGTTAGAAATTGACACAAATGTAAAATGTTTGCTGAGAAAACATCTTGACGATGTCTAAGGTTAAGAATATTGTGTCTGTTTGTTTTGAGTCTTGCTACTATTTATTGCTTATGAGAGGGGTGTTTAGTTTTTGGTTTAGAATGTAGTTTTTATTAACGCGAAACTAAGACAGCTTTTCTTTGTAGCCTTTTCAAATGGTGGCTGCAAAATCGGCAGCTTGTGCGGATCCAGAAAAATTGAGAATATATTTTATTTATATATTTCTTTTTGATGCATATCGAGAAACTAACACACAGACAACATTGCTTCTTTTTCGGTGAATCACCACATAGGTATCAAGAAGGAAGAACAGTTTTATCACTCACCTTTGATTTAATCTCATCATACGATATTACCACTTGAAAAGACAATGACTACTTTGCAGCTTCCACAAACACTTCATTTTGCCAGTGAAACATATCACTTTGGAGGCATACAATCCCCTAATCGTCACCATCGTCACCATCATCATCACCATAGCAGCAGACTCTTTTCAACATCAGCCACTTTGCCCTTGTCAGTTGCTTCACCCAAGATGAATTCAAAAGTCGCCCAGGAGCAAACAACTGAAAATGATGTTTTTCATGATTATGCTACAGTTATCATGGATGTAGTGGAGTGCTACATGGCTCCTTCTCCTACATTAGAGGAGAAGTTAACTGAGTTGGAAGAGGAAGTAACCCAAGAAATAAACAAGAGTGCAGTGGGAGAAGAGAAGTTAATCGAGTTGGACGAAAAGCAGGATCCTGTTGCAAAAGACTGCATGCCCCAACAAACTTCAGGTAAGCAAATTACTGCCTCGAGACACAGCTCTACGCAAAACTCATTTCTCAACAACTTCAGACGCAGCTCAATTTTCAAACCTACAAGCTCAACGATATTTGATTTCCAATTGAACAACCAAGCCTATTTTGCCCAACGTGATACCGACAACTACCAACTGGAGGAAAATGATGCTCATGACTGTGTTAGCGCTAGATCGTATAATTCAACTATTTCGGCCCAACCTAAAAAGTTGCGCAAGAAGCAGAGCAAGATGAATAAACGGGTCAAATCATTTACACAAAGAGTCAAAAACGAAGACGTTTCTCATCGTTTGACTGACTTATTTCAAGACGATCAAGATATTTGGGCAAAAGAAAAGTTGGAAAAGGAATTGTCACTTGATGGTGTTGAAGAAGGTAAAACTAGCTGCTCCTGTGCCAACTGCGATGCAAAAGCAAAACGGAGAGTTGTTATCAAAGAGCTGGAAAATGAGTACATTTACCCAACACCTACAATCAGCAGTTTCAGAAGGAACATCAGTCGCAGGTTCCACATTTTTAAACATCACGTAATGTGATTTGCTAAGTTTGTGTGTGTGTATGCAAGTGCTTTTTTCTATATAATTTTTGTTTATGTCTTTAGTGTTACTTGCTTTGTTTAATCTCCATTTGGCTATTCTGTATTGAAATGTAGACGACTCTATCTTGTATCCCCAAAAGGAGCTTGGATGTGTATGTATGGCGCTACCTCTCATATAATAGTTTCCCTTCAGATTGGTTGAAAAAAAAATCACGTTGATTAAATCTCATCCATTATCTATACCAACAACATTTTACCTTAATATGGGCTACATACACAGATTTATACATAGCGTAACACGTACACAACTAGAGACAGCCAAGGTATGTTATAATCACTATCCTATTTAGATCTCAACGACCTAAAAGAATCATTCCAGTGTAAATGTCCCAACATTCGGTTACTAACATAAATCATCTAGTTTGGTTTTTACCTACTTTCACCCATCTTGATTATGTACTATGTTGGTTTAGATACAGATAAGAAATTCAATTTACCAGGCTTTTGGCCAGATCCAGCCACCTTGAATCAAATACCCAAAGAGCCGCATGAAATACAAGCTGAAGTTGCGAGAATAAGGAAAGCGAGGGCCGAGAAGAGGGCGAGGTTGGAAGCTAAAGCTAAAGAGTTGGGAATAACCGAGGATGACGTTAAGGAAGAAAACTAGAAACCTGATATAGCAGTCGTACCATTCTTTTTCGAATACAAGGACAGAGGAGGAAGGAAAACTACTTGCTCCTCAGCGAGTTGAGAGGGAGTCGGATTGCGAGTAGAGGCAAGTTTCAAGAGTCACAATAGTTATCGCTTGTATATAGAAAATCTTTCGGAGAAGGCAAAAGCCTTTTGAAATACACGTTGAAGGGTTCTTATTAATCTCTTTAAAAAATGTTGGATCTACTGACATAATCTCGACTGGATTATTTTCAAGTTGTAATTGAGATCATCAATCGTGGACTGAGACAAATTTATCGAGTTGAGTGATGAATAGTTGATAAGTCTTAATATAGACTGCTGCATGTCATAATCCACTTGAGAACCCGATGGAAAAGCTTGTGATTGTGATTGTGATTGTAGTTGCCGATGTTGCTGCTGGTATATACTCAAGGCTGTACCATTAGCAAACGAGTTGTCGAAAAGCTGATTGATATTTTGTTGCGGTTGCTGCGACAGCAGCAATACAGCTGATGCCTGTTTCTTCTTATCCCAGCTTTCTAAAGGACCCAACTTGTGTTTATTATTTGAGCTCGTAGCTGGTGATTCAAAAGGAAAGCTAGGCGACCGAGAATTGGTTGTGGCGATACTATTAGCTTCATGATTGAATACTTGATCCGACTCCATCAGCACATCATTTGAACCTAGGGTATTTCTCATTGTGGTGGAAATAGAATCAACATTCATCATTGTATCACCTGAATCAGTAGTGTTGGCGATGGCTTTGTTGAATATTATGTTACTAGCATCTTTGAGATCATTTTCACTGATCGACCATCGTGTCGAGCTATTGTCATTTGACTCTGCTTCGGCATTGTCTAAGTCCATATCGTGGTTTTCTTCGTCATCGCTAGGACCATCATCTTCAATCGATTCCAGTAGACAGCTGCCAATAATTTCTTCAATTGAAGCATAGTTTAAAGTGATTTTCCCCCTCTCATTCACCAACCCCACCAACTCTTCAATTTCCCAAGGTATAACAACATTCAAATGTCCCATAATTTCTTCCAATTCCTTATAGCTCCTTGTATCATCAAATGAATTGAGTCTCCTATTCAAAGGTTGGAAAATCTCATTGGTTATATACCTCGATTGCGAATTGGGCCATTCTTGATTTGGATTCAATGGCAATAATCGAGTTTTTTTCCATGATTGGAATATACGCTCGGGTGAAACCAAAGACCATGCTTTGGTTACCCATTCAATAACTTTAATCATTGGGATATGGTAGTCCTGCTCAGCCAATACCTCAAGTGCAGGCGAAGTGTTAGCCATATCGTAGTTTAAACCCAACGGAGAAGCAGCAGAGTTTCTCATTGATTTTTGCTTTGTCCGATTTCCCAAAGACTTGTTACGTTGCAACTTGATCATTTCAGTGTATTGTTGGATACGATAAAGGATCTTGAACTCTTCAATAATGCCAAAGTTCATCGGCAAGTAGTCGAATTTGACCGACCCATATGATGTATTGTATGGATTTTTATGACAGTTTTCATTCTTCAAGTACACAAGTTTGATATTCTGAAACTGGATATTAATTAATCGATGACTCGAGCAATCATCCAAGATAATCAATATTTTCCTATGAGGAGTCAAGCTGTGGATTTTGTGATCAAGGGATAAAATATAGTTTTGAAACATCAGTGATGTAACCCATTTGTTGGTATTTGCTTTGTACGATATATTATACATTTGGGTTATTTTGTTCATCAAGTTATGATGAGATGTGTTGTCACACGATACAGTTTGCAAATTAGTAAATGAGCTCTTTGAGACGTCAAACTTGTCGTATTTCCCCACGATCAACGGTAATAGCTTCTCCAGACCGTCAATATTACACCCTAGCAAGGCAGTTAATGAATATTCATTGGATGAGTGCGACTGCTGTAGTCCTTTATCAACTGAGCTAACATCAAATATCTGATCCAAGGGAAGTGAATAGAACAATTGAAATTCATCAATTACAAAAATGTCTTGCGGCGAGTAGTCATCCTGTCGAATCAAGTTATCCAAATAAGTCTTTAGCTCCACTTTCTCATCCAACATCCAAACTTTATTCAACTTGTATCCAAAATTCTGCTTGATATCTGCTTCATTTCCCGTTATATTTATATTCAACTTCTTCATGAAATGGGCGCACCACTTTTGGTTAAACACGCCATTTCCCGATTTTTCCAGCTTGGGCAATCTTGTCCATATAGCATGTGCTGTCAGTTGTATTATGGGAGTGGTAATGGGGATATTTTCCCACGTCGCTTGCGTGATCCATTCGGTTAAGATTTTGCGCAACAAGGGGTTTGTCTGTTTTCTCCGACGCACCAATTTGAAATCATCTTCCTTTGAAGCAATTATATCGTTTTTTGAACTTAGTATGCGCGAGATTGTAGTCTGAGACGGCGGTTTTGCCAGTCCGTATTCATGCATTGCCCATACTGCAAGATCAGACTGCGTCATCTGGGGATTTGATTCCGCTTTGAGACAAATTTCAATCTTTTGTTTGATAGTGTACCCCATTTGTAATTATGTATACTATTCGAGAGGCATGGAAAGACTCTGGCTGAGTAAAGGGCAAAATGTAATACGGTCAGATGAGGTAATGCGGTATTCCTGTGGTGTGTCGTGTGTGTGTGGTGGGGGGGTCTCGGAAATCAGGGAATCATACAAAGATGGCCCGACGCCTCGTGAAAATTGTCTGTCAATTTTTCTTTCCTTTTCTCATCTTTGTGTTTGTTTTGAGTCAAAGATTATGCGCTTAGAGCGAAAGACAGAGATAACAATCAATATACCAGTATCAATATAATAATAAAGCAAAACAAGCTACAGCTCTACTTAATCCTTCTTTGCATATTCATGAAGGAAGTCAGTGACTTTCTTGAAAACCAATTTAAACAACTCGTCATTCTCAACAAACAAACTATGCCTTCCAGCATCAATCTTATCAAACACTTTATTCATATTCTCAGGCAACAATGGGAAAAACTCCTCACTTCCTTTGATATCATTGATGTAGTCGTGAGTACCATGAACAATCAACAATGCAATACTAGTATCAAACTTCTTTGCATATTCTGGATTCAACAAATCTTTACCCCTTTTAAACATATCATTAAACTGGGCAAGAGAACCAATCAACTTGTTATCATGTTCCCTAATGTAGTTTTGCCATCTTTTATTTGAGGTAATGTAATCGTAATTCAACTTTGAGTCTAGCTTGAAGTTTGGTAAGATCTTGGAAACATATGGCAATGCCAATCTGGAGACAATGTTTGGCTGTGTTTTAGGATGCAAACTAATCAACGGACCGCAGGCAACAATAGCCTTGATTCCATCCTTGTACTTGCCTCTGATACCGTAATTCAAGATAATCCCACCACCCATTGAATGGCCCATTAAAATAAATTTTTCTTTGGGGTCAGTTCTTGTGTCCAAGCTGCGTTTGAGGAAAAAGTCCAAATCATCAAAGGTATAAAACTCATTGGTTCTACCCAAGTCATTGGGCGATGTTTCTCCAGAACCCCTTTGGTCATAGAAAAACACCTCGTATCCGTTTTGGGATAAGTTATCAAAGTACTCGGTATAAATTGTTGCACTTTCCATGAATCCGTGAACATAAAAGACCTTTCCCTTGTATTCAACGTTGGAGGGGACCTTCCATGTGGTTGTTAAAAATTTGGCATTGTTGTATTCAACATACTCAGTAATTGGCTTACCAAGAGGTGTGTAAGGGATGGGAACTTCTTTTGGCATTGATGATTCTTTCAGTGGAACTTGTATTAGTAATGGGACCAGAAAAAAGTGACGGCGTAAGGTACACAGAACTTTACCTCCTTAATTCACCCTTTTTTTACTTTTTCCTTTTCTTTTCTTATGATTTTTTTTGAACTGTGGAGATTACACTTTTACACGAAACGTATACAATAAAAACAATTGAATAACCAACACTAGCGGATTTAAATCTGTATCTATGTAAATAATAGAATTAGGGCACAAGGGGGGTGAGTCGTTCATGCACCCCCACCGTTTAGATTCGTTTCTGTTCGATAAAACATAATCATTTTCAGTATGATGCTCATACGCTCTTGCTTTTACTTTGTGGTTTACACAGTCTACTAATCTTGTAGCTCTATATTACCCTCAACCAGCCTTTGCGTGAGTTTGAGTTCACTGATGCGCCATGTCTCTAGCAAATGCTTCTCCATTGATTGCTATTTGTGTTGTGTCGTAAAACTAAACAAATGCCAATTCATACACTGTTGCGACATTGCTCGTTACAGGTAAATTTAGAACTAACATTAATATATTTGCGCGACCCTGTAAACTTGCTTAACCTCAAACATTGAATACAAAGCTATATAAATACACATACACAGTACAGTTTCTGCGACTTAGAGACTGTATTCTACGAATTTCAAATTACGATTTATCCGTGGAGAAACAATCTTCACCATTCCTATATACGCTAACCTCAGAAAACAACTCAATTATGTCGGCAACAGAAGCAGATGGTGTGGCAAATGCGTTGTCACCAGCAGTTACTCCACTCCCACAACAGGGTGGATCGCATCAAAGATTGGCACAAAGGCGAGCAGAGCATCACCAGCAACAACACACAGAAAAAGGAAGTAACCAACTTCCGTCAAACAGTCTTTCACAACCGACTAGCAACATGTCAACTACGCCTCCGTTATCAGATCCCAAAATTTCCCTTCCACCAGAAGAACTGAAGAACAAATTTGATGCGATAGATTCGCCACCGATCCACCCTTCAGCCAAAGCTCGGTCTAAGACGTCGTCAGAGTATGACCCATTTTCCGGATTATCTTTCAAAGTGGGCGTAGCTGAAAACAAGAATTCAACATATAGGTCAAAAATGGAAGATGTTCACACGTATATCGCAAACTTTGCCGAGCGAGTTGACTGGGGATACTTTGCTATTTTTGATGGCCATGCAGGCAAAGAGAGTGCTCGTTGGTGTGGAAACAATTTGCATTCCTTGCTTGAGCAAGAGATTGATTTGGAATTACAGGATCAAAACAATGCCCTTCAAGCAACTAGTAATTCAGAGGCAATTGCTGGCGATTCAAAGCTGGCTCCAGATGTGCTGAATCGCTCTGTGGGAAACCTGAATACGTCAAACTCAACTGGCTCCGCTTCAAGTATACCGTTGAAAGGCAGAGTGGACATGAAAGACCATTTGTACAAAAGCTTTGTTAAGGCCGATGAAATGATTGAAAAGAATGGCCAGGGAGCATCTGGATGTACAGCAGCAGTAGCAGTTCTTCGTTGGGAGAGTGAAACAGAGGATGATTGTATGGTGGATGCTACCAATACTGGGAAACAAAACAGCAACGATGCAAAGACGTTTGACTTTGTGCCCACCAAAAACCACAAGAGAATGCTTTACACCTCAAATGTGGGTGACTCCAGAATAATATTGAGCCGAAATGGCAAGGCCTATAGGCTATCATATGACCACAAAGCGTCAGATAAAAATGAGATCGACAGAGTTGAAAATTCAGGCGGATTGATTTTGAAAAATCGGGTGAATGGGGTGCTAGCTGTGACTAGATCGTTGGGCGACTCTTATATGAAAGACTTGGTCTTAGGAAAGCCATTCACTACATCGACACAAATAATTAGAGATGATGAATTTATGATTATTGCATGTGATGGGGTGTGGGATGTAATTAGTGATACTAAAGCTTGCAAAATAATTGCTGAATGTTTCAAGAATGGGTTGGACGCACAAGAGGCATCCAAGAAGTTGTGTCAATTGGCAATCGATGCTTCGACTACTGATAACGTAACAGTTATGGTTGTTCAGTTTGACCAATCCGTTTTCGATCAATGAACTTTACATATTACGAGCTTATTATAAAAAAGTCATATCTTCTTTAGAAACCCCTACTTAAATCTCTCAATCCTCTTCAGATTGAATTTCTTCACCTTCTTCTAAATTAAAATTGCTAGCGTACAACTTAGGCTTGTAGAACCTCAATGCCAAACTACTCAACACAACACTCACTGAACTTAATGCCATAGCTGCACTCGCCCATACTGGGTCCAATCGAGAATTATTGTACGGATAAATCACACCAGCAGCAATGGGTAACCCAATCATATTATAGATCAAACTCCATGCAAAATTAAACTTGACACGACGGAAAACTACTCGTGACAAATCAACCAAGGTAACCAAGGAGATCAAAGGGTGTAGCTTATTTAACAAAATGAAATCACTCGAAGTGACGGCAAGATCAGCGCCTGAACTTAATGCGATCCCAACATCCGCAGCCGCAAGTGCTGGAGCGTCGTTGATCCCATCTCCTACCATGGCAATAACACATTTGGATTTGGTACTATTATCTTGCTTTAATTGGCGAATACGTTTAATTTGGGCTTCTTTTTCATCCGGCAATACCTCACTAACAACATTGGTTATACCGATTTCTTTTGCTATGGCATTTGCGGTGAGAGAATTATCTCCGGTGATCATCCATGTCTCTATCTTTCTAGTGTTGAAAAACTCAATGACTTTTTTGGTTTCGGGTCTGAGTTGATCTCTGGCAGCCATCATGAATATCAACTGAAACTGATCATTGCTGAATAAGGTAGGGCATTTTAAACCAACCAACATCACCGACTTACATTCTGTTTTCCACCTGGTTAAAAGACTTTGTTGTTCCTCGCTGATTTTAACCCCATTCTCTGTGAATAGTTTTTCATTACCAAGGATAGCTTCAACTGGGTGGTATTTATTCCAATCATTCTGTTCCTCAGCAGCGTTGTAAACAATTTCCCCCTTCAAACCACGTCCATTAACAGTTTCAACCTGAGGAATTTTGTTCGCCACCAAAGGTATATCTTTGTCACGACTCAAGTACTCTGTAAACACCCTGATAGCTTTTGCCAATGGGTGGGATGATGCAACTTCCAAATCTCTTGCAATTTGCAAAGAAAATTGTTTCACGGCCAGGTCCTTTACAACAAAAGAGTAATTTGTTACTGTCAACTCTCCTTTAGTCAATGTCCCCGTTTTATCAAAACACACAATATTGGTTGTTGCGCCATCTTGGAAGGCAGCTCCACCTCCTTTGGCCAAAATTCCATACTTGGCAGCTAAGCCAGAACCAACAAAGAGTGCTGTGGGTGCTGCTAAACCAATACCACATGGACATGCAACAACAAACACAGCAATGGCAAATTCCAAAGACCATACTGTCCATCCACCAATGTCAATATCAAGATAGCTCTCGGGTAAAGCGCCTGAAAACCCTAAACTGAGCCATATAATCCAGGTGGTAATAGCAATAACAATGATTATTGGAACAAAGTAACCAGTAATGAGGTCGGCAGTTCTTTCCATAGGAGCTTTCTTTAGCTGACCGTCCCTAACAGTGTTGATAATTTGACTCAATAGAGAATCGCCTTCCAAACTAGTCACCTTGGTAATGATAGAGTGGTTTCCAATATTTACAGTTCCAGAAAAGATTTGGTGACCTTCAATATGCTTCACCGGTGTCGACTCACCAGTCAATGCACTTTCGTCAAAGTTCGACTCGCCGTCTATTATTACGCAATCTACCGGTGGCGATTCTCCGGAACCGATCTTGATGTAATCTCCAATCTCCAATAACTCCAAATCCACAACTTGATCATTTTCAAAATGTCCGTCGACTTCGTCCACTACTACTGCTGTATTTTGTTTTAATGCTGCTAATTTGGAAATCGCATCAGCTGTTTTGCTTTTGGAATAGCTTTGCAACAATTTACCAATCAATAGGAAAAACGTTAGAAAAACAACCGAGTCAAAGTACGTTGTATGAAACCCCATGTGAGTTTTGGCTTCCTGGTTTGCACTCAATGCTAACAAAGCAATACTAGCAAAGTATGCGACTGTAGTTCCCAAGCTCATCAACAAATTCATCGACCCAAACTTGAGCAAGCGACTTTTGAATGAGTTTTTATGAAGCCACAATGATTTGATTTCCTTGAATGCCTTGCGGTGGAATGTGTCGGCCGCAAAAAGATATACCGGAGTTGACAATATGAGCAAGATCCAACTGGCGCGAGACGCATTGCCAACCCAGATTGGATCCTCTACCCATACCCTGAATGGATGATTTTTTGAGAGCAACGACATAGCAACAATACCAAAAATAAACGTAGGTATGGCAAACACTGTCGCCAAAATGAAACGCAAAGCAAGATTCATTACTTCGCTTTTAGCCAACTTCTTTATATGCTCATCTACCGAGACTGGCTTCACCAATTCGCACGTAAACGACCCACGGTCTTCGTCAATTGCAAAATCACCCCTTCCATCATCCCTCAAGTGATTCAAGTCCCAGACAATTTGGCGCGCAGTCACATTACGACTAGGGACGTACGTAAATTTAATCACTGGATGCTTTAATGTGATAGGATCGTCAATGACAACAGCATCACCGTAGTGTAATAGATACTTCATTATTATTTCTGGGCAATGGTTGCAAAACATCCCCTCAACTTTAATGTTAATTATTCTCGGTTTCTTTCTTGCGGAGGTGTAATTGATTTTTTCATTGGTGATAACTTCAAAATCAAACCCACAGTCCTCGACTGCTTCCTTCAACTTTTGCAAGTTTTCATGCCGTGCATCGTCCTCAAGTACAAATTGTGCATTTTTGGTCACCACATTGATACCACTCTCTAAGATAAAAGGTAAGCTCTTTACTGCTGCTTCAATCGAGTTTGCACAAGCAGCACACGTCATGCCTCCAATTAATGCAGTAATTTTTGTATTTATTGATCTGTGAACGGGTAAAACTTCGATAAGCTTGCATTCAAACCCCAAGTCGTTAACGCGATCAATGATTTGATTGATTAGTTGTTTATTCTTAATTATGGCAACTATTGCTTGTTGAAGCAAGTTCACCGAAAAATTGGGTTCTTCAGTGGCTGCATCTGCATCCTTGTTTCCTCCGAGTAACCCCTTTAGTGCATCCTCTACTGTGTGAACACAGGAGGAGCATGTCATTCCAGTGATTGTGAATGAAGCCCTGAATTCTGGCTGGGATACTTCAACTTTTGTTTCAACGGATGAGGAATCGCTGGTCTCATTAATTTTACCGGTCTTGTTGTTTTGGCACACTGTGCAGTATTTCAAGTGCTTTTTGGCTGATTTGGATGCCCTATATTTCTCAAAAATGCCCCAAATATCAAAAAAACCATCATGGTGAGGGGCTTCACCGGACCCAGCTTCAACATCATGAAAATCATCCGATGAGTATCGCTCACTATCTTCGTTAACGAGATCCCATTTCAAAACGCCAAACCCAGACTTCTCCAATTGCTTGATGATCTTTTTCAATGAATGATTGAAATCGACATCATTACCTCCAAATAGTGCCATATCTGCATCTTTTAAATAGAAGAAGATTTCTCCACCTGCTAACTCTCCGATATTCAGCTCAGAAACTGTATCAGTTGTAATCTCGTTTGTCTTGTAAAACCGTGCAATAGCCTTATTAATGGTTGCCTGACATTCCTGACAGTGCACATTACTCAATTTGATGCGTAAGATCTGCATGGCTGTAGTTCTGATGAATTCAGAAATGAGGAATTAAAAAACGGACAATTAAGGGGCGAGACCTGATGAATAAATACAAAAGTTTGACAGTTGTACTGAGGTAATTTTGCCATAATATTCTCTTTTGACTGATTTTATAGATTAATTGTGTATGCGCGATTTCTGCTGCATCGTTGGTTATATGCAGTACTTTGTACTGAGGTAATTATGCTGCAAACTTTCTGATGTAGATGGCTGTCCTATTAATGCACAAGCATCAGGATTGATTACTCAGTGTAGTGCTCACTATGCATAGTGCTCTCACAAGCCTACCCTAATGTCAACCAGTCAAGATAGAGGAGAGAGAAATAGGCAAACTATAATTTTCCAACACTCAACTTCACATTTATTCAACCTATTTATCTAATCCTTTAAATAGCTTGTATCCAAACGCAATTTATGCCCAAGCCAGAGCGCATGGTCCGTATGGTCTTTGAGGTCACCTTGACTGGTTCTAGGGTGTATCAAGACGGATAACTTGCCGTGGTTCAATTGGAAGAAGGGTATAAGTTTAACGAAAAGTTCTGGCTTCTTAAAGTCTAGCTCCCACATGTTCAATGTATGCGGTCCAATAGGCTTATCGTGAAACTTGTAAACTCTGATTTCGCCGTTGTCGATGTCCTTGCTGAACTCTTTCAACACCTTTTCTCTCAAATTAAAAGCAAATTGTCTTTCATCTAGATTATTGTTGTTCCAGTAGGTGTGAATGTCATATGATTCGATATCGCCATAGAATGGTTGAGTCATGGTTGGGGAGTAAAGACAATTCGAAGAGTCTTTTTAAGAATAGAGATTTCTGTATAAACATCGTAATTTATATTTTGGTCAGTCTTTGTAGCCTCATTTTTACTTTAGTAAGCAGTGCGGCGCAATGACTAAGGGCCACACTTTTGTATTGCATTAATTACAAATTTAAAAAGCATATACAGCATTACAAACTACTACTTAGCTCGATGTCTATTGGTTGCGTCTTGGCTCTTCCATTATACGTTTGGTAAACTACTGACAACCCCAAGCCAAGTGCACTACCCAACACGTTACAAAAGATGTCCATTGGGTCGAAAACTCGCTTGTTATTGACAATGTGTTGTACAAACTCCAGTCCTATACCACCACACAAGGTACATACTATGAATGTGAGAATTCCTAGTAGTTTTAATGACCTTGTCCTGGCTATGAAATAAAATTCGGTGGTGAGAATGAAAAAGGTGGAAAAATGAATGAGCTTGTCGTGACTGAGACTAATCAGGGCAAAGCCTATGTAACCTGCTCCAATCAAGGACAAGATAAACACTTCGGTAGCTTGTTAGTAGTGTAGTGTAATTTGCGGATACAATGCTACATACTTAGGAGTACTGGGTATCTGATGGTGATCATAAGGATATTGAATTGGAGTAACGATGATTGTTTTACAGAATGGAATGAAAACTGCGCTGCTAAATTTTACATTTGTAGGGAGAGGTTAAGGAAGAACACTAAAATAAGGCAAGGCACCATATTTTTTTTAGTAAATAAACATCTATTCGATCAATTGGATTTGATATACTTGAAGCTGAGAATAATTTGTTAAATAATCGGGCCGTCAACCGAAACAAATGACCACGTATCATATTACATAACGTTGTGTAATCGAAACCTACCAGAATAGCCTACTTGGATTTATGAAATGGCATTTGCAAAGCAAACAGGGAGCTGAATAAAGGACAGTAAATAAAACACAAACTAATTATACAACTCTTTCTAACCATTTCCAAATCCAGCGAATAATTGTTCCCACTTGTCTCCATCATTTGTTCTGAATAGTTGTTTTCCACTTCAGCAGGTTTCAGGTTGAAATTAATAACATGTCCTGTCTTTCCTCAATATACTACATCTCTACACGTAACCTTGAACAAAAAAAAACATAACACTTCAATTGCTAAAAAAGCTCCCTTATCTTTCTTAAAATCTTCCTCTGCCACCTCTGTTTCCCCCTCTGGAACCTCCACGGCCACCAAATCCCCCTCTACTTCCACCTCTGGCACCTCCACGGCCACCAAAACCTCCTCTGGAACCACCGAATCCGCCTCTGCTTCCACCTCTGGCTCCACCACGACCACCAAAGCCACCTCTGCTTCCACCACGACCACCAAATCCACCTCTGCTTCCACCAGCACCGCCAGCACCAGCTTTTCTCTTTGGTTTGGGCCCTATCGATGGTGGCTTAGGTAAGAACCTTTCCAACGGTAAAAGTTTATCTGGTCCAATATAAAATTTATCTCCCTCCTTAAACGATTCTGCTTTAACTCCTTCAGAAGGTTTTATCGTGAAAAATACTTCATTCAATGGTCCTAAAATTTCATCCACTTTCCCAACTTGCGTTTTGTTTTCTAAGTAAATGGGGGCATTAAAGTAAGGTATTTTGACATTTATCGAGCGACACACTATATCTCCCTCGCATGCTTGCATAAAAGAGCCCATTTCTAAAACTGTATCTGGTGGGCCTTGTTGGAAGCTTGGTCTTCCACCTGCTCCACCACGGCCGCCTCTAAATCCGCCTCTACCTCTATTCATTGTTTATTATAGCTGATCAGTTAGTAGTAAATTCTTACGCTCATCGAGAAAAACTGCAAATTTGAAAAAACTAAAGAGAAAAAAAAAAGAAAATTAGAGCAATGAGTGTATTACGTAATTACTTTGCTAATCATTTGTCGTGCGCAATCGACGTTAAAACAAAATAACCGAAATGAATTTCGGATGTAATTTGACCAACGATTTGATACAGAACAACTTTATCCAAAATGAGCTCTTCGCTTTGTATGTGGACTCCGAAGTATTCCCTTTATGAGCACTACTAACGCAAATCTAGCAACACCTACTTTTAAAGTTGGGCTCACGTCAGAGGAAAAATCGTTATACACTCAGTTATTCAAATCGTTGGATACTGAAAACACCGGTATCATTACTGGTGAGAAAGCGCGTACTACATTTGAAAAGTCCAGCTTGCCTCCAGCAATTTTGGGTGAAATATGGCAACTCGCTGACCAAAACAACTTGGGTTTTTTAAATCAATTCGGCTTTTGCTATGCAATGAGATTGATTGGGTACACACAAGCTGGCCATCACCCAGCGCCAGGCTTAGCTGATACGCCAGGTCCGTTACCAAAGTTTGCTGATTTGCAATTGCCTCGGTTACAATCTCAATCAACTAGTAACTCATTTTTGTCAAGTCAACCCAACAATGCCATTCCTGGGTCTGCCACCCCGCAGGAATCCATTGCTGCCGTCAGTGCAGCAGACTATCAAAGATTTTCTCAGTTGTTTGCTAAAACCGTAGGCTCTGTGCAAGGTGAATTGGGTGGAACTCAAGCTAAAGAGATTTTTTTAAAAGCCAGGTTGCCCACGCCTACTTTGGGTCAGATTTGGAGTTTAGTCGATAGAAACAATTCAGGCTTGTTACATGTGGGGGAGTTCGTCATCGCAATGCATTTGGTGCAAGGAGTTTTGAGTGGTAACATTAAGCAATTACCTCCGTTCCTCCCGGATTATGTTTGGAAGTCAGTTGAGAGCGCTAGTGGACCAATCTCACCTCCACCTCAATCGCCAAATTTGTATCAGAATCAGCAGTCGTCTCGTCAAACCTCTGTAAGCTCGCAACAGACTGCAATTAGGCACCCACCAGCTGATGAATCAAAGGCTGATGCTAGCGAATGGGCTGTTACTCCTGTTATGAAAGCACAGTATGATTCTATATTCAACAATCTTGACAAGGAACACGTTGGGCATTTGAATCCAGAACAGGTTGCCTCATTCTTGATGACCTCTAAATTGGATCAACAGGACTTGGCGACTATTTGGGACTTGGCAGATATTCAAAACACCGGTCTTTTCACAAAATTGGAGTTCTCCATTGCATTGTTTTTGGTGAACAGAAAAGCCAGCGGTAAGAATTTGCCCAATGTGATTCCAGATAGTTTGATTTCGTCCATAAAGGTTCTCGGATCCAAACCTTCCGCGGAGCCTCCAGCTAGATCAAAGTCATCCATGGACGATTTAGTTGATATTTTTGGCAGTCCATCCCCCCAACCACAACCAACTGCGCCCAAATTAGAACACGGACTATCTAGTAGTGACTTGTCGTACGCAACAAAGCCTCGATTGACAAGCTCCTTCAAACCAACTTCAAGCTTTGGCCAAACGTTGTTGCAAAATCATCAACAATCACCTCCCTCCACCACTACCACCTCCACCCCAACAACATTATCCAAACAAGAGACCTCGTTGGAAAAAGAAAATCCGGCAATTGTGCCAACTTCAGCACAACCTCCTGTTACCCAAGCTCAGCAAAAGCAAGTCAACTACGATGCCTTGCGTAGCGTCCCACCTCCACCGGCAGCTAGAAGCACTTCCGATCGGTCTCAACCTGCCAACGAAGATTTATTGGCTGACCCTGGACACTCGGTACAGTTATCTCAGGCAACTTCTGACTTGGCGAACGTTTCAAATCAAATCAACTCCCTTAGGACTCAAACAACAAACTTGGACGATAAAAAATCTAAAGCTGAAACAGAGCTCCAAAGGTTATTGAACGCAAAAGTCGAGTTTGAAAAGAAACTCGAACAATTGAGGACATCTTATGATAATGAAGCTAAACAAGTTACGGAAATTGAGGGCAGATTGGCCTCAGCTAAGGAGGAGAACGAAGCCTTAAGATCGGAAACATCAATTGCAGAGGCAAAACTCAACTCATTGTCAGGTGATTCACGCCAAAAGCAAGTGGCTCTTGAAGAGTTGCAGAAAGAAAATAGCTCATTCAAAGACAAGTTGCAAATATTGAATGCAGACACAACTGAACTTGAAAATCAATTGAAGTTGAGAAACAATGATGTACAAGATTTGCAAAAGAAGGTGGAAATTAAAAAAGCTCAAGCACATCAGCAATTTACACAAAATGAAAAGTTGAAAAATGCAATTGCTGACACTGAGGAGGAATATAGAAATCTCCAATTTGAGCTTGATAGCCAAGAAAGAGAGAGATTGGAACAAGAAGAGCAGCAGAAAAAGTTGCAACAGCAACATGAAGAGTTGAAAGCTAACAAACCAAAGAAAGCTGCTGGTGTAGCTGCTGTTGTTGGGGCTGCTGCTGCTGCCGGGGCTGTTGGTGGTGCTGTGGCAGGTGTCGTTTCTGGTCATCCAGATGGTTCAGAAGAACAAGATTCCGTGTCCACCATTGAGCAATCAGAGAAGGATAAACACGAAGACGCTCCAGTAAAGGGTGTCAAAGAATTATCCATAACAGAATCTGGTGCAACAGAGCAAGATAATGGAGATACGCCAATCACTTCTCCCAGTAACTCTGAACTCCAATACCCACAAGGAAACGATGCAGGGTTTGCAGGTGGGATGGTTGGAATGCCCGGTGTATTGGTTGGGATCCAGAGAACTGAATCTCTTACCTCAAGTGTCCAAAATAATCCACCATTGTCAGTTAGAGACGACGATGTGGAACAGACACTTGGAAGTGACAAAGGGTCGTCCTCGTTTGAATTAGTCGAAGGTAGATCCCCTGAATTTCCCCCAATCAAGGAACTTGACTATCAAGAAAGTGATTCTGAGGAGGAGGAAGAATCCCATTTTGATGATGCTGTCGACAATTTCAAGCAAGCAAATCAACACACTAATCAACACACCAATCAAGATACACAATTTGATGACGATATGTTTAACGACCTTCAACCAGCAACCGAAGACGTGGATGAAAATTTCAATTTGGAACCTGCTGAAGTGGAGAACAACGACACAGAAGAGTTTGAAAAGCCTGAAGCAAACAAGGATGAGTGGGAACAATTATTCGCTGGATTTGGAAATGGTTAGAAAGAGTTGTATAATTAGTTTGTATTTTAATTACTGTCCTTTATTCCGCTTCTCTGTTAGCTTTGTAGGTCTAAGTGGGTGCCTATTCTAAGAGAACTAGTTTGTGTAATTTTGTGTGATATTTTTTCATTAAAGACCAACTTGAGATGAACTTTGTATAATGCGTGAATGTAGCTATGTACAGATTAGCATCTTCGACTAGGATTTACCAAAGGAGATATGTTTCAATAGACTATCTTACCAAGTCCATTCCTGAAATCACCAAGGATTCCCTTCGGTTCCAAAATGCACCACCTCTACCATCTCAGCACAACAAGACCAATGAACTACGAAAGAATATTATCAATCCAAACATCCTCAACGACATTTTCTTGGACATTCCTCCCAAAGTTGAAGTTGCAAAGTCGCAGCGGTTCTTTAACAGCTTAAAGGTTAACTTGGACTGGACATTGGCAGACTATCATGAAATCCCTGATGTCAAGTACGAAATCTTGAAGGCAAAAGCCATGGAACGCCAAGCAACCAGTACGAATGGGCCCAAGAGGACATTTGGAATAAAGCCGGAGATGTTGAAGATGCTACCGGAGGTACTTCTAATGGGACGCACTAATGCAGGGAAATCGTCGTTGATAAACAATTTGTTAGTTCCAAAAAGAAACTTGGCAAGGCATGAACAATTGGCATATGTCTCATCGAAAGCTGGATTTACAAAAACAATGAACTGCTTCAGACTTTCCAACCAGCTACGTATGGTTGACAGTCCTGGGTACGGAAGAGGTGGTGTTGAAACGCAAGGAGAAATGGTTCTTGCGTACATAAACAACCGGAAACAATTGCAACGAGTGTTGCTCTTGATCCCAAGTGACCTCAAAAAAGAAGACATGCAGCTTGTACAATACTTGATAGAGAGGGATGTATCTTTCGATATTGTGTTCACCAAATTGGATGACTTGTTAAAGAAGTTCCTTAGAAAGGATATCTTCAAACAAGACAATGCCCAGGATATGATTAAAGAGGCAAACCAGAGGGTTGTAGAACACTATGCCACGTTAATCGATGAATTAAGCTTACAAGATGTGTCAGAAAGTCCAAGATTTATGTTCAATAATGCTCAAACCAACAACTTTTTGACGGACTTTTCGGGCTTAAAGACCATTAGATATAACTTACTAAAAAGCTGCAACTTGGTTTAAGTATCATTTGTATGTACTACTTTGTTTTCCTCTTTGATAATAAAATATAGCATCGAGCTTCGATTCCATAAAACAAACGACATCACTACGACTCAGATACGGCAATCAGCTACCATAAAGCCATTCATAATGTATAAATAAAGCCTCTTTAGCAACTACGCGACCCAAGCAAAAGAGGAAAGAAAAATAAAAAAACAAACATTAATTTGTGTTGTTGGTTGCTCGCATTTTGTTTTACAAGGTAGTGTTGACGATCACAACAAAAAGGCAAAGAACACCCTACCAGTATGCCTATTTCAAATGGTTCGGCGCAGGGCCGTCCTGGAACTGAATCAGGTAGTGCCGCCAATTCCACGAATAATTCATCGCATAACAATTTACCAACATCAAGGGAACTGACCGATTTTAGGCAGTTGTACAGGTCAATATCAGGGGAATCTAACAACCAGAGCAGTCCAGATATGAGACGCTCAAACCACAAGAGTCCACCATACCCTCGTCGGAACTCATCTCATATAATTTCAAACCCCATGCATTTCTTCAGCCTGTGGGGAGAGGATCCACGAGAGTCAAGATACAACTCAGAAGAAGATGAAGCAGCCGACAGAAATGGTGATGCCGGAGCAAATGATGAAGTACATGGATCGAAAAACTACCCGCCAAATCAATGGACCAATCAGCCAGATGATCATCACCAGAATGAGCCTACATCGCCCCAATCGCGACGCTCGGCGGCTATGCAAAACTTCACCAAATTCGTTTCAAGGTCGAACCGTACCAGTGATGGCCAGCTTGAACGGAAAAAGAAAAAAGAAAAACATCAGAGACCAGGACCTCAACTAGGGGAACAGAGTTATTCTTATACAAACACCGATTTAAGGGCGCAGAGACTTGTTAACTCGTTCATCATCAATGAACCGTCACTAGGTATAATGGCATCATGTCTATTTGTGGATGAAGGTGGGATAGCCAGAGCTCCTTTGTTATTCTCATTGTTGGGATTTAATGTTGTCGACATTTCACCAAACGAGTATACCAGAAATAGAAAGTTTCGCATCGACTTGGAGTATGGTGTGGGTGACAGAAGTATGAAATGGAGTGTCGAAAGGACGGCTACTGATTTGTTTTACTTGCATTCACGTTGCAAAATCGACTCTTGGCGAACAGTTTTTGGTACTAGAACGAAATTGCCAAAGTTTCCCATACCTTCTTTCAAAGACAGAAGAAAGAAGACAAAAGTGTCAGATACTGCGTCACAGTTTAACGGCACCATCCCTCGCGGAGACACAGACAACCAATCAATTATGAGCGCGCAATCCGGTCTTTCGAGAGTGAGACTGCGGTTGGGGAGTTTGACATCTGCGTTATCACAGGAGCTTGCCCCGAAGGAAAGCAAATCAGACCATATTTTGAAACGACGTACAAAAAATAATGAGTACTTAAAGCAGGTGGATAATTACTTGAAAGAGCTTATTGAGTACGTTGCTTTGACCCCTTTGTCCAATTTTGTATTTATGTTTTTTGAAATCTCCCCGATTTCTTCGTTGTTGAACTATGAAGGGTCGTTCCAAGGAAAACAAGGGTCTATTCATATCAGCTCTTCAGCAAAATCACAAGGATGGAGAGTTGGCCATTTCAAAGCGAATGATATAAAAGGTATGTACGATAGACGAACCGAAAAGTGGATGCTAGTTAGAAACAGCTATGTAGTGTACGTCTCAGACATAAACTCAACGACTCCATTAGACGTTTTCTTGGTTGACACAAATTTCAAAATCCACACAAAGAGCAACGTGATAAAAGATGAAGACGAAAACGTGGATTTTGATGAAACATTGGCTGACAAAAAGGGTCTTCACCACGCCAAAATCTTTCCTCATTTGAAAATAGTCTTGGAAAATAGAGAGAGGAAATTGGTATTGAACCCTAGATCCTCAAAGGAACACAAAGCATGGTTGGAATCTTTTCGTCAAATGCAACACAACACCAACTGGGGTGAAAAGCATCGATTTGATTCTTTTGCGCCAGTTAGACAAAATTGCTTTGCACAGTGGTTTGTTGATGCTAGAGACTACTTTTGGGCGGTATCTGCCGCTATGGAAATGGCAAAGGAGACTATTTATATTCATGATTGGTGGCTATCTCCAGAACTTTACCTAAGAAGGCCTGCATTGGGCAATCAACAGTATAGGATAGACAGATTGTTGCAGAGAAAGGCAAGGGAAGGTGTCAAAATATTTGTCATTGTGTACCGGAATGTTGGTACCACTGTTGCAACTGACTCTTTATACACAAAGCACTCTTTGTTGTGGCTCAATGAAGACAACATTCATGTTATAAGGTCGCCCAATCAACTTTTGCAAAATACATTCTTTTGGGCACACCATGAAAAATTGTGCATTGTTGATCTGACGTACGCATTTTTAGGTGGAATAGATTTATGCTATGGTAGGTATGATACGGCAGACCATGTTTTAGCGGATGATTCGCCTGATGATTTTGAGAAATTTGGAGCCAATGATTATGCGACTGTAGCCGACTTGGAAAACTTTCAGGTATTTATGGGTAAGGACTACTCCAATCCTAGAGTCAAAGATTTTTTTGAATTAGACAAGCCTTATAAGTCCATGTATGATAGACAAACCACACCAAGAATGCCATGGCACGATATTCATATGATGACGTATGGAAAAATTGCCAGAGATTTAGCACGCCACTTTGTCCAGCGATGGAATTACTTGATCAGACAAAAAAGACCCAGTAGACTTACGCCTTTGTTATTACCACCGCCAGATTTCACTGACGAGGAAGCACAGAATGCTGGATATAGTGACACTTGTGAAGTGCAGTTGTTGAGATCGTCTGGTAAGTGGTCTTTGGGTCTTGAAGAGCATGAACAGAGTATTCAGAATGCATACTTGAAGTTAATAGAAACTTCCGAACATTTCGTGTACATTGAAAATCAGTTTTTTGTCACATCCTGTTTCATTGATGGTGTTGAAATAAAGAATAGAATCGGTGATGCATTAGTTGAAAGGATAATACGGGCACATCAAGAAGGCTCCACTTGGAAGGCAATCATTGTTATCCCTTTGATGCCAGGTTTTGAGGCCCAGGTTGATGAAGCAGAAGGGTCGTCAGTAAGGGTGATTATGCAGTGCCAATTCATGTCGATTTCGAGAGGTGAGACTTCAATTTTTGCAAAGTTGAGAAAAAGGGGCATCAATCCAGATAACTACATTCAATTTTTTTCACTAAGAAAGTGGGGTAGAATTGGCCCACAAAGAACGTTGGTTACTGAACAACTTTATATACATGCCAAATGTATGATTGTTGATGACCGTGCAGTAATAATTGGTAGTGCCAATATCAATGAAAGATCTATGCGAGGAGTTCGAGATTCGGAAGTTGCTGCGGTGATTAGGGATACTGAGATGATTTCTACCCATATGAATGGTGCGCCTTACAAAGCTGCGAGGTTCGCTCACACTTTAAGAATGAGATTGATGAGAGAACACCTTGGGGTAAGCATTGATGTTTTCGACACAGTTGAAAGACGCTTCAAAAGGTTTGAGGAATTTGCTAAAACTGAAAGTGGGTTGAAGTTTGCAACTAACAAGTTTGGAAATAAAAGATATTACGTAAATTCAGCCATGGTTGAGATAGCCTCAAGGGATGTGTTGAATGAAAAAGAAGGTACAAGGAGATGGAAGGACCATATCAATCTTTCAAACTTGGATGAGACTTTAGCCGAGGTTGATTATAAGGAGGAAATTGATGATGCACCAAAACCGCTAGAACTTCCAACTATGTTTAATTACCGGACAGGACCGAGTGAAGCTAATATGGGAGTGCGCGACAAGAAAAAGAAGTCTTACGATAACCGCGTGCAGCATAATGAGCAACACAAGAAGGACGTTCTTGGCGACGGTTTGGATAAGTACCATTCCGAGTTTGCTAAAAGTGCTCGTTTATCAAGTAGTAAGTTCTTGCAGGAAAAGTCACTTCAAGTGATGGAGTCGAACTTGCCAAGAAACGACTTCGTGCCGTGCTATGAGGATGTTCTTGACTTTTTAAATTGCGATGACGACCAGGTTGCGGCAAACAAAGACGAAGAGTCCGAACAGCTCATTAATGAGCGAAATGAAGAACGATGGCTCTTGTTGAAAAAAGTGTCTTATTTGCAAAGAGTGGCGGCAAATGAAAAGAAGTATGTCGCTGCAGAAAACAAGAAACGTGCCAGTGCTGGATTGCAGCCATTGCGGCCGTCAACCGACATGAATGGAACTTTGAAAGAAGTTCATGAATCAACAGTTGATTCCCCTGATAAATTGACTGCTGACGAGGCGGTGAAAAGTGGCTTCCAAGCGGGCTCGCCAGTTTCTTGCAGCGACCTGGAGATTAAGGACATTCTTGAAACCATTTCTTCCCCTGATGCCGATTGTGCTAACTCATTTATAGATCCCTACGGCTTTGAAGATCCATTAAATCCTGAATTTTATGAGCTATTATGGTACGAAATTGCGAGGAAGAATACTGATATATTCCGAATGATATTCCATTGCCAGCCTGACGATGCAGTTGCTAGATGGTCTGATTATACAAATTTTTCCAAATTGCAGAGTAAATTTATGAAAGGACAATCATCAACAAAGGGGGACGCAGCCCCGATGTTTAAGGCAGAGGTCGAAGAAGTAGGCGATGATGTTCTACACATGGGGAATAATATAGAACGGACTGCTGATAGTTTGAGAGATGATATTGGGGTGTTGGGTTGGGTGCCTCCAGAAAAGAAAGAGCTGGGAGATACTGAGCATGAACAAAAGAAGCGCTACAGGTTGACCAGAAGGTTTAGTTCTGTACCGGGGCTGGTGAGCAAAAATGGAGACGAACCAAAACACGATGATTATGATGAGAATGAAGAGAGTCCTACATTTAATGGAGATGAGTCTCGTGAAGATGCAGAGCAAGATACTTCCCAGGAATCGCCAACAGATGCAACGACAGCAAAAGATAATGGAACTTCAAGAGCGCATGAAAAATATCGGAAGAATAGAACCACGAATTTTGCAACACGCAGGAGAATGTTGTCAGGAGAATTGGTTTATGATAAGGAAGCAGCTGAAAAGTTGTTGAGTAGCATTAAAGGACATTTGGTGCTTTTTCCAACGCAATGGCTTGATGTCGAGTTGGAGAATGACAATTGGTTCTACAATACTGATAGAATCCCACCAATGGAAATCTATGACTAGCTATTGTTAATTTATTGCATCTTTCTTTTAATAAAGCATGTAGATAATATGAAGTTGATTTTGTTGCGCAAAAAGAAGAACAAAAAATAAAATAAAAAAAAAATTGAAGAATACACTCGTGCGGTGAAAAGTGCTCAACAAAGAGTCTCTACATTCAACCCAGCCTCCCCACTATGATTTTACAGCTCCTTTCATACGCAGGATTAGTTGTTGGCTTCCTATTTTTAGTGCTATCAATTGCCTCGGGTTTGTATTACATCTCAGAACTAGTTGAAGAACATACAGAACCCACCAAGAGGTTTTTGAAAAAGCTCATATATTCCATAATTGTGATCTTTGTACTGCTCGTGATGTTCGACTCGTTCCCGATTAAATTGTCAGTGTTTTCCATCTTCACTTACTACATTTATTTACAAAACTTGAAGAAGTTCCCATATGTTGAGTTAACTAGTCCAATTTTCCTATTGAGCGTTGTTTTGGTCATTGCAAATCACTTCTTGTGGTTTAACCACTTCCACAATCCGTACATCCCGCCTTTAGAAGTTAGGTTGAAACCAGATTATAAAGCCCCAAGGATACCCGATTTTGCCGAAATATGTTCCTTTTTCGGATTGTTAATCTGGTTTGTTCCATTTGCATTGTTTGTGAGTTTGAGTGCTCATGATAACTTGTTGCCACACCACCAGGTGAATGTGCAAGATGACGGAAAGAAAAAGAAGAATGGATTGGCCAAAGTCGCTGTAGCTAACCTTCGAGAATACATTTACGCCATAAGCAGACGGTTTGGCTACGAGTTGGATCCCAATCACCAATCAATAATTTATTAATTGTGTATACTTCTAAGATTCTAAAAATTTCTTTACCGGTTTTCCGATATCTTCGAGACTTAACAAAAACGTATCGTGGCCGTAATTACTAACGTCATTGCCTAACTCAAAGTATTCAATTAAACCCGTTGCGTTTTCCTTACTCTCTCTCAATACATTCGCAATTTCTCGTTGTTGCCAAACAGGAAAGAGAATATCAGACTCAACACCCACGACCAACACATCCTTGTTTGCCAAGCGCTTTTGCATTCCTTTCTTTAAATCCTCCAACGACTCCTCAACAGTAAACTTTGAAACAGTCCTTTTCTCTTTGTACGGATGTTTTGGAACAACTTCGTACTCTTTGGACACCACAGAAGCCGAGTTGTACTTTTGCTCGCTCTGCTGTCTCACCTCCATCGCCCTTGACCTAGTAGCTTCACCCAAATCGAAAAGATCCATTGCTTTGGAAACATACAACCACGAGTTTGCATCGTACTCTAAACAAAACTTTTCCCCGGCATGATCTAGATACGTCTCCACCAAAAAATCTGGACACAATGCTGGAGGGCGCGTGTCATCAGCTCTGGCTCTGCCAAATCTATATTCCCACTCGGGGCCAGATCTATACGTTACAGTGGCAATTTCTCTGGCCAACTTCATCCCCACATGAGGCGGTATTTTATCATAGTAAAAGCCTCGGTTCCAGTTTGGGTCACTCATTAGCACCTGCCTCTGTGTGTGTCTCAATGCAATGGAGTATGGGTGTGAACGAGCACAACCGCTGATACTTATAATCTTGCCCACTTCGTCGGGAAACTCCCACGCATAAGCTAAACTCTGCATTCCACCCATGGATGCACCGACCGATGCATGTACTTTTGAAACTTCAAACTCATCACGTACTAACTCTCTCTGAGCTCTCACCATATCATTTACAGACAAAATTGGAAATCTGGTCGCATATCTTTCATCATTAGCTGGATCTATCGAGGAAGGTCCAGTAGATCCATAACAACCTCCAAGAACATTTGTACAAACTACAAAGAATTTGTCAGTATCAATAAACTTTCCCGGCCCAATGAAATTCTCCCACCATCCAGGTTTAGTATTATTCGGTTGTGACTTTGCATGGCTGGAAGCTGAGAGACCAGTGTGTATCAATATCAAGTTCGATTTCGCATTATTGAGGCTACCCCATGTTTCGTACGCAATTTCATACTCAGAAAGATACCCTCCATAGTCTAAGAATATAGGCTTTCTAGATTTGTAAGTTTGGAAACCAGTCCGTACAAATCCATAACTTGGTTCTGGGCCTGACTTTAAACTAGAAGAAGGGCCCGACAGATTGAAAATACCTCGTGATAACTCTTCTGTCTTTTGCTCCCGCTTGTCCAAGCATGGGAAAGATAGTTGCGGGTTGGATGCGCCTGAATCGTGAGTAGCTCGTGATGAAGTGAATCTTGCTCCTCCTAATTGCAATTGCTTTACTGGTTGCAAAATGCATGACCTAACTAGACAATGTAGAGCTGGTGTAGATTTTGAAGTTATAGGGAGCATATCGGCTTGCTTTAATCACCTTTGAGGACAATTGAGTAAGCTATAGCAAAGCTGGTTTTGTTTTGCTTATTAATAAAGAATGTGTATCCTTTTGCTTTTGGGAAAATGAAAAATTGAGATTTTTCCCTGATGCGTGGATGTAGTTGATAGCACAAGAAAGCGTGCAACTTTGCAACGAGTTTCTAATCTCCGAAGCAGTGCCAACTTGAACATGTTTGCAACATCACTTTTTCAATTGTCGTGGAATTCGATCTGTCTGATTTATCCGGCTGTTTACATTGTTTCAATTCCGCTAACTTTAGCTTTGAAACGATACAGTTCCTACATCGGCGAGCTCTGGTTTGTCCAATTCCTCGAGAACTACATTGTTAGAAAATACATGTTCCATTGGTTTACTATATTATATGTGTTAAATTTGATTCTGCTTAACAATGGCAGAGTGACAATTCCTATAAAGGACCCATGCACAGCCAGTACCATCAAAATTTTTTTCGTAAATTTGATATGGCTGACACTTTTACTAGGGTGGTGCTTTGGTTCTCCAGTATTTGAGAGGATTAGTGTTGCTACAGGTGCCCACTGTACCGTGCCTGGTGTCTACAGAGAATATCAGTGCGAAGAGTCAGGTGGTACTTGGGTGAATTCATTTGATCCTTCGAGCCACTACACAATGCTTATATCGAATAGCCTCCTTATATGGAGATTAATACTACCTTACCTCGCAGTCATCTTGCCATTGCATTTGAGGAGCAGCAACGGAGCTGTGGTGGACGACATCGAAACAGGCTCATTGCCAACAACCATTAATGATGAAGAGGGTGCGATAGGAGTACCAAACAATTCGGAAGGCCTTAAGAAGATTGTTGTTTCAATATCACTTCTCTTCCTTGCACTTTGGTTTATGCTGTTTTGCATCACTTCGATATTTTACCATACAATTCCGGAAAAGCTTGTGGGATTAGTATGTGGGATGGCAATCCCACTCGTTCTGCAATACGTATAGAGTAAGTATATTATAAATTACGCTGTGGTAGAGTAGATTAAACTTTTCTCTCCAGGGACTTCGTGCGACATTCGTCACGTGTGTAACAGCTGCACAGGGTGAAGCAGTAAATCTATTGGCCACATACAGGACTCTCGCCGTATGTGCATACGTACCGTACCCGTTGTAAATGGAACACGTACCGTAGTGCTTTATTTGTTGCTGTGTATTTCCTGCCCTCTTTTCCACTTCTCACGGAATAAGCAAATTCTACAGTTCATATATTTACTATACTTAAGAGCAATATAGCGGCATATCTTTCCGTTGTCTTTGTATCTCGAATTACCGTATTCGGGTGCTTGCCTTGGTCGATAAAAAACCGACACAAGCACTCATTTCTTGTAGAAGGCTCTAAAACTTGTAATTAGAACTCTTTGTCAGCATTTGAAATATTTCGTCATAATTTTGAAATTGTGGCGCTTTTTCGGATCTCGCTCCTTTTTTGTTTTGCGATAGGTGAGGAAGAAAAGTCGAAAATTTTCCTGTAGCGGCGAAAATTGCTTTCGGCCAAAAGAGATTGAACTAAACGACTTCTATGTGGTCTATGGTAATAACAGTCTTTGTGGCGAAGGAGTGTTTCTATAAATCCATATACATGCGAAGCAATATACTTTTTGTTTTATCGTTTTGATGTGCAATCTGTTTCCGATCCGATTGGAGAGATTTTGTGGAGTCGATATTCCGAACCGAACATGCTACCAGTTGCAAAGTCTAATTTACAAACTGTGGCGTCGATAGATACACACAAACTGGTGCAACAATCGACAAATTGTAAACTTCGTCATTATTAATCCCACACAATATTCCCCAAATCAGAAAACGGAAATTCCGTAAAGTAGGAGGCTTGAAAAGATTATATAAACTGAAAATTTTCCACCTATTTCTTTTCAACATTTAAAGTCTTATTAGTAGGCAATACAAATACATATATACATACATACATACATACACAATGACAACTAAATTTGGTAACTCGGACATTCACTTCAACAAGGAAGTTGATGAAGTTGGTGAAGATGGCGTTTTGGTCATCAACAAAAACAACAGAGCACAGGCTAAATTCCCAGACTTTTTGCCAACTTGGGACCCAAGACAAAAATACCCACCATTGAAGTTTGAAAAATACATTGATCCAGGCTCGAGAGCTGACCCATCTTTCCCAAACTTGTTTCCAAAAGATGGTGACTACAAAGTCAACAGAATTACCCCCAAATTTGGTACTGAAGTCGATGGAATTCAATTGTCACAGTTGAATGATGCTGCAAAGGATGAGTTGGCTTTGTTATTGGCCCAAAGAAAGGTCTTGTTGTTTAATGACCAGGACTTTGCTAGCCATGGACCAGGTTTTGCTGTTGAATTCGGAAAGTATTTTGGAAACTTGCACATCCACCCAAGTTCGGGTTCACCAAGAGGTCACCCAGAGTTGCACATTACATACAGAAGACCGGAAAAGGGAGAGTTGGAAAGAGTCTTCCGTGACAGGACAACCAACACGGCCTTCCACAGTGATGTCACTTATGAAATCACACCCAGTAGATTTACAATCTTTCAAGTATTGGAGAGTGGTGATGGTGGTGATACTGTTTTTGCTGACACAACTGAGGCTTACAGAAGATTGTCACCAGCTATGAAGGAGAGATTAGAAGGTTTGCACGTTTTGCACACAAGTGAAGACCAAGCAGCCAACTCCAGTTACCAAGGCGGTGTTGAAAGAAGAAAAGCTGTTTCCAACATCCACCCATTGATTAGAATTGACCCTGTCACCAAGGAAAAGTCCATCTACGTCAACAGAGCTTTTGGAAGAAGAATTGTTGAATTGAAGAAAGAAGAGAGTGAGTACTTGTTGAACTTCCTTTACGACCTCATTGAAAGGAGTCACGATTTACAATTGAGAGTCAACTGGGAAGCAGGAAAGAGAAACAAAGTGGCCTTGTTCCACAATAGTGGTGTTTCACACACAGCTTCGTTTGATACTGAAGATGGTGAAGTTAGACATGCTTACAGGATTAGTGTGTTGGGTGAACGTCCTATCTCAAGACTTGAGGACTTGAATAAGGAAGAGTTCTCGACAGGGGATTTAGAAAACGCTTTGAGAGCCGTTAAACCAATTTAGTTTATAGTTTTACTGTTATTTAGTCTTAGTTTAAGAAAGAGGCTTCAATATAGAAACCATTCAATTTCATTTTCTGATTTTTTTCTAACACGCTTAGAAATAAACTCCGAACCTTGTGAAACTCTATCGAAAATCCTGCAAAAACTAGCTTCAATATAAGAGCCCCTAATCGTAGACAGAGGCTGCAGCAGCAATGAACCCCTCTGCGTCCAGGTGTGAGGAATCCGAAGCTGAAATTATTATAACATTCAATTGTTGCAAACAGGAAATAATCTCTCACATAGCTTATTTACCGCTCTTGGAATCCAATACTAATGCTTGAAGTATTGCATAATGCAAGATGGCAAGCAGATCCGCGTCCACTAAATTTACATCTATTCACAAAGAGGCGCTGAAGTTTAGAAGCTTCACTCTTTATAGCCTTTGTGTAGCTTGATCTGAAAGAGAACGTCTCTGCTGCATAAACGCCATAAGACGTAAATCGCCTATAGAATTTAAAATGCTGTAAATTTCTTTTTTATTTTTCAGGTAGCTCTCACTTTGCCACAGCCTCGTGGTCACTTGCTATTTTTTCTGCTGTGGCACCCACTTTTTTAAACCGCGCAAGCTCTTAGTTACCATTTTGAGCGAGAAGGCAAGGTATTACCTTCCATTTTGAAAACTTAGATCCATTTTTGGACATTCGCGGTTAAAATTCAAATGCCTATTTTGAATTCTACGACGGCGTAAACCATAAAGCATATGATTCATATATATAATGAAAAATTTTTACAACTCCTCTTCTTCTTCATCTTCCTCTAGAACGCGTTATTCAAGTATGGACTGTAGCTATAGATCATATCAACAGGTGTTGAACATATCAGTCAAACCATCACCATTGTCGCTGCCATCAACCAAAAAGGAAAACTGTTCGCGCTCGAAAGTCACCAAGACGAGGAAAGACGAGAGTCCGATAAAGAGAAGAACCAAGACAGGTTGCTTTACTTGTCGAAAGAGAAAGAAAAAGTGTGATGAGGACAAAGTAAACGGGAAATGTCAAGCATGCACTAGAAATTTTTTGGAGTGTTGCTGGCCTGAGTATGCAACTAGCAAGGAGAGCAAAATGGAATTAAAGGCGGATGTGAAGAGTCCTACTGTAAGGTCAACCAAGTGTGACATAAGCTCATTGTTGTCATCACCTGTCAACCACGAGGCGCCTTTGTCTCCGGAAATTACAATCAAATCTATGCCACTGAAAGTGAAGCAGGATGCTAATCCCTACCCAAGTCCTATTCAGTCACCAGTATCGCATCAACCTGCTAGTCCAAGTCAAGAAGTTAGTTTTATGACCTTACCACCCTTGCGTAACATAAACTACAAATTACAAGCAAAAGATAGTAATGTACGAGGTCTGCGTGAGGAAGTTTCTACAGCAAGGGAGAAGGTGAGTCCCATCAAAAGCAAGGAGGAATCAAATACAAAGTTTATAATTACCAGCTTTGATTCGCGAAAGGATTTGTGTGATATCAAAAATTGATTTAATGGGGTTATATTTTTTTCGTTCTTTTTTTTTAATTTGGTGTATTTTTAGGTTTACTTAGGGTATTTTTTAATGGATAATTCATCGTTTGTGCAACATTTAGAATTGCTTGTATGTGTAGTAGTAAATCAGCATAGGAGTCGCTTGGTGAGAATTGCTTTGTTGGCAGTCACATCTCTCTGTCTTGCTAGATCCAATTACGATCAATTGGACTGGGTCTTAAAAAGAGCGGAACAAGTAGCAGTACATTTAGTTGGTGTAATGTTGGGTCAGCCCATTCAGATCAAACCTTTTCTCTATGACTAAGTACTCCGCTTTCTTAGGCCAAGCATTTACGAGTTGTCGATGTTCCTTTCACTCAGCTTGGGTGCAAATTTTACTTCATTTTAAAACGAGCCACCAAAGAGACTATTTAGTCTGCAAAACACATAGCATTTTGAGGACACCCGGTATAACCAATTGTCTATCTAGCTGCTCTTGTGAAGGAGTTCTTCTTCCTGTTTCTCATAGTATGACGAACCTTCCCTGAGCTAAAATACCTTTTTGGACATCTCTACACGACCAACTGTTGCAATTAATATTTGAAAATTTTTTGTCAAAAAGACACAATTCATTAATCACCAATAGTTCAACAATACTTTTGCAATGCCGGTCAAAGCTGTAGCAAGGACATCGATAGCACGTAATGGCTTAGGTACATACGTACTACCATGCAACAAACTAACGCTACAGTACTGTAACTGGGGAGGATCGTCTCAAGGCATGAGACAAATCTTGACAAATGGACAGTTAAACAAGATGGCATTGTCAAAACCACAAGTGATGTTTGAGGTGCTTAAAAGGCAAGGTCATCCAAAGCTCATTTTCCGCTACAATGACGACAAGACGACCGAGGTTGATGTGAGGAACATGAAGACTCATGAAATTGTGGAAAAGATTGACGAGTACATACAACGGTCAGGAAATGAGTTATTCAAGTGTAACCACAAGGTTGTTTCTGAGAATGAATCAGTTAGAGGTATATGGTCACCTTTGCACACACCAAAAGGCCACAGGTATAACATATAGACAAATCTTGTAAATAGTACAAATGCTATATACGTGTGAGCATTAACTGCACTTGCGTTTTAATCGTTATTGAAGTACTCTGCTAAAACTACATCCAAAAAACCATTTGCAATTCTAAATTCCAATAAAATTTATCCCTATCTAATGTACAACGGAGAACTAAAAAAAGAAGAAACAGCTTAAAATGGCATTTACTTCACCACTTCAATATCCTCATCAACTTGATCCACTTCGTCGGCATCTTTTGAGACCTTGTAAATCTTGTTTCTCCAGAATCCATCATCACCCAAGATCTCCTTCGCAACAAGGCGGTAACCACCAAAGTATGGCAAAACCTTGACCCAGACAATCCAGTAAATCAAACCAACACCAAAAACACCCCACGTGACAACAGCATGGATCCAGTAAGGCAAATCATTGTACACACTCTGGCCTTTCACTGGTGGAATATATGGAGCAGCAATCAAGTATAAGGAAGCAAGGAAAAAGAAAACGACAATTGGGAATGAGGCTTTGATTGGGGGGTTCCATTCAGTCAATCCCTTGTATTTCTTGTAGTAAATGTAGATTAACCCACCGGCAAGAGTTGTATTGACAACATTCAATGGGTATGAAATCAAGTTCAAAATGAAGTTGTACGCATCACCTGGTGGTGGGGCCAAAATGGTGACAATACAAACAATCCAATGCTGCATCAACCCCACAAATGGACTTCCAAATGGTTTTGAAGTAGCAAAAAAGCGGGAAAATGGCAAAGAACCCTCACGTCCCAATTGTTGAATAATCCTACCTTGGGAAAAGATGACCGACATAACATTGGCCCATGCAGAAATGGCAACAAAAACCGATGCAGCGGTTTCTGCCTTATCACCAAAAGCGTACTTGAAAAACGAAGCAGCCAAAATTCTTCCAGATGAGGCAATTTCAGCCTTTGGAACAACGGCAAAGTATGCAATATTGACAAACATATAAATGATACCCAATCCAATAAACGCAGCCGGGGCAGCAATCCTCAAGACTCTTTCCGGGTTCTTTATTTCTCCCAAAGCATAGTTTGCATTCGAATAACCGACATACGACCAAATGACATTGTACAAAGCATTGACTATACCGAAACCAGTTGGACTCTCTCCATCGAAAGCATTGTGGAAGTTACCAGGAGATTGAAAGTTGTTTGTCTTGATTCCTCCTCCCAAAGCAACCCAACCGGTAACACTGATGAAAAGAACAATGATGACTTTAAAAGCACCCAAGACATTGGCCAAAAGCAAACCTGCCTTGACATTGATACCGTTGATCAAGAATGCAAAAGTGATGACAGCCACACCGATACCTCTAGAGTTCCATTGCGTAACCTCCTTGCCAGCAGCATTCAAAATATATTCACCAACGACAACCGAGTTACCGGCAGCCCAACCAAGGAAAAACACATAGGAAGCGTACATAGCTGTGACCAAGAACTTTGGTCTGCGAAACATGTATTCAAGATAATTCTTCTCACCTCCATTTCTTGGTAATGCTGTTCCCAATTCCATATAAACCAATAACCCAGTGAATGCAATGACAGTACCAGCAAACCACATCATCAATGCTGTTCCTACCGAGCCAGACAAAGTAAAGATTGTCGATCCAGTGGAGAATACCCCAGCACCCAACATTCTATTAAGCATCAAAAATGTTGCTGAAATTATACCAATTTCCTTGACATTTTTGTCAGCTTCCAAAACGTATGCTCCCTTTTCCGAGCCTGTTGTCAATTGACTATGATTATCGAAACTGTCAATTCCATTAGTGTTATTCTCAATACCATCATCTGTTTTTTTCTCAGAGTTTGAAGTGCTCAGGAACCTATAACCGTCTGCAAACCCCATTGTGAGTGTAGTTTTATATATGACAAGCAGATTTAATAAGCGAAGTGAGTGGCAATCACAATCTCTTTTATAGAAAAAATTTTGAATCTAACCTTGCAGCTGCAATTTTTTTATTTTTTTTTTTCTTTTCGGAAGCTTTTTTCCATTTAAATTTCTTTTTTTTTATTGAGGCTCTATTAGCTCTTCTCAAACTGTGGCGTATTAATTAACGTTACTTTAAATAGGGAGCCATACAGATACGTATATGGTATGGTAAGTAAGGGGGCACAAGAGGAATGTAGATAATCAGATTATTACGTTGTGTAGAAAAAGCTAGGCAATTGAAGAAAAGCTTTCTCTTCAAGAAAAAGTAGGAGAAATTTTCATGATAAGAGCCACAAATCTCACTGTGGATCCTACAATGAAAGAGGGGTGCGGTCATTTTTCAATTCTCCTATCGCATCCATCAACTCGTTGGCCAACTGCACTTGAATACTGTTGTTGGACCTCGAAGTCACCGAGGGTTTACTCTATCACCAAACCCAATTACACCCCCCCATCGCAGGGATCCCGACCGGAAAAACTCCAAATTATTATAAGGCGAGAAAAACAGAAATTGGTCACGTGAAGTTGCATTAAAAAGGCATTTTTGCAGCCCTTTCTTTTCTTTTTTCTTTCCTGAGCCTAATTTGGGTTTTGTGTATCTTGGCTGTTTTGCCCAACGGTTGGTTACAGGAATTAAATCATTTACTCTAAATTGATACCGTCCTGAAAACAAGATAAATTAGGAAAACTGTGGTTCCTGATATATAATTAATTATTTGATCTATTAATATGATCAATTTAAGGCGTTTACAGTGGCTTATTTTATTCTCTAGATCTAGGATTTATCGTATTTTGTTAATTGTTTTCAGTATCTCGTTTAATTCCACACAATGGCATAGCGATTGAATGTGGATTCATTTACGGCATGTTGAATGTGCGTAAACAGGGGTTCTACTCATTATTGTGGCGCCTGGTATTAGAAAGTCAATATGTTTAATCCGTAAACCTGTTTGATTGTGTTTGGCATGAATATTCAAAACGGGGCAGGGTATTGGCGATAAATTCATAGACAGCTCATACTTTGTTTGTTTTCATTGGCGCCCCTTTCCATCTCCCATTGGATAAATTTCACTACAGATCACCAATGCCTTTAGTTTACATCATGTGTCGAAAAAGTAATTTATGCGATATTCTATGCGATATTTCTCATATTGACTAAACGTCATCGACAGTCTACGTTTTCAGAGGCAATTCTACAGATATGACGATCTAAAACTTATGCAATTCATTCATTCTAAAAACAAGTACGTAAAACAATAGATCAAAAAAAGCAATCAAGGGGCATACTTTGGTGGAGGATCATAGGCACCATTATTCAGCTGTTGCTGAGCTGCATAACTTGCTTTGCTCGTCTCGGAAGTAGGAGGTTGTACTGTTTGGTCCTGTCTATCATTAAATCTTCCTCCACGGTTGTAATTCATTCTGCTGGAACTGCTGGTGGCGGGTGGACGAGAGTAGTATCCTGAATCCTGACGTTGGTATTCATTTTGTTCCTGTGGAGGAGGGTAATATTGCTGGTGTTGTTGTGGGTATCCCTGTTGTGGGTATCCTTGTTGTGGGTATCCCTGTTGTGTCATCTGTTGTTGTTGCTGTTGTAGTTGCTCGTCATCACTGTTTGCACGTTCATATTCCTCTCTCTCCTTAGCATTCATCTTCCTAAGCTTCTTCTTTCTCTTATGTTTATCAACGGCTATAGCACCTACTGCAATGGCGGTTCCGACTAAAAGCATTTTTGGTTTCGATTAAATGATATTTTCTTGATGGGAAGTGGAAGATGAAAATGGAGATTGCTTTGCTGGGATAAGCCAGAATATTTATAGTTGATTCAATTTCTTTTTTATTTCTCCCATCTCCAGCCGTCTTTACCGCTGTGCATAACAAAATGTTGCGATTTACGTCACTCCAAAATCTAAAAATAAAAGTGCAGAAGAGGCGCGGCTTGGCTAAGTTTTACAAACAAAGGTTGTCGTATTATCAACTATAAAGCGTGCATGAATAAGGTTTTACCGATATCTATAATATATTAGTACCCATGTCATCGTAACAAGTCATAATTACATATGCCGAGAAAACCACAAACAATGCCTTTGGTTCATCCGTCGTGTGTCGTAAAAGCTGTTTTTGCAACAATTTGACTCGACGCTGATCCCATTGACTAAAACAGCATCAACAGTTTATGTTCCAAGAGATAACTCTACAAATATGAAGATCCAAAAGACAAGATATTCATTCATTATATAAAAAAAACAAATCAGGTAAAACAAGGCAACAACAAAACCAATTAAACGGTAATTGTTGGTGGTGGAGTGTTGAAGGCACCGTTATTCGCAGCGACTAACTGAACTTTAGGGCATCCTATGTTTGCCTCGGATGCAGCAGTCGGAGCTGTTTGGTTCAGTTCGTTTGTCATTCTTCTTCCACGTTTGTAATTCATTCTGCTTGAACTACCGGTGGTGGCTGGAGGAGAGTAGAGCCCTGAATCTTGGTATGGTTCTGGATATTGCGGTGGGTATCCTCCTTGTTGCTTCTGTTCCTGAGCTCTGTTGTAGCGTTCATATTTCTCCTTCTTCATGTTTCTAAGCTTCTTCTTTTTAATTTGTTTTTCGACGGCGATAGCACCTAATGCGATGACGACTACAACTAACAGCATGTTTAAGTTTCAATTAATGGGTTTTTGATGTTTTTTTGATGATAAATGAAAAATAAAACACATCTTGGCTGGGGTAGACCCGATTATTTATAGCTGAATCGATTTCTTTTTCTTTCTTTTTTTATGTTTATCTCTAGGCTTGTTTACCGCTGTGCATAAAACAAACGTTGGTGATAAACAAGCATCATCCAGAAAACTAAAAGTATATAGGGCAGAGAGAAGGCGCGGCTGAAGGGGGGCGCTGCTTAGCTCCGTATATTCTAAGCCCTAATTAGCTTCATCAGTACGGGGCATTATAACAACTCCGAACTTTTTAAACCCTTATCTCATTTGAAATACAAACTCTTCCTATAACTCTATTTACACTAACTTTTTGATTTCTTCGTAAGCCTTGTTCAAGTTGTCCTCAGCCCCCACAAGATAAACAAACTTGGAAAACTTGTCACTAGCTTTTGGAATTGTAATAAACGTATTAGTTTTAGCACGCAACTGGTTAATCTTTGATCCTTGAGGACCAATGATTTTAGAAAACACAGCCGGTTTTGACGCATACAACCACCCTTGTGAGTCTGCTGACTCAGCCAACTCCAACTTCTTGTTGATGAATTCGGCCGCTTTTTCCACATTCTTCTCCTCCCCTTTCAATCTCCAAGGAATGACAACGTCATCGCCGGAATCGGCTGCAAACTTTTCAGTAGTAAATTTAAAATCTTCGTCATTGTCGGGATATGCTGACTCTGGGGGCACAGGAATCGAAGAAGATGATAATTTACTGGCTTGTCTGGTAAAGTTACCATGACTCACTTCAACTTTGTAGTCACTCTTTAATTTTTTGAACACAGCACCATGTTCAGAAACTAATGGATGGTATTTGCCTAAAATGTCAATGGACACCTTCCAGTCATCCTTGGTCAATGCTTCAATCTTTTCTTTGGCAGCAGCCACTTTTTCAGGTAAGCCACTCACCTTAACAATTGTGCTTTCATTGTTTGGTCTTGGAATTTCGATAGTAACACCAAATTCAGATTGCAATGAGTGACGAATTGAACCACTTGGTCCAATGATTAATCTATGTTTATCCTTAGGCAAATCAATCTCTTCAACAACTGATGCCTCCTTCTCCTTAACAATTGCCTCAATAGCACTGATGATCTTGTCCACAATTGCCTTATCACCTTGAGAAACAACTTCATCAGAACCCGAACCCTCGTTAGGTATAGCGAGCAAACGATGATACTTGCTTCTTGGCAAATCATCTCCTCCAGCAGTGCTGATAATTTGTTTCATTACTGAACCTGAAGGACCAACTAAATCACGGTGGTACTTGGGGTCGACCTTGATTGTACGCACAACAAAGTTTTCAACCTCATCAACAATTTCCTGGACCTTGGTGGATGCCTCCTTCAATGCAGACTTTGAACCCGTCAACTCCAATTCGACAATTCCACTTGATTCCTCATTATCACGTTTGAAAGTGTACTCGACACCAGTACCATCGGCAATGTCATTAATAGTTTCACCGCTTTTACCAATGACTCTGGCAACTGCCTTTGATGGGATTTGCAATTGTTTCTTGAACCCATTTTCTTTTTCAAACTGATACAATTCTTGTAACTCTTCTTCCGCTTTAGCGACACCCTTGGAAGGGCCCTTGATTGTAACTTCATCCTTTGACTTAGGTGCATCGGCAAAAGGAGATGGTGATGTGGTGTCAGCAGCAGGAAATCTAATCTTGACATTGTACTTGTCTTGTAAACGGTTTATAAAAACACCCTGAGCACCAATCATTCTACGGTGGTATTGGTTTTCAATTCTTACTCTAACCAAAGTTTCATCGGCCCATTTCTTAGCCAATGCCGAGATCTTTGCCTTTGCCGCTTCAACGTTCTTCTTGACTCCCTTGATTGTAACATCTGACTTGTCAGACTCATCCTTCTTGGCGTCTTGCTCTTGTACATCAATTTTTACACCAAACTCATCACGAAGAGAATTCAAAAAGGTTCCATTTTTACCAACCAATCTGGATACAGTTTGTGAAGGTACACGCACTTCGCCAATGAAGCCATTGGGGTATTCCTTTGCATCTGCCAACACTGATTCAATCTCCTTCTTAACAGCTGCAACCGATGACTTAATACCGTGGATGTAGATTTCATTCTCAGAAGGTGAAGAACCATTACTGTGTAACTTAACAGATACAGAGTCGGTTTCAATACTCGACAAAATAGATTTCAAAGTCACTCCCTTTGGCCCAGAAACAACATCATCCTGGTCCTTTGAAGCAACTTCCAATGTAGCACTTGATAAATTGGCTGCCAATTCTCTCAATGTATCTAAAGTGGAATTGACCTTGTCGAAGGAGTCACCACCACTTGTTCCAAAATCATCAAAATCTTCTGCTTCCTCTTGTTGATCTTCAGACTTGAACAAGGTTATGGTGTTGTGCAAAATGATGTATTCAACATTTTCCTTCTTAGCAATGTCACGAATGGTTCCATCAACTTTGTTCAACAAGAACGACTCAATATCATCAATTACCTTGGTTTGATCAGGGGTAATCTTATTGACTTGACTGACAATGGACTTTTTGGCTGCCTTGATATGTTCATCTCCACCCTTTGACACAATTTGAATTGGAATCGAGGTGCTCGATTCATTGTTCAATTCCTTGATTGAAGGAGTATTGATTACAACATCATTAGCATCGGCGATAGTTTTGAATGCGCCAATCTTATTCAAGTAAGCTGCCACAGCACTAACGTGTCTCAAGTTCCCCTTGTGAGCCTTTGACATATCCAAGACTTCAACCTTGTATTGTGAGGTGACTTTTCTTGCCTCCTCTTGAGCCAATTTAATATTCTTTTTCTCACCAGCAAATTTAACATTAGTCTCACCTTCTTTTGGTAATTGGATTAAAACATTACACTTTGATAAAACTTCATCGATAGGTAAAAATTGATACTTTGTTTTGGGGATTGGTACCTCTTCGGTGACTATCTTTTGTGACAATTTCTCCAATGCTGCCCTAACATCAGATCTAGCTTCCAATACCAACTCACGCTCACCATGAATTACTATATTGTTTGAAGCTGATTTAAAAGTGGGTATAGAAAAGTCTAATGCATCGTATTGATCAACAACTTTCTGCAATTCTGTCTCGGCAAATGGTTTGACTTTTTCATCCAAAGGAACCTTGACAGTCAAGTTCTTTGTTTCCTCCTTGACAATGGTCAAAATCTCATTCTTTGCAGCCTTGGCTCCTTCAACATCACCATCAATAGTGATCACAACAGTCGTGGCAAACAAGTCATCATCCTCTTCTTGACCGGCATCGCTTGAATCATGAGATTCCTCTTTATCTCCAATTTCAATCTTGACTTCATTAGCCTGGATAATCGGTTTCAAAGTCTTTCCACCTTGACCAATGATTCTAGATCTCAACTTGGCAGGCACATTAAACTTGATCTGCACTGGTTTGGTCAATTTCTTGACAACTAAGCGCTTGGCAATTTTAACATCATCTGGTTTACCGCTGATTAAAAAAGTCCTCTTTTTCGTGTGTTGCGAAGTGGTACATTCAACCGATGTTTTCGTCTCTTGCATAACGTAGGTCAATATCTTGATAAATTCAGCACGCGCAACATTCAATTGATCTTCAACGTCCAATGAAAAAGCTTCTTGGATGGTAGAGGTTTTCGGTTTAACGGCGAATCCATTACCACTCTTGGCAGTTTTGGGAAAACCAGAAGCAGAAGTTGCTGTTTTAGTTGGTGGTGCCTTCATTTTAGGGCCCCATGAAGAAGCACCTGATTGTTGGACATTTGAACTAGCTTTTGATCCTAAAGCAGGAAAAGCAGATTCATCGCTGATAGATGGCGTAGTACTTCTAGATTTCGGTTCTTGTCCAAAGACAGGTTCCGGCTCTTGTTCGACATCTTCCGAATGGTTCAAACGAGCAGCGATAATTTCAGCGGGAGTAGGCATACTTTTTTTTTCTTTTCAATTAAACAGATTTAAACAAAATGGACAATGCTTTATAGTAAAAGCAGCGGGGAGTTCAGTGGGAGGGAGGAGTGGTGTTTCGGTGGAATTCTCTTTTCAGCAGTATTGTATAAAACTGGAGGTGATTGGCAAAAGATTTGGTTGTAAAACTTTTTACTCGCCAAACTTTTTTCGCTTTTTTCTTTTTTTTGTTGACTGTGTCTGCTGCTGTCCTTTTTTATTTTTAGTCCAAAAATTGTTGGACACTACACCTTTGACGCCTCATTCTTTATGGAACCACAATTTTAAGAGAATCTAAAATCTGTGTTCATCGTAGATCACCCGTGTATATATTATCACTCGTTAAAATCGTCAATCGTTATAAATAAATAAATAAATAAATAAAAATGTATCAATTGGTTGCCTCCCTAGCTCAGCATTCTTGTGCAACACCAACTAACCCACTCTGATGGATCAAAAATGTTCTTGTTGAACTGAGTTTGTTTTGTTGGTGTGCGTTGGAAGATTTTCTATCGTACAGCTGGACCAAGTCACCTAGTGCATTGTAACTAATGAAAACATCATCCTTGTTCTTGTAATTTCTCTCGTCTCTCACAAAGAATTCAGCATTGCTTACGGTGATGAGTTTGCCATTCCATTTGTCAAAAGAATTAAGATCGGGCACACAGTTGGATATGTATTGCTTTTCGACAGTTGTGTAAGCATTTTCTTTTGATACAAACTTGTAATCATTGATGGTTACGTAGTCCATGTCGTCAGAAGATGATATTGACGAGGTTGCCGATTCTCTTCTCGCATGTTGCACATTGTCAAATATCGACTCGTCTTCACCATCTGTGCTGACAACATCTGAATCAAGCTCCTTATGCGTCAACTGGCTAGCTCTAATCATTGCACGATCGTCATTAGATGACTCGACACTATGGTGTCTTCCTCTACCATAACTAGCTGCTGCGGCAGTAGCAGCGAGTAGCGCATTGTTTCTGCTACTGTATCTCGATGGTATAGACTTTAGTTTTGTTACTGTCCTCAATTCCAAAGGCAAACTCAAATCCTTACCAATAGACAAGTTCCTGAACCAGCTAATCATTCCATGAAATGACCAAAATTGTAGCAATACTTGTTTATATTCAATTCTCAACCGAAGCGAGTTTTTGTACTTGACTAGTGACGAAGTGTTTGATGTTGATGATGTATGATCTTCTTTGTACATTGCCGAAATCAACTGGTTCAAAGAAGGCGCCTCGCCAACTTGTAAATGGGCTAAAGAATACGAATGGAGTAAAGATCCTTTGAATTTCTCAAACGTTGTACCCTTGATGTCAGCACTGCTAGGTTCGAAAAGCAACTGGTTGTCCTTTAAAATGTTGTAGTAGTTTGAAATGGTGGCTAATATCTTGTGATTTTTCTGCGTCTTGAGTTTGTTCTTCAATTTGCCAAACTTGGACTCGCTAAACATTGACTTGTTTCCTTCAAGACCGCCATAAGCATCACCAGAAAATATATCATTCAAGTCAACTTGATTTGAGTTGAAGTCCATTCCATTGTTCTTTTTGTACTCTGTGTTGAGATCGATGGTTAACTGGTTCAAGTTATTCAATTCAAAGTACAAATTGATGAGTAGGTCCTGTAATTTCTTGTCGGCATTCAAATTGTACATGTTCAACTGGGTCGAATTCATATGCAAAAGCACTGGCTTCCAGGACCTGTGACCGTTGTTGTACTGGTATGGAGTTAAGAACTCAGTCTTTAGTAATGCCAACCCATAAAAGTTTATCGACGATGTGTAGTTGGGAAGGACTTCTGAAGATGATGTGTACTCTGGTAATTTTGAATTCATTTTGAAAGCTATAACTATAACTAGTTGTTAGTAAATAAAGACACAGTATTAAGCGATATCAGGAAAAAGGAGGAAAATAATCTTTATATATATATCTCCATTATCAATTTCAAAGATTCTGTTACTCCGAAACGCGGCAAATCTTTGTGTTTATCATCATTATTTATACGACGTATTTGGAATAATTTCTTGGAGGAGGGGGGAAATTATTTTCTTTGCTTTTTTTCTTGACTAAAAAATTGTGGGGGAAAAAAAAACAAACACAACACGTAAATCTTTTTTTTTCTTTGATGGTTATGAATACTTCACGTGACCATTCCTCGCTAGAGCTGGTCAAAAACGTTTGGGGTATAATGATTGTCCTCCGATGTTGAGTTCCTCCGGGATGTGGTTGCTTTGTTGGTTGTATGAGGACCCAATTCATGCCACGCGTTAAGATGTATCATGACACCATAGCACACCACAAACTGTTGCAAATGGATGCCATCTCTGTTGGCCCTTTTTGCAATTTGGCTGAGTCTGACATACTTGTCGTGTGACAGATATAAATTACAGTTGCCGTTGTTGTTGTTGCATAACATTGCATACGGAGTGTGTGTAACTCATACCAAGTCGTCTTCTCCTTATAAGGACTTTTCCCTTCTTTAACTCATTGCAGAACGATACATACCATATATATATATATATATATATGTTCTAGTAGAAACAGTTGGAAGTGTTAATGAGATAGTTAGGATAAAGTGTCAAATTTGAAAGAATATTTCAAATCTCGAGTAAGGGTTTGGATATGTATTTATATCAATCATCATCTCTTTTCGGGTATATCGTCATCCCTGAGACAGACGCACGGTTAGGCAGACAAACCGAAAAAAAAAACACAGAATTGCCCACGAGAATTAATTTTCTTATTATTCTTCGCCGTAATATGTACGTCGCTAAAACCTGGTCACTCACATTTCTTAACAACTTTAGGAGCAATTTCCGAAGTATAAAAACAGAATAACAACCATAAGTCCGTACGCGTTGCCCAGAGTCTCAGTCACCCGATTCATCTTCTCAGAGAGAACAACTGAAATATATGTTGTTGACTTACATTTATAACAATTATTCGAGGCCTACTGCAGCGCCTTCTAGCTCGGGCCGTAACCAAATTTTATTTTATTCTGTTTGTTGAATGATCAATAATCCTTTTCTATTATTAGAATATGACGTTTAGCTTTATATTTGCATAGAAAAGAAAAATAGTTTCTACGAACCGAATTAGGCTTAAAATGTACATACTGGAGGTTTGATAAGAGTGCGAATGAGCAAAAAAACAAAAAAAAAACAATAAACCCTCTCCATAGTCTTATTGTTTTATTGGTGACAACTAAGTGAGACAAAGCAATAACAAAATGTTGTTTTTTGTTTAAGGATCACATCACACAACAACATCATCATCATCATCATCCAAACTAACCGAAATTGCCACTCGTAATTCAATCCTAATTTCATTTAAAAAACTTTTTGTTCCATTTTTTTCTGCAACCACAAAGTTGGCCAGCCATCAAACAAGAAGAACGAAGAAAAATTTTTCTCTTCTTTGTCCAGAGCATCGTCTCTCCAACGCACAAAGCAAATCGAACTGACTTGATATTACTAATACCATTTCTCTGTTATTTCATTGGTGCATAAAATGGTACAAACCCATCCTTATCGATAGAACTGAATTGTTCATACCCTTGATTAGTAAACATTTTCATGAAAGTCTACAATTCGATGAAATGAACTCCAGCTTAAGATTTACTGTTTAATAAAAACAAGCAAAGAAAAAATTAAATGAATTATGGGCGAACTAAAATTAATGCCTTAAGCCTCGCTAAATCATACTCTTGGTTTTACTTCCTAATTGGTGAAAGAGTAGAGCAAGACAAGAAAAGTAGTGAAAAGAAGACAGATTTTCTTACCCCCAAAGCTACCGAGTACATCTTCCCTCTTACTTCTTCCGCCACCATCTTCTTTGCTGCCCTTCTTCGCTAACCCTATGTTGGCTTACCATGCCAAGACCCTATGAAAAGAAAGTTTAAAAAAGTTTTTGAACCTAATTCTTGGCCGCAACCACTCTCTATCATTGCAGTTTCAAACATGGAAACTACTTCAGGCTTCAATATGGTAAAACGACCACCATTGTAGACAAAACAGAGAGGAGTAGTTCATGGGCAGAGTAAAAAGTTACAAAGCGTTTCCCTCCTGTTGTGTGCGATACACCCGAAATTTTCATTTTCGCTTAAATTAAAGTGCGTCAATATATTTTGCCAAGACTTTCGGAGTGGGGTAATCCTCGATCTTTCTCTTTCTCTCTCGTATATCACGAGATTAATATCGACATCACTCAGATCGTTGTTCTCTTTATTCCTAATTGAGCAAGCATCAAGAAACAAACAGATGACGCGTATTACAATTTATTCGGAAATATCGTAGAGTATATTTCATGGAAACGATATCACAATTTGGACTTTTCTTGGAATTAAAACAATTTACGAATTACTTCCACCAGTTAGGCCTTCACATCAGTGCCCACTACTATAGCTAATTAACAATAAGAAAGGAAAACGTCCCCGTAGCTTTGGTAAACCTTGTGAAGCTTTCAAAAAATTAAAATGGCAGTAAAAAAATCTCCCGGGGGCGAGTCGAACGCCCGATCCCAAGATGACAATATCTGGAAACAATTACAGTCTTGTGCTTTAAACCAACTAAGCTACCAGGAGGATTTTCTGACAAAATTCCTGAGCGACCCAATAAACAAATTTAAATTTTGGGGCAAATTTTTATATTTAAAGAGGTATATTGAACTAATTTAGGGTTCAATAACCCTTCTTCTTAGGTCTATCTTAACTCCACAACAATGAGAAGAGTGGATAGTATAATTGTTTTTTTGACCTGAAGTTGCTACTCCACGTTTCTGTATTTCACTGTTTTCATGTTTTGTTTGTCAAATTTTGCAACAAAATTGAAACTAAATATAGTTGTATACAAGTGTTGAATTACGACTATTAAAGCTCTCCTCCCTTTTTTTTATTGCTTGGTCCAGAGTAGAATATAAGATATCATGGAAGATCAAGGAGCTTCAGTTCCTGTACAGATTTTCATTTGTGTTTCAAACTCGGCAGAAAAGGCGGATTATGTTTTAGTATTAGAGTACGCATTTGCAAAAGCGTTTAAACGCTTAATTTAAAATCTATAAGCATAGGAAACATCGATTCCGAAACCTTTGAGGAACATGAAGAAGAGGAGGGGTATTTTTTGAGACAGTCTCGTACAGGAACTGCGAAATCTAATGTACAGAGTGTTGTGGTAATCTCATCTCTGGAATCCCTTTTCAATCTTTCCAATTCTGAAGAGAGGGTGGAAGGGATAAAGGCAGCCCTCAAGACACAAACAGGCTCTATAAGTGAAAGTGAAAATTCTGTTTCAATTAAAGTTTAGTCGTTCAAATCGCTTAAAAGAATCTCCAAACTCGCCTCTTCCCCCGACACTATACCCCCTTCAAATATTGAAAAATTTTGTTGTTATTGTTTGGTTTAGGTAATCTTAAACACCTTAAAAGTGTAAATGAAAGCTTATTCTAGGAAGATCTTTGTATATTATAATTTAGAGAGGCATCCCCCCCCGCTTGTTTAACGAATTGAAAATGAGTGGAAAACATACATAGATTTGGTGATCCAAACATAAAAAAAGGGCAAAGAAAAGAGCACTAAGCTGAATTAAGATTTAAAATTTTAGTCTGTAAAATAATTAATATTTTTTTTGTTTAAAAAGTTTCCATGAAACACTTGGACTGTGGATGTTTAGAGATAATAAAAGTGGCTTCATTTTTGTTTATATACTAAAGCTCTATCTCTTGTAGTTTTTGCTATACTTACCTTCTCAGAACGAGAGATGTTACACTGCAATATGAAACTAATGTCTGGCTTGTGGTACTAAAGTGATTTGGGGAGAAGAGACTATGTTCCTTTTGCTTTGAAGATTACGTGTAATTAAATGAAAATTTTTGTGATGTTGATTGGTTTCTTTTTTCTCTACCCCAGATTTTGAAATAAATATTTTACCTTAAAGGAAAAGGGAAAAGGAAAATTTTTTATTAACAATACAAAACGCTGCAAAAGAGGAATTATTTCAGACACGAAATCCAAAGATAAGTTCAGACACTTTTTTCTCATTGGCTGGTTAAATAGAACAAATTTATTAATTATTATATTATTTGGTTTTGTGTATTGTGTCGGCAGTAAAAGCAAACTTAATGCGTATAAAGCACTCATCATAGGTGACGCATATATCTAAATCACACAAAATGGAAAAGTCCGATCCACACATAATTCACTCAAACCACCTATTGTCTTACTTTGTTCAAAAAAAGAAATATTAGCCCAACAAAAACTTTCAAAAGAAAACTCTGACGTCTATTTCCGCAAATGGTCAAAATGAGAGTTTACTTGTGCACTAACGTATAGATATATATATATATATACGAATGCATAACTCAACATTCTAGTAAGGAATGGTAGTACAAGGCGTTGTAGAATGATTCGTGGGAGATCTTACAGATTGCGGCACACTTGAAATAAGGTGTCCAAAAAACAGGAAAATAAGGAGAATGGATAAATGTAATTGAACTTTATGTCCGCTTTTGTGGATGATTAATTTTTCTTTTGTTCAGTTACAATGCCACATACCTGCTTCATTATCAATCTAAGCTTACAAGGACAAGCACACAAGCACACAAGCACACAAGCACACAAGCACACATACATACACCTACGAACAACAGATATACACTATTAACTTCGTTCCTTAACTTACGAAAGTAGAGATTTTTGTTTTTCGAATTGCTTAAAATTCCTGCTGTATTTTTATGTCTGTTTTTTTCTAAAATCTGGGGTTTTTGTGGCGTTGATAAAGTTTTCCAGACTAAAAACAAAATAATCCTGAGAAACCAAAAGTGTAGAAAGTGAATTGAAAGAGAAGACGCGACATCAACCAAAAGAGGTAAACACTTGATTAGACGAAGTTACATCCACCGGAAAGGAATAGAATATGTAAATCTAAAAAGAACAACACTGATAAATAATCAATTTAGTTTCGAAAGCAGAAGTAAAAGATTCTATCAGTATCTAACTCCCCACCCCTCCCCCTCAGATCCATCCTTCCGAGTAATCTAGTAATCGACAAGAATTCAATTAGCAGTAGGGTTACACTTTAACACACAGTGCATATCACTTAGTGGGGGCTTTCGAGTAGGACTTCTATCCCTGCAGAAGCGAATGGTGTATTTTCGTTTCTTTGGTTTTTGATATGCAACTGCCTACACTTCTTATCATCATTAATTTGATCATTTCTTCTATATATAGTCCAGTTCGTCGCGAATCCTTTTTATATACTTTTATATAGAGAATAACTTTATTATTTCATTTCTACCACTATAACAAATTCTTAGTGTTTGCTAATCATTTAAAAGATATTAGTTGTACAGCACAGATCTTGACCCTAGTATATTAAGGTGCGTTATTAGATGAAACAACAATGGTGGCGGTTCAACAAAATTTTTGATTTAAGGAACGTTTGTTCAACAATTTCAAAAAACTCCGAGATGTGGAAAATTCAGACACAGATATTAAGAAAACAAAAACACAACTAAGAGCATTTAGATGAGAGGTATACGGAGACATGGAAGTCCACAGCGTCTTAAGTGAACCCAATCAATTACAAAAAAGAACGTATTTGATGATATCATAAGAACAATAACAGAAGTAGGAAGTTTAAGAAAGATGGCAGAAGCACGCCAGTGCTTTAGAAGAATGTTTGCGATTGCCATTGTCTGGGGAGTTTTCTCTTCTAAAGAAATTAAGTAGGTTGAGTAGTGTAATTTTGAAAGAAGTGGTATACTAATGTTGCCCTTTACTTCTCAATTGAGCGAGTGGCAGTGTTAAAACTTAGACAATCAGTAGAAGCAGTGGTGCTTTATGTTTTCTGCTAGAGTGTATAGCTTGTAATTTTTGTTTTCATTATATCTATTTAAAGAGAATGCACAATACAAATATTTGCCAAGATAATAAAGTGAAGTAGAGAATGGAATCTACTTTATCTACAATATTAACACCGACAAGAATAGATTCGTATATGATAAGGAAGTCTATAGCAACTATATTCTTTAATCGTCCTTAATCACGGTCCCTCAAATTATATATACAAATTTAGAAAGGAATAAATAACTAAAGAGAAGCAAGGGGGTTTCACACTGTTTATTGTCGTATCGTCTAGTTCCTATTATTATGCACTTTTCTGCCTTCTCCTGTAGTCTGTTCCTTACTGAAATGCCGTGAGATCTACACAGACAAAACTAATTTTGGAATGCCCCTACCAGTTCATCTTTCAAATGTATAGCTTCGTCGTCAAGAAAAGACACCCACACTACCAACTTTAGTTGCCCTTTTTATTTCCATAACAGAGAGTTTCCTCATACGTCATTGACTTGCTTGAGTTCCCAAATAGGAAAAGGTCGTGCATTCACCAAACAAACAAGGCGAATTATAATATCTACATACAGTATCAATCAAAATAAAAGAAAAAATATAGTGAGTTTCGCTGTGCGTACACACAACGGTGACAAAATTTCAATTGCCCCGCTGGAGTAAAAGTGGCGAAAATTCTTTTGTCATACAATAGCGACGCCAACAGAAGGTGAAATAAGGAAATATCAAATTCTGCGAGCACACGCACACACAAACACACAATTGCTATTTCTGATTACTTAAGAATTCCTTCTTTTTGTTCCCTACCATAAAAGGGCACCTTAACATAGAAATAAAGGGAGGTAATAATTATTTTACACTATTTTTGTTGCTTTTGGTAAGGAACAATAAAAAGAAAAACAAATGACTTTGAGCTCCATGAAGGATAGTTTCCTAATTAGTCATAGTCGCCGGTGATACAAAGAAGAGGAAAAGAAAAGACACTAAATGCACTGTGAGGTAGTGTATCTATTACTAAAATCTATTACTAGTGGTATTAAAAATAAATGTCTGTCTGTCTTAAATGTGTTTGTCCCTGGGGCTTTGTAACCCTTTTTATGTTAGTTTTTTTTTCTTGTCGTTTTTTCATTGCTAGTATTTCGTACTTAAAAGAAAAAAGTGTCTGATCTTCTTTTAATATTGTCTTTGTCTTTTGTGATCACACACTTTTTGAAAACTCGGACACTAAAGACGGACATTTTAAACAAAAATACGGAATTATTTTGATTGTTTTATGTTTGTGGCTTACTCTCTTTTTCCTTTTTATTGTCCCTAGTTTTGTTCTGTGTATGGGGGAGTCAGGGTGGGAGGCGCAAGTATAGATTTTGTCACCTTTTTGCTTCACAAAGAAATTTTGCTGTCTTTCAGTGCACTTGACTTTGAAGATACTTCTCTCCTTGTAGATTAGTGAAATGATGATCTGATTAGTTGATTAAAGAACTCACCTAGGTTTATTTTATTTTATTTCTTTTAACTTTATTTCTTTTTTTTTTTTTTTTTTTTAATTTTAATTTTATATTTTTATATTTTTATATTTTTATATTTTTATATTTTTATATTATTTTTCTGTCTGTTGTCTGTTCCCTCATACTCTCTCTTTCTGTTTTATGCCTGTCTCGGTTTAAATTGAAGTCTGTCTTTGAATTCTTTTTTTTTCCCTTTTTTCTTTTTATAAATATATATCCCACATTTTGACTTCTTTTTCTTTTTTATTTTTACAACCACCGTTCAGAACCCATATTAACAACCAGGGGGTGTATTCCAGTCTTATTATAACAGCAATATACTACAACCACAACAATAGCTAACTATCTATCAAATATTGTCCAAGATGAATATGCAACCATCATTGTCACTATGCTCACCCCAGACTTTGTCGTCGTCAACTTCAGTGCTGGACACCAATACTAGTAGCGACGGCAGCATCACTCTCAACGTCAAAACTATGCGCAGAAATACCATTCATTCCAATATTACACCACCCATCGCCACGCAACCTATTCCGAAAAAGTCACAACAAATTAGAACTGACAAACCAAGACCGCACATGTGCAGTGTTTGTACGCGTGCTTTTGCCAGGTTGGAACATTTAAAACGTCACGAAAGAGCCCATACAAATGAAAAACCTTACCAGTGTGCTGCTTGCGGTAGATGTTTTGCTCGTCGTGATTTGGTATTGCGTCATCAACAAAAACTTCATACCAATTTACCCACTTTGATGCGTAAAGGTTCCTCTAAAGACCAAGATATCAACGAACATATAAATGTATTGCAAAACAACACAGATCCAAATGCCCCTTTACCAAATGGTGCTACACCTTTATCAGAGGCTGTTGATGGAAGTGATGCCGATACAAACAACAGTAGACCACAATTTCGCACCGGGCTCTTTGACATTAGCAATCAAACCCAAGCAGATGGAAGCCTGCCGCATCATCTACTGATGGGACCATCGCCTATCACTTCAAGCAATTCACCTAGACCTAGTATTACTCTACATAGCAGCAATGCAAGAAGAGGAAGTGTCTCGTTTAACCAGCAAGCAAAAGCAACGCCAATGTCGCGTCAAAATTCAACAACCTCAAATAGAAGGAAATCAAGTCAAGTTAAGCAAGAACCATCTCCAGAATCTGATACACCCAAGAGAAAAAAGATGACGACTTTTAAACCTACTTCGGAATTCACCGACAAATCATCCCATTTCTTACACAACTATAGACACGCGTCGTATTCAGCTGCGTCGGGAATTTCGTATGCGAACATTAAGGAGGCAAAGCAAATCCAAGAGCACAATGCGCTTGAGTTTGGAAATGCAGTACCGACACAAGTTGAGTTTGGGACACCACCACTTGGTCCTCATAGTGAAGACTACCATAAAATCATGGAAATGGGTGATTTATTAGATTGGGGTAATATTGACCATTTGGACTTGAGTGATGATAAGTTTTCGCTTCGTCAGAAATCGTTAAAGAATTTACAAGATTTTTTCACTCTTGGGCCTAAAAATAGCGAATTGAAGTCAGTACCTATGCAGCATGCACAAAGTGTTCCACAGAGAAAGTCTATTTTTGCTATAGACGACGAGAGTATGGATCCAACAGCTGGATTTCCAATCCAACCGCCACCAATTGAGGAAAATGAACCGGCTCCAGAACAATTGCAACAACCGGATCAGCTACAATCACAGATACAGACACAGATGCAGACACAGCCACAGCCACAGCCACAATCACAATCACAACCACAGCAGCAGCATCAACAGCAGCAGCATCAACAACAGCAGCATCAACAGCAGCAGCAACCACAGCAACAACCCCAATTGCATCAGCTACTGCCGCAATCTCAACAAGGCTCGATTTCTTCTGTTGGCAGCATTGATCCTCTGCATTTGAGCAACAACAACAATGGCAACGTGCCAAGCGTGAGTAAAAGGTCAAGATCATCAATGGAAGCTTCAACCACTCCACAAGCCAACTTACTTGGAAATGCCAATATTGCACCCACTTTCCCTAGCGAAAGTGATTGGGTTAAGGATTTGGTTACCCCAGCGTTTGATTTGAATTTGAATTTCAGTGCCAATACCAGTTTCGAAGATTTAAAAGGCTACTTCAATAACCAGAAGCTAAATGAAAATACAGTCAATCTCCCCAAGAAACAAGCACAGGATTTCATGCAGCAATTGCTTAGTGCCAGTGGGCAAGACGCGTCACACCTGATTGATTATTCTATTGAATTTCCACCCAATTTCTTCAATTTTGATTCAACTTTGATTTCAGCTGAGACTAGGGAAAAAATGATTTCCATGAGTCACGTTGATAGTAAAGAATTTCCTTCTTTGGAGAGCTTAAAGTACTATGCGCAAATGTTTGAATTTGGGTTCAACAAGTATTGCTCATTTATCCATTTGCCATCTTTGAAAAATGTACGTGGACAAAACTTTGAAACGGTGCCACTTTTATTGGCAATCACTGCTATTGGATCCTTGTATGCCTACAATAACCATGATGCGTTGTTATTGTTCAACATGTCTAAGTATCACATACAAAGCTTTTTTGAGAGAGAATTGACTGTTGATAACCTTCAGTTTAAAAAGATTCCATTGATGGCACACCAATGTCTTGTTTTGCACATTATGCTTTCGTTGTTTTTCAATGAACCGAATGTAATTGACATCACTGCAAGACAAATCAAGTCAATGATTGGATTGATCAAATCAACCAATTTTAATGAACCATTGGAGCAATCAATCATTCCACCACAAGCTGCACCTCACGGATTAATGAACAACGATGAAATCAAACCGATTATTCAGCACAACTATGACTATTTCATTTTAGCGCAATCGAGAATTAGAACTTTGCATACGTTTTACATCTTGCAAGTGTTTAGATCTAGTATCACGGGTGCACCAATTTTATTTCCCGCAACAATGATGAAGAGCGGATCTTATTGCACTAACCGTGAGCTTTGGTGGAGCCCCAATGCCAGTAGCTGGTATGACACTGTTTGCAAGACAAACCCTCCAAATTGGTCTATTGTTAAGTTGAGCAATGGCACGACTGTGAATGAGCTCATTAGTTATTTGCAGAACCCAAACCCAATGAACAGCATTCCCAATGCCAACCTTCTCACTATCTTGTTCAATATTCATGAACAAGTTGGTGCTGACTTGCGAGCTGGTGATTTCAGTTATATGAATTGGAATGTTGAAAAAAGACCCAAGTATCACCATTTGATGAACAATTGGCAGATTCTTTTTTACAAAAACAATGGTAATTTAGACACATCGTCATTAAACTGTGATCAGTTTAGCCATTCACCCGATTTGAAACAGATTATCCCTCTTTGGTATATGTTGAAGATGAAGTTGGATATCAATCTCGATGCTACTTTCAGCCACATTTTCAAAAAGGACTATGCATCAATGAATAAGGAATTGGACTTGATGGATTACCGTGAATCGAACTATAGTGTCTTGAGCAAATCATTGGGTTCAGGCTATAGTATTTTGGATTTGTGGATACAAACTACTGAGACAAATAGCCTTGATGTGCGTGAAACTACTGTTCGTACGCCAGTATTCTTATTTTGTGGATTATTGGCTAGTATTTTGGTAATAGCTACCTATCTTGATTTCTTGGAACAGCAATGCAAGAGAAGGGATATTTCTAATCAAGAATTAATGGAGTGGCTAAGATGTCAAGAAACCTTTACCAAGATGGAAAAAGTTTTAACTCCAGGTGTAAAGTCGGTATATTCAGATGTGTTGACCAAAGATATGCATAATTTAAGTATTGTTACTGATTCACTTCGAAACAAGATTATTAAATTGAGTGAAGAAAGATCGAAATGTGATGATAATTTATCACGCGGAGTTGGTTTGGATTTGAATAGAGACCGGGTAATGAAGTTGAATCAAGAGATTAGAGATTATGTGATCAAGAATAATTTGTCCAACAGGGCCTTTTATTTGGGTATTAGAGTGTTTGCTGATGCCCCTGTATGGCCAGCAGCTATGGGTTTTGCTGAAGCTTTGCAAATTAGATCAGCCCATTTGGCACAACAGCAGAGAAACATGTTTTAAGAGGAAATATCACAGATGGGGTTACAATGATGATGATGATGATGATTTATTACAACGACAACGACAACGACAACGACAACGACAACGACGATGACGACGATGATGATGACCTGTAATGTTTTTATATTTATTTATTATTCACTCTTATTTTCACTTCAATAAATAACGATGTATTATTTATACCTTTCTATTCTATTCTCGATAAACAAATACTCTAATTTACATCTCTAATAAAAACCTTGTTGTTGCAAATAAGATACAACTTCATCAATTGTAACATTTAGATTTTCATTCAATTTAAATTGTCCCTTGGAGGCATCGCTATTTGAACCAACAATGATGGAATTTCCGTCACCAACCAAATTAGCAACTTTGTCAGTGTGAGTGTTTTCAGTGGTCAAGATCACACCAGCACCCGATTTGACCAATTCATTAATGATGAAGGGATCAACATTGTGTTCTTGTTGATCGATTTTGGTGATTCTTCTTTCACCGTTGAATTGATTCAAGGTTGATTGTAAAGCAAAGCTCAAGTATTGACCCAACTTGGATTCAGTTTCAATAATGATGACAAAACCTTGTTTGAATCTTGGTGGGTTGGTTTCACGCAAAATCTTGACAACTTCAGGGTAGGAAAACCATTCAGGAATGGCATCACCAGTACGCAACTTGTTTCTCAATTCGGTTCCGGAAATATTTGCTGTTTTGACTTTGGAAGTGTCAATAGTGTCAATTGGGGCATATCTATCCTCATCAGGCAAATAAGTAACCATTCTAAATGGAACAATCTTGATATCTAATTCATCTTGATACTTTTGTAACAATTCTTGCGCATCATAAGGACCGTAGAAATCAACCCCCTGAGAGTTTTTACCAGGACCAGCATGATCTCTACCAACAATGAAATGATCAACACCATAATTGGTTCTAATTAATGCGTGCCACATGGCTTCTCTATCACCACCCATTCTCATGGCCAATGGCAAAAGAGACAACGATGCTAATCCTTCAGGGAACTTTTGCAAGATTTGCTTGTAGACTTTGACTCTTGTATGATGGTCAATGTCACCTGGTTTGGTTAAACCAACAACTGGATGAATCAAAACATGGGCGCTTGAACCAATATCATTAGCGGCTCTAATGGTTAATTCACGATGAGCTCTATGCATAGGGTTTCTAGTTTGGAAAGCGACAATATTTTGGTCGGTCCATCCCAAAGAATCAAATTCTTTTCTCAATTCAGTTGGTGTCTTTCTTGAATCGACATAATCGTAATGTTTTGGGTAGTTGATACCTTCCAATGAACCTCCAATGTATACATCACCAGCAGTTTCGAAAAGATATTTGTTGGCTGGATGTTCTGGATCGCCCCTAAAAACCAACTTTGCTTCTTTTTGCTTATCAGGGGTATAAATCGACTCAATAGTTAAAATGGCCAATGGAGTTTCATCTCTTAAATCCAATAAGGCAATTCTATCACCCAATTTGTATTGTTGAGCGGCTTGTGGAGAAACGTCCAAAGTAATTGGAATTGGCCAAAGCAAACCTTTACTTTGATTGTTCTTGACGGAAGTCAACCTCAAATCTTCAACCACGCTCTTGTAGTCATCTTCATTGAGGAATCCAGTCAAGGGAGAAAATCCACCATTTAAAATCAACTCTAAATCACACAATTGTCTTGGAGTTAATGTCAAGTGGGGCAAGGTTTCAACTTCCTTCAACAACTGTGGCTTTTTTTCAGCGTCGCGAATAATCAAGTCATTAAGTTGACCTCCGTGTGGTTTTGGAATAGGCATGCTTTGAAATGTAGCTAGGATGTGTTTATAGATTCTAGGAATGAATGAAACTTGATAATACCTGTTGAAATTTTTCACATTTTCTTTTTTAAAATTTTTTTTTATGCATGAATCATTATTGATTTACAGTCGATTAGATTCCCCAGTAAGATATTTTTTTCAATTTTGCTGCAAATATAAAACACAAAAAAGGAAAATTTTGGTGGGAAAAAAATGGAACAATAGCACGTGACACACTGTCATTTTTGACTGACGTAATTGTTAGATGGTTTTAATGTCGTAAATGCGTGTTGCTTTTGTTTTGCGTCAAAGGTCGCAAACTGTAAGAGCTGGTTCTTGTAGCATTTATAACTGGCAATACTCTTCACTAGTTAAGTTGGTGATGTGGCACCACGATTACCAATGGCCGTACTTTTTTCATAAACTTCCAATCGTGGTGGCGTCAACAACTGTGGTACCAAGAAATTAAGTCAAGAAAACTTTGTAGTGTTGATATAAATTGTGGCTGTCTAATGATCAAGCAATCAGCAAGTATAGTATGGAAAATGAAAGCTGGGGATCATAGCTGGGCAGTGATGTCGTGATGGCTGATCCTCTTTGCTCAATTACTCTGGCTTTTTGGAGAGGTGGCAACTTGTTTCGTATCTTAGTTGATCTATGTTCGTTCTCCTCTTCTCTCAAATTCTTCTAATCTGATTGGCCACCCAAGAGAGAAATCAACTTCCAACATTCAGTGCGGGGAAGAGATTCCTCCATTGTAATCGCCGTGCTTTGCTGTTCCCAACGTGGAGGATTTGTCTGAATACACTGGTTTTGACCATTTTTGTGTTGTGAACCCTTGTTGCAATCAAAGAAAAGTGGGGGATTAAATTTGGGGGAAGGAGTTGGACAGTTTCAACAACATAACTAGAGCTATTGTTTGTGCCCCTCCTGGTTGCTACAAGTTACAGAAGCTGATGCCCCACCCCTCTCACCACCATAGAGAATTAACTATGATGCTGGTAATTAAAAAGCTTTCGAGAATCAAGCTCAAATAACTGGACTCTGTATTAGGAGAGATTAAACCAACAGAAAAATGCCCCACATTTGACATGGAAGTTGCACAAGTTACCTTTAGAGAAAACCAACTGCTTTGACATGAGGGACTACGTTTTGCAACCCTGTTTGGACCTTTTTTTTGATCGCCTAGTGTACGAAAAGACAGGGTGTTTACAAAAGCAGGTGTCATGTCTAAAGCCGATATGGCAATTGATCAAAACAAAGGAGCTTTACTTACAGCGCAAAGCACTGGCTCAATCTTACTCAAGGTTAAAGACAGACTAGGCTGACGAAGTTCTCAATAATGGATGTGTGTTTAATACGCTGTTTATTATTTCCATACAATTCGCCGGAAATGCGTTTTCCGATCTCGCTGAAATGTGCTTGGTAGTTGGAAGTGGAGGATTCTCGTCAAAAGTAAAAATTGGCAACCGCGTAAACTTTTGGGCAGTTCCTCAACGACCGTAACTCGCGTTTAACCAACAACATTGAGCTTATTTGTGATACTTTAATCTAATTATTAACCAATAAATCAATTTCCGGCGAAGCGGGCCAAGCTGGAAAGTGGTTTCCTGTATACAAACCCCTCCTTTTATTTTTGTTTTTTTTTTTGTTTTTTCCATTAAGCTCTATCAAGTTCAGAGCTTCACGTGGACGGATTGATGTTTGGTAACAAGACTGAATCACAACACTTTTTTGGGTATTACAGTAACCCAATTGACTTACAGAGATTTGCTCTAGATTTGCTCTTTGTTTTCAAAGAACCAATCCCTTGACTTATGGATAACCTCTACTGGAACTCAAGAAATTAAATTAAAATTAAAACCTTTTGTCCAACAAAACTGAAATGATCCAACGCGCACTACCAACAATAATAAGTTTGATGTTTTTTTTTTATATTTGCTATTGTATTTGAAAGAGAGAGAGATAAAAACGTTCTCTCAAATAATATAAAACTAAATCAATAAAATTCAGTTTTACAAAAATTTTCAAACCTCTTTCTTTCAATTGCTCTTCATCTACAAAGTATAAAGATACAATTAACTAATATCCATCAACAATGTCAACTGATTCAAAAGCTCCACAGTATGTAATTGATTTTCCAATGGCAAAGGATTGCCATTTTGAAGCAGAAGCAGAAGCAGATGAAGAAGCTAAGATAAGCGCCGGGATACCGCAACGTTTCCATCAAGAGTCTATAATCACTACATTAGAGGTCAATTGGTTGCAAGGGATGCCAATCACATCTCAAATTTTTTATTCACCACAACCCATGCTACGTACTAACCTACTTGCTATCTCCGGATTGAGCAATTCAGTCGACATCCAGCGGAAAAAAGGGCTCCCCCAACAATAATTGAATGACCGAGTATCGATTTTTTTTTTGTCTGTTCAATTTTGGACAAGAGAGAACAAAGGGAAAATCAAAAATTAATCCGCTTGCCCTTAACGATTCCTCCGCAATTCCAAATTTTATTTTTTTCACATAAATATACCAATAAATTCCTGTCAATTGGGTGGATCTCAAATACCTAACTCCAAACATACTCGTCTTAACTAGTACTAACACAGCACATGGCATCCTCACGCGCGTTATCAAGGCTATCTGCTATCTCTAACCACATGACCATGCATAATACTAACAGTATAATTCCTAGAGGTGATCTCGGTTTAATTGGTTTAGCCGTTATGGGTCAAAACTTGATCCTTAACGCTGCCGACCACGGATACAATGTTGTCGCCTACAACAGAACTGTCTCTAAAGTTGACCACTTCTTGGACAACGAAGCTAAAGGTAACAAGCACATCATTGGTGCTCATTCTATCCAAGAATTGGTAGACAACTTGAAAAGGCCAAGAAGAATTATGTTGTTGGTCAAGGCCGGTCAAGCTGTTGATGCATTCATTGAACAATTGTTGCCATACTTGGACAAAGGAGATATCATCATTGACGGTGGTAACTCACACTTCCCAGACAGTAACAGAAGATACGAAGAATTGAAAAAGAAGGGTATCTTGTTTGTTGGTTGTGGTGTTTCTGGTGGTGAAGAAGGTGCTAGACACGGTCCATCTTTGATGCCAGGTGGTAACGAAGAAGCTTGGCCACATATTAAGCCAATTTTCCAAGCTATTGCCGCCAAGTCCGATGGTGAACCTTGTTGTGACTGGGTTGGTGATGCCGGTGCTGGTCATTACGTCAAGATGGTCCACAATGGTATTGAATACGGTGATATGCAATTGATTTGTGAAGCTTATGATGTTATGAAGAGAGTTGGTAAGTTTGAAGATGACGAAATTGCTGATGTTTTTGCCCAATGGAACAAGGGGGTCTTGGACTCGTACTTGATTGAAATCACCAGAGATATTTTGAGATTCAAGGACCCAACTGACAACAAACCAGTTGTTGAAAAAATTTTGGATACTGCTGGTCAAAAAGGTACTGGTAAATGGACTGCCATTAACGCCCTTGATTTGGGTATCCCAGTCACCTTGATTGGTGAAGCTGTTTTCGCCAGATGTCTTTCAGCTTTGAAATCAGAAAGAGTCAAGGCATCAAAGATCTTGAAGGGACCAGAAGTTGGTGAAAAATCACCAATCACTGACAAGAAGAAGTTCATTGATGACTTGGAACAAGCCTTGTATGCATCCAAGATTATCTCATATGCTCAAGGTTTCATGTTGATGAGACAAGCCTCAAAGGACTACAACTGGAAATTGAACTACAGTGTTATTGCTTTGATGTGGAGAGGTGGCTGTATCATTAGATCAGTTTTCTTGAAGGATATCACTGCTGCTTACAGAGAAAACCCAAACTTGGACAACTTGTTGTTCCACCCATTCTTCTTGGAAGCCGTTACCAAAGCTCAATCCGGTTGGAGATCTGCCCTTGGTCATGCCATTACTCAAGGTATCCCAACCCCAGCCTTCTCCACCGCTTTGGCCTTCTACGATGGTTTAAGATCAGAACAATTACCAGCCAACTTGTTGCAAGCTCAAAGAGACTACTTTGGTGCTCACACTTTCGAAGTTGCTAAAGGTAAGGGAACCAGCTTTGTTCCAGAAGACAAGTGGGTACATGTCAACTGGACCGGTAGAGGTGGTGATGTCTCTGCTTCAAACTATGATGTCTAATTGTGAAACAAAAAAAGGGACTTCTTATATAGGATATACTTTTGGATAAATAATAAAGTCTGTGTTTAAGAGTTGATGTAGATGGGACCAGTACCAGAACTGGGATAGATGGAGTTTGTAAATATGTTATCATCATAGTGGAAGTTGGGGGAGGGAAGTCTATACTGGCGTGGATGGTGAATTTCATGTAATATGAAATTGTCATTTAAATTTAAAGCAAATCAAACAAAAGCGTTGATCGTGTATATTAAATTCTTAGACGTGTCTGACATAAGTTCCAGCTTTCTACTGCTTGTGGATATGACCACCCTTTGGAACCGATACGAATGGCTTCTGGTTAAGAAAGCAGTGGATTTTAGGTACTCATTGTAGGCTCCATTGTGGATGTATTGACTTAAGCGACGTAAATGCTATATAATAAAGTTTGAAATGTTTATCAGATGCTGATAAAATGTTTGAATTTAATTTAAATAAATACTGATAAGCTACAATAGCATCGGTGTCAATGTTTAGCTCGAAGTCGTTATCAAAAATAAAGAAGAGAGATTTTCGGATTAGGAAATAAGCGGAATTCGTCGGTAGCGGTTGTTATCAATGGCAAAATGCTGCAACGGGGCTTATTTGAGATACTCGCCGTATTGAAAACGGAGTAAGACACCCTACACAATGCCAACACACACACACACACACACACACATATATATATATATGTAGCAAAGAGGAGATCCCATTTTTTTTGAAGCTGTCTCAACAAACTCCACAACAGTTGAGAAGAAGTCATGACTGAAACGCATTCTGTATCAACATCTAACCATATAGACAATGAGAAAACCCACGAAGCGGTGATTACAATCCACGAAGGGCAAATTGAACAAGATAATCCAACAGGATACGAACTTTATGAAAAAGCTCAAGATATTTCGACTGAAGAAGATTTAGAGATTTATAAAAAAGTGTTGCGTAAAGTTGATTGGAGGATTGTGCCTTTACTTTGTATCACTTATACATTGCAATTTTTGGATAAGTTATCATTAAATTATGCTTCTGCTTATAGTCTCAAAGAGGACTTGAATCTAGTAGGACAACGGTATTCGTGGGTTGCGGCAATTTTTAATTTCGGTTATTTATTTTGGGCTATCCCTGGTAATTACATCATACAGAGACTTCCAGTTGCCAAATACACGGGCTTCTTGTTATTTACATGGTCAATAATTTTGATTGGGCATGTTGGATTGAGCAACTATGGCGGTGCATTAGTGATTAGATTCATCTTGGGGATGTTTGAAGCCAGCATCAGTCCATCGTGTATGATAATTTGTGGACTGTTTTACACGATCAAACAGCAACCTATGCGCATGTGTTTATTTCTTTCATTCAATGGTGTTGCCACTATGGTTGGTGCGTTGTTGGGTTTCGGATTGGGACATGCAACGCATGCTAGTATCAAACCGTGGAAATTGATTTTTTTGGTTATTGGATTGATGAATCTTGTTTGGTCAGTGGTTTTCCTTTGGCTTTGTCCCGATTCCCCAGAACATGCCAAGTTCTTAACGGAGGAGGAAAAAGCGGTCTTGGTTAAACATATTGCTAGTAATAATCAAGGTGTCAAGAATAAAAAATTTGAAAAACATCAAGTAGTTGAAGCTTTACGTGACACTTCGGTGTTGATGATAGCTGTAGTTGGATTAGCTTGCGGTGTAATTAATGGTGGATCATCGAACTTTATCTCGGCTTTAATTAAAGGATTCGGATTCACAGGTATCCAGGCCACGGCATTGCAGTTGCCCTTGGGTGCCATTGAGTTGGTGTTTGTTGTAGTGGGTGGGATTATAACCTTCACCATTAAAAACACTCGATGCTACGTATTATTTGGGTTTTGTATTGCTCCATTGGTTGGCTTAATCGGCATCCACACTATTTCGCTAGACCATCGATGGTCTTTAGTTGGATGTGCATTTCTTCAGTTTATAGTTGGAGGACCGGTGATTATGTGTTGGGTATTACTCAATGCAAACGTATCAGGAAGTTCCAAACGCACAATAGCAAATGGTATATGGTTCTTGTTGTATGCTGCTGGCAATATCATTGGTGCTAACATCTTTTACACCAATCAAGCACCCAAATATAATAGTGGTGTTATTGGACTAATAACTTGTTATTGTGGCATTATGGTGTTGGCAATAGGCATAAGGTTGGTATTGATGAGAAGAAATAAGATAAAGAACAAGTTGCAACATGACCAAACGGAAGAACAAAAAGAGCAAGCAATATTGAATGGGTTCTTAGGGTTGACAGATTTTGAGAATGAGGGATTTAGATACTCGTTATAGATAGCGTACAATTTGTTTGTTTGTAAAAAACAATGCTTCAAATTTATGCAGAATAATTATACATCTATTGTCATATTTACCACCAAGTAGACATTTAGCAACGTAATAAAACTCCAAATCAAAACAGCAAACACCGACGTCAAGGTAGAGTTACTGAAATCTTTATAGCCTTTGACTCTGTAGTTATCATCATCGAAGTACTCATCTTCGGTGTCAGTAGTCAAGACTTTCGGCGACAGTGACGATGATCCAAGGCTTGAATCAGAAACTGCTGGATTAGAAACCAGGGCGATTGAGTTTGACCTTGTCTTTATCTTACTATGGGGCTGAGCATACGTCTCTCCTTCAGTACCAGAGTCGACATCACCATCAATCAATCGTTGGCTTTCCTCATTGTAATTACTGGTCAATGGATCGTGTCGATTACCTTCTTCCTCTTCATCGTCATCTTCCCATCCAGCACAAGGGTGTGACTTGCGCAAATCTTGAAGTCTAATTGCTGGCTCTGAACTGGTAAATCTCTTGGGATTGATTTGAGTATTGACAGGTGCCACATTGCCGATTTCATCGTCAAACATATTAGCTGCAAAATCAATATCCTCGTCACCATCTCGAACGTAAATGGGCACTCTCATAGTTTGTTTATTGCAAGTGAACCAAATCAAAGGAGCACTAACAATCGGCAAAAGCAACGATAATACAACTTGACTGGCATTTAACGTCTTTGCTAGTCCCTCTCTACCAGCGAAAGTGACAACAAATAAACACGGCGCAATTGCCATTCCACGAGTGATAAGTCTTCTGGTGATGGGTGGTAAACTCCATGATAAAAACCCTTCAGAAACCATTTGTCCAGCTAAAGTACACACGACACCGGCACTTTGACCAGAGCACAACAATGCCAAAGCAAACACAAATCCAGCCGTGGGGGATAAGTGCTTGGATAATAAATGATAAATTGTAAACAAATCAGCATTTTCGTAGTTGTCATCTTGATCGGAATCATAATCAGAGTCATTTCCATCGTCATGATCGTCCCGTTGGTCGACTTTCGAGCTATTGAGGGTAGCTCCAGCCACTATCAAAATGGCCGAGTTCACAAACAATGCCACTGTAAATAGTGATATCACCAATTCGATTATTGTGTATGACATTGTGTCCTTAATCGCATGGATCGATGGCCTATAATCGTCCTCTTCGTCTTCTTCAAGTGTGGTTGAATCGGCATCTCTTTCAAATGCAGGAGGCGGCAGGTTCTGTATTTCGGGGTGTACAGGGATCAAATCTTGATCACTTGATTCATGTTCTCCTGGGTTGATGGTTATTTCATCACTTGTGGTTACTGCTGATAAAGGTGAATGCTTATTATTATTTCCCTTCGTCCATGGCTTGTAAAATCCATTTTTTATATCATAATCCTTCAACCTTGACTGAACTAATCCGGACCCAAGGTATAGGGAATGAGGCATTACAGTGGCACCCAATATCGCCAAACTTAAAAATAACCCATTTCCACCTTCTCTTTCTGACATATCAACAACTTTTTCATTTGGAAGAAATCCTTTTAGCACCTCAATAGTGGAGAAATTTATCGATTTATCGTGACTAACCTGATACAATTGGATTCCAAAGCAAACAACCGTAGCAGCAACCAATATTGAAACAAAGGATTCAAAAATGCGAATAAATAAAAGGGGTCCTTTTGGCCTATATGCAGCTAAGACAATTAACACATCAATGACAGTGACAATAACTCCCAAAAACAATGGAATTTTAAATAAAATATTCAATGCAATAGCTGTTCCTACCACTTCAGCCAAGTCGGTTGCAATTATGGCAATTTCAGTCATAATATATAGTACGAGATTTGTCCTAAACAGGAAATGAGCTTTGCAGTTGGCGGCTAGATCCAACCCTGTGACGGCACCAAGTTTTGCCGCTAGTGTTTGTAAAAAGATTGCAAGGCAATTTGATAATAGTATGGAAAATAATAAGCTGTATTTGTAGGCATTTCCTGCTGAGACTGCAGTTGAATAGTTTCCCGGATCTAGAAATGCCACACTTACCATAAGGCCAGGGCCTATGAATCTTGAGTACTTTTTGATGGTTGCAACGATATTCGGTAGGTTGATTGATCTTGCTATGCTGGAAACGGACATGCTTGGAGAGGGAATGGGTTTATGCTAGGAGGATAGTTGTGAATGTAGCGTTGTAATCTGTGCGACAGCGAATATTTGATTCAAGTGAGTGGAGTAGTTTTAAGTTAGGTAACCGTCAAGGTGCTTTTTGAATATATATCAGTTTGACAACCAAGTTGTTTTTAAGATAAAAGTCACGAGTTAAAAAACTGCGAGACTTTTCTGGTTCAAATAAAAAAAATAAAAAATTTTATTTTTATTTTTATTTTTATTGTTTTTAAAAAATAAATAAAAATACCGTTTGCGTGTTTGTTTTGTAAAACCTTTGACTTCAAGGAGAATAATGTTGAACACTTGGAGGGGGGAAACTCTGGATAGTAGTTGTAGTAGAATGTAAGATGCTCGAAGTGGTTTGATTTATCAGTTGATCAATGTCGTGGTCGTAAATAATTGATGCAACAGTGAAAACAGATTAAGATTCAATCGGAAATGTAGAAAACCACGAAACGGAAACAGTTTTCAGCCTTGTTAGTCGCTGGAGGTGGTTATATGGAGATCTTTTTGAAGTCAACAATAATGCGAATAGGTGATGTAAGTAGTTTCCACCTGTTAGTTCAGCTATAATGAAGCAAATGATATGAGTAAGATTAGAAACTAAAACACCTTGGTAGAATGGAAAGAAAAAAATTGGGGTAATTTTCATTTATCCATCTCTCCTTATTTGAAATCTTCTTTCCTTTCCTATTTTTTCCGAGGTAGTCACATGAGTGTCACATGATACCACGAGTGTTGTCTTGTGTACTTGTTTGCGACATTGCTCTGCATAATTTTTCGACAATAGGAAGAACAGAAAAAAGTTCACGGACTTCTCTTTACCATTTAAATTTCGGCTGTTAATCTCCGTATACGCAAGAAGACATTTTTTGACTGGAAAAAAAAAAATCATAACTTTATACAGTGAGAGACACTTACTATCATCAGACAATCAATTGCTCAGAGTGCCTGCATAACCTTTGCATATATATCAATATCTATTCCAAATTTCCAAACCAATTGCAATTTAAATATGCTTAGAGTTACATTTGCTAGAGCAAGATTATACACACCCTACGCTCGTTTGTTCCATCAGTCGAGTCTAAGATATGCTGCATCAGTGTTTAAGATGCCGGCCATGTCACCTACCATGACTGAAGGTGGAATTGTCTCATGGAAAGTTAAACCCGGCGATACCTATAATGCCGGAGATGTGTTGTTGGAAGTTGAAACCGATAAAGCAAACATTGACGTTGAGGCTGCAGACGATGGGAAATTATGGGAGATTTTGGAAAATGATGGAGCTACTGGTGTACCAGTGGGGAAAGCAATTGCATATATTGCCGATGTTGACGATGATTTGAGCACCTTAGAGAAGCCAAAGGTTGAAGAAGAGGAGGAAAAACCAAAGAAGCCAGAGGAAGAGAAGAAGCAAGCAAGGCCACAAGAAAAGGAAGGTTCTAAGGACAAACTGGCAGCTGAACTGTCGAACTCAAAAGATACTAAACCATCAAGCAGTTCCAAATCATCAGATTCAGGAATACTTCAAAAAGCTAACCCATCACAAAAGCTCTCCCCTGCTGTCGAATTGCTTTTGAACGAAAACAATATTTCTCATGACGATGCCATTGCCAAGATCCAAGCATCTGGACCCAATGGAAGGATATTGAAGGGAGATGTATTGGCGTATCTTGGAACTATACCAATTGAGGCAGTAGTTGACCTTGCCAAATATATAAAATCAAGAGAACATTTGGATTTGTCTAATATAGTGGTTGCCAAGCCAAGTGATGAGGCCAAAAAACAAGAAGAAGTGAGCAAATCTAAATCAAAGCTGGGTGATGCTAGTGCAAAAGCCAAACCAAAACCAACTAACATCTTTTCAATTGAATTTTCTGCTCCTTTGGAAGAACATATTGGCAAAAATGATTTTAAGCAAGCATTTGAAAGCGCAGTTACTTCGGCAATCCATGATACATATGCTCGTAAATTCCCACAGTATTCTACTTCACCTACAGCATCCTCAATTTATGATCAATATGATGTGTTTGAAGAATTAGTTGCAGCACCAGTAACCAAGAAGAGATTTGAAGTTTACGATGTCCAATACAACTTTTACGGCGATTCAATAAGTAAACCAATATCAAACAGAAGAGTTCCACCTAGAACTGACTTTGATGATCTAGTGGGTATACCCAATGAAGCAACCCCAGTTGTAGAAGTAGGTACACCAAGAGCAAGTGTTAGTTTCAAAGTTAAATTTGATGAGAAATTGTCTGATTCAAAGGAATTTGTCAATTACTTTGAAAAGGCGTTACTTGAAGAAGCTGAGTTGTATGACATTCCTGCTAATCTTTTAAGAGTATCGAATTAGAAGAACATGAGTGTATAATAAGTAAATGAAGAATCAACCATTCTATTATACGTAGCTATATAGTCTTTTTAAAATTAACTCTTTCCTATAGGGTGTTATTACCTAAGAATTATATAATACTCAAGAGTAGACTGATGTAATTGCTTAGTCATCTATACTTCGTATGCAGAGAGACAATAAAATAAAAATAAATAAATAAATCAAAAAAAAAAATATAAAAAAATAAAAATTAAAGAATTAAAAAAAAAATTTTTAAGTCACTTTTTTTTTTTCCCTTTTTTTTTAAAAAAAATAAAAAAACAACCAACAACAACAGCAATAACAATAGCAATTTGTTTATACTTTGAGTTACTGAATTATATTATCTATTCAGTGCCAGTGCTTACATCTAATTCAAGAATCTAGTGTTAAATCAATCGATTGAGATACACTCATTGAAATAACTACGTTATCAATTTGTTTCACATTTTATAACCAAAAGAAAAAAAAAAAGAATATAATAAATATTATTATTATTATTTATTATATTAATTTTTAATTTTTTAATTTTTTTATTTTTAATTTTTTTATTTTTGATTTTCTCATCTAAAGAGAGTGAGTGAGTGAGTGAAAGTTTACAAAGTATAAACAAAACAAAAAAAAAAACAAAAGCCATAGAAATACACACACACGCAAGACAGGCAATTTAACCACAAGAGAACATACACAGTTGTACTAAAGCTATAACATAACCAACACATTGTATACATACATACCCCTCGACTGGACTATCTATTAACAAAAACAAGAGTCATGTTTAATAATATGTATCCTTACCTGGGATACTCAACCAATTTCACAACTAACCCCTCTTCAACATCAACTACAGGATCTCAACCATCCAAACAACAGCAACAATCTCCATCATCTACTTCATCATCATCGTCGCAACAACAACAGCAACAACAACCAGGTCAAGTACAACAGACTTCTCCCACCAACGCTAGACAACAACCATTTATTGCAAGCACAGCTAGTCCTGCTTCATATTTCAATAGAAGCGTTGGTGGTAATTCTACTTCTGCTAATACTTCAGGTGCCAATTCACGTGGTGTACCCCCATTGAGTCATACCAATGTCCAAATTCCATCGCGATCAACTTATGGAGTCCAATCTTTGAATGGCTTGGGAACCCATCCAAGTCAGTACCAGATTTCGCAACAACAAGCACAACAGCACCAGCAAGGTGGTCATAATAACGTTTACTATAACCCTTCATCCCATTCGGCAACACCGCAAATCTTCAATACACTGGTGCAAAATGATCATCCACAACAATTGGATCCCAAACAGTTGCAAAAGTTTTCTCCACAACAACAACAATACCATCAACAGGCTCAGTACTATCAACCATCACAGCAACAAGCTCCACCTCAACAACAACAACCTTATCAACAGAAGAGACAACAAAGTCTGCAACAACAGCAACAGCCTCAACAGGGCTACCAGGCACAGCAAACTCAGCAAGCTCACCAACTGCCTCAACAACACCAACAACAAGACTCTCCTCATGTCGCTTCTAGTCTTCCACAACAAGGTGGTCCAATTGCTGCTAACAATGCTGGTGGTGTAGCTGCTGCTGCTATTTCAGCCACTGGCGATCAAAAAGTAAAAAAACCTAGAAAACCTAGGGCCACCAAGAAGGAGATGGAGGAGAAAAGAAGGTTGCTTTTGGAAAAGGAAGCTCTTAGAATACAACAAGGTGGATCACCTGTTGTCAAGGATGAGTCTGTTGATCCTAATGGTAAGAAAAAAAGAGGACGTCCAAAGAAGTTCATTCTTGATCCTGCAACTAATACCATGATTGACTCTACACACCCTCATTTCAAGCAATTGAATAAAATTTTGAGAGAAAACAATGCAGCTGCTGGTGGTGTATCTACATCGAAACAAATTGGCCACAACAATGGAGTTCCTCATCCACTGCAACAACCTGAATTTGTGACCCATTATAATGACAATATAGCGATGCACCCACAGCAACAACAACATTTCCAACAACAGCAGATCCAGCGGCAACAGCAAATCCAACTCCAACAGCAGCAACAACAGCAACAGCAGCAACAACAGCAGCAACAACAGCAGCAACAACAGCAGCAAAAACAAAAACAGCTGAAACAAAAGCTGAAAAAGCAGCAAAAACAACAACAGCAGCAACAACAACTTCAACAACAACAAAATGCCATTGCTGCTAATGGATTGGCTAATCTTGGTGATGTAGACTTTCAACAAATGTTAAAGAAGAAAGATAAGCGAGGCAGACCTAGAAAATTCCCAGTTGAACAAACTGGTATCACCATTAAAGGTGTTAAGATCAATGCTAAGAAATAGAGTGTAGAGGAGGTCTACTTGAAGAAATGTGTGTGTTCAGTTGTTTTATTTGTCTTTTGATTCTATTTTAAATTTTTTTATTAGTGCTGCTTCTTTATTGATTTTTTTTGTTTTTTGTGTGATATTTCCTGCTTTCCATTATTTTCATCAACTTTGAATTAATAATTCCTTTGAAACATTAACATATTCATATATACATATATATATACATATATATATATATTCTATTATTATGATTATTATTCTTATAATTACTACTACTACTACTTTGTCAGTATCGAAAAGGATAGACTAACATATCTTTGAATGTGTATACATTGATTCCACAGTTAAATATAACTCAAAGTTGACATATTTTCTAAAAATAATTAATCCAATCCTTGATAGTTTTTTTTTTTTTTATTTTTATTTTTGCAACCATTATCACATCAATTTTTAAAAATACATCTACACAAATCACAGGACTTTAATCTAAAGTCCAAGAAGTGTCTTTTTTTGAACACCATACTATAAATTACAAAAAAAAAGACCTCCACTGACTATCTAAATTATAATAAAAGATACAAAAATAAAGCAATCTCAGCCCAATCATCAAAGAGTCATAACCTCAAGAGCCATCATCACATTATCTTATTCATAAACCGACCAACGGCAATCATTGGTGAACAAAACGCCCTAACCATCATACATAAGGCATCAACCAATCGACTCAATTCATAAAGAATCCACACAAACAATACCAACTCCAACACCACAATAATCGTTTGCAATTGGGGGAAATACTCACCAATGAAATCAATTGGGGTATAGATCAACTGCATAATATGGATTTGCTTAATGAGATTGAGCAAATTGCTAACTATAGCTAATGATGACTTGTCATTGTTGCTGTTCACCGTCATCATGGATTGTGATGATGTTGGTGGCTCAGCTTCGAGTTGTTTTGTTTGTGGGTTGTAATATAGTTCGGCCGTCATTGAATCTTCATCACTAGAGTCGTACTCGACGATAAATTCACTCGAGGGAGTAGTAGTGGAGGATGCATTGTCTTTGATTGGGTAGATAATGCGATGGCCTCTTCTTGTTGATGTCTCATTTCTAAACATGCGATTGGCAGGTTGATTCCATCCGGTAAGTAGCTGTCGTGATCCATTTGCGAATTTGGCCCTCTTTTGACCTCTTGGCTTCTGGGTTGATTTGTTAGCAGATGAGTCGGTTCCACTTGCATCTTCCAATGAAAATAACATTTTAGCCATGGGAATAATTGCCTTGCTATTACTCTGTTCACATGGTGTCTGCTCTTTTTGATTTCTTCTATTTTGGTAGAAATCGTACCATGACCACAAGTAATTGTAGCTCAGTGATACCATTGAAGCTAGGGCAAACTCATTGCCTGTATGAACAATTGCATTATTGTCTTTCAGCTCTGTTTCCAATATCTCTCCACTATTCGATTCTGTACTAGCTGGATACATATCCTCCTCTTCTCCTCTATTTCCATTTATATGAGAGTCAAAGTCTCTACCCAACTCCCTTTTTGCCCGGTTGATTTTCTTTTTCCAAAAGGATTTAAGGGTGTTTTTCTTCATTTTTGATTTGCCTTTACCGTCAGCTTGACTTCCTTCCTGCTGCTCTCCTTGCTCTTCCAATACATCCTCCTCGTAATCGTCATTGTCACTAGCTTCATTGACAAATATATCTCTTCCTGGACTCTTTCTCTTTCGATGCTCGTAATAATTGTAATCATTGTAGTCGTCCTTGATCACTTTGATGTTTTTTAAAAAAGCTGACAATTTGGCATTGGTTTTGCTGCTTGCGGTAAGATCATCACTTTGCTCAAATACTGAGTCCATTGGATTATATCTACTCTGGTTTTCTTGTTTATCGGTAAACACTTCGCGGAATGTTTTGTGTGTGTACATTTTTGGTTTAACTTCTTCAGCTTCATCATACCGTTGTTTCTGTTTCAAATAATAGTTGTCGTTTTTATTCCTTTGAAGTATATGCCTTAGCTTTTGTTCCTGTTGTGGCTTAGCTGTTACTTCAATAGGTTCGGTTATAATGTTGTCTTCTTGAAGATGTTTCAATTCAGCTGGAGTTATTTCTTCTTCAAGTTGGTCTTCGGGATCAATTTCAACATCAATTTGTGGTTTGGAATTGCTCAAGTTACGGGTACTAGGTTGTTGAGATTGGGGCAGGCTGGTTGACAGTTGGGGTTTGGGGCGTATGTTTCGCATAACCGGTGACCTTCGATTCGACTTTGGAGCAGAAGTGGATTGAAAATGCTCATGAGGTGTTCTAGGTATTTGATAAATGTCATCATCCCTGTAGTGAGATGACTGCCTTTGCTGTTTATTTAGATACTGTGTTGTGTAGTATCCACTGCTTGTAACGTTCATCATATTGGCTGTAGTTGAATGAGATATGTGATATGATTACGAATGTCAGCTAAGTTTGATTGATTAGGTGGCTTTTCTTATGTTATCATGTAGATAAACCAAGGTTTGAAGTTGAATGAATGATTGCCATTTTACAACATCATTTCCTGATTCTAGATCAAATAAAGAAAAAGATGGCTGGTTGATCTTTGATTTGAAAAGGTGACACAAAATCAAAAGGAGAACAATTTGCGTCATTGCAAATTTCGTTGAAGCCATAAACCATGTTCATTTGGTTTATTACCGTGTAAGACATATACTTGAATGAAGAATTGTTGTATTCTTTGGTAAGTAGATGTATTCTATTATGGTGAGATTTATTTTTCTCAACGCATTCACCAGTTTTACTGTCGATTATTTGTCACTTTAAAATGCCCTTTGGATAAGCCCAGCCCTCTTGTTACAACATTCAGGAGTTGTGTTTGTAAAATATCTCGGAGACTCCATAAAACTTCTTGAAAAGGGGGTGCTTTGGATTCAAGGTTGGCTAAAAATAGACAAATTTTGTTTGCATAGTTTTGATAGTCAGTCGGATCTAAGTTGAGCCATTTTATTACCGAACTCAACATTGTTGATCTGCTCTTCGTTTTTGCTTATACAATATACAATTATACAAAAATGAATGAGGTGAGATGTTACTCGTTTTTCTAAGTGTCTTGTACCAACTCCGCAAATGTGGACTCTGATGGGAAGCCTTTTGTGTACTTTTTGTTATCCCGAGATAATTAATTTGCCCCATTGTACAAACAACAACATTTATTTTTTAAACTACTAACTTCTATCCCCGCGTTATAAAAAGCAAGGGACAAAATTCGCGCTGTAATAACTCCCACAAGAAAGAGTGTATTCGCTCGGTTAAGGAACATTGCACCCTCTCAGTTTGAGAGAATAAAGGATATTGCTGCAAACAAAGAGTTACACTGTGCGTGAAAAAAAAAAACACAGTCAAGTGAGGTAAGCATTTGACTCGGTTATTCAGGGACGTGCATAAAAAACCGCTCTCAATCTTTGCTATTGCTTTGTTTATGGTTTATATTCAATTACACAGGGTGCATACCTAGATTCGAACTAATTCGAAAGAATTCCAATTTGGTTTAATGACTGCACATTTGTGAAAAAGAAAGGAGCATTTGAGGGATTGACTGATAACCACAGGGGGTATAAATATTGTCCCAAAAGCCCCTTCAGTTTCTCATTTTATTCCTTCATCATCTGTATCGGAAACATTTCCTACAACATCAATACAAATTAACCAATTACGCTATACAAACAATCAACAATGGGTAAACCAAAGGTCTTATTAGTTCTTTACGCTGGTGGTAAACACGCACAAGAAGAAAAGAAGTTATTGGGAGCAATCGAGAACGAATTGGGCATTCGTCAATTCATTGAAGATCACGGTTACGATTTGGTCGCTACTACTGATAAGGACAGAGTTGATTCTGCATTTGACTCAAACTTGGAAGATGCTGAAATTGTCATCACTACTCCATTTTACCCAGCTTACTTGACCAGAGAAAGGATT